>NC_132885.1:20447892-20753084 GCF_030463535.1 Salminus brasiliensis
AGCCGAGAAGCGGCCCTTCATCGACGAGGCGAAGCGCCTGCGCGCCATGCACATGAAGGAGCACCCGGATTACAAATACCGTCCGAGGCGGAAAACCAAGACGCTGCTGAAGAAGGACAAGTACTCTCTGGCCGGCGGGCTGCTGGGCGGGGCGGGCGCGGGCGTGGGCGTGGGGCTCGGCGTGGGCATGAGCCCGGCGGGCGTGGGCCAGCGGCTCGAGAGCCCCGGAGGTCACGGCGGCTCGGGCGGCGCGGGCTACGCTCACATGAACGGTTGGGCGAACGGCGCGTACTCGGGCCAGGTGGCCGCCGCCGCCGCGGCCGCTGCCATGATGCAGGAGGCGCAGCTGGCGTATGGGCAGCACCCGGGCAGCGGGTCGCACCACCACCATCACGGGCACCACCACCACCCGCACAACCCACAGCCCATGCACCGCTACGACATGAGCGCGCTCCAGTACAGCCCCATCTCAAACTCCCAGAGCTACATGAGCGCGTCCCCGCCGGGCTACGGTGGGATTTCCTATTCGCAGCACCAGAGCTCCAGCGTGGCGTCCTCCGCCGCCATCGGCACGCTGAGCTCCCTCGTCAAATCCGAGCCCAACGGCAGCCCACCGGTGAGCAGCCACTCCAGAGGCCCGTGCCCCGGAGACTTGCGGGAGATGATAAGCATGTACTTACCAAGCGGGGAGTCCGGGGACCCGTCAGTCCAGAGCAGACTGCACGCTTTACCGCAGCACTACCAGAGCACAGCGGCCGGAGTAAACGGGACTGTCCCGCTGACGCATATCTGAAACGGTCCTGCTGGGGTATAAAAAAAAAAAGCGCGTCCACAAACACCACCACCAAATATTTACCTCTTTTTAGATGGCCATTTAACTACTTTTTTGTATAAAACGTTTACGATGGTCTTGTAATTGAAGGTAAAATATCGTTTTGATTTGCCGTTGAGAAGACAACCCAAGAACAGCTCATATTTGTCACTTTTGATTAACTTTTTTTTAATCATCGTTATTCATTATTATTATTATCCTCGTCATGAATTGACATTCTTCCTGGCCATGCCAAACAAAAAATAATAAATAAGGGGGTGGGGGACAAAATCCCGCGATGTTCACGCTGACTCCATTTCAATTCTGGATTTGAAATTCTTTGTGCAAATTTATTTTTAAGTTCGTACGATCGCATCTAACACCACTTGAGAACTTGGACAAATGTTTCTGAGAGTTTATAAAGAGTCCTGCATAGTACATTTACCAAAACATTTGTATACGTGAATCTATGTACCTGAATTATGCTGTAATATTTCTTGTAAATTGTGAATAAGTTTTAATATTTCAAAAGACTGGCACGTAACTGCTGCTGTATATAATTTATGAAATGCATTCCTGCCAGTTCACACCCTGACTTTGCGCTGATTCATTGTCTAAATAAAATTTGGAAGAATGTTACACTGCTTCTAAAAGGTGTTAGTTTTATTTTGTCCATGGCGTTGTGATATTCATATGTAACGTGTTCATTTTAGAGGGTGTAGTGAAAACCCTTCCTGATATTAAGATTGCCTATCGCTGCTTCTTCTAGTTCAGTATTCAATTAGATGTATGCATTGTTTAACAACCAATCTACCAGTACTTCTTAAGGCACTTTATATACCATTTTAATGATGATCTGAGGTCCCTCAGATGAAGAAGCGCTTTTGGAAACACGGCGATGTTTTATACAGTAAGAAAACTGTACCTCAGACATATATAAAACAACTGTACTGCAAAATACTGTCAAATATGGAGAATTGCAATGAAATCTTTTTCGGACATTCACAGGTAGGCCTGCTTTGGGACAACTTTGTAAAAAGTTTAGTTTATTTTGATTGATCAGTGATAAATGTATTTTCGTTATTGCAAAAATTGCTGGATACCTATTTAAACCCGTCTTCTGTGTGAAACGGTTTGTTAACTGTTACAGCGGATATTGTTTCTTGTCTGTTTATACATCTCTACGTCTACAGCCTGAACATATGAAATTACATTTTAAATGTACTGGGATAATGTAAACTTCAGAATTTATTTTAGACTCTAAATGCCTGAGAATCTTTTTTTTTTTTTTTTTAACCAGAGGCGGGTTCCACTCTAAACGCTGAAGATATTTCTGTTCTCAGCTTCTCAAGGTCAGACCAACATCAGAAAAAATGATTGTACTAGGGATGCAGTAATAAATGTGCCACATTTAAACCATATTTTTATTAACATGTCTAAAGATGATATTATTGATATTTGATTATTGATATTATTTACGCTCGTGATTGATCAAAAAACAGAGTAATGGAGTAATGTAGAATAAATACAGATTTAACCTTGACATTAAACTGATTATTTTAAAACGGGCCTTTACTGATTTGTTTCAAAAGAGGTCAGCAGGTAATACTATACTGATAAGTATGTTTATGTTGAAATCGACACAAATGCGGTTTACACTCCAAGGTGAAATTAAAGTTTTAGGCAGATGTAATCATCCCAGTTCTTACAGAAAGTCTTTAAAATGTCACCCTAACACAAGCTGTTGTTTTTACCCGAGCAGGTTAAATGCACCTAATCATTCTAATCTAAAGCCTATGCGCTTAATCCTGCGTAGAGTCATTCTATTTATTTTGCGCTGTTTAAAAAACTGCTCTGCTCATTTGGGGGGTTTGGGATAATGGCGTGAGGAAGAGCAGAAAGAGTTGGACGGAGTGTTTAAAGGGATGTGAGATCAACCAGCACAGACCATGGCCTCTGGGTCAGCAGCAAGGCAAAGTGTATTATAATCACGCTGTCACTCCAGGGCAGCTTCAGCAACAAGTGTCAGAAAGCCCGGCTGCAGGCCCAGAGGCATTTCAGCAGCTCCTCTGCACGACCCACACACACACCACCCTCACACTGCGCGCTCACATACACCCATAAGGGCAGTAGAGTAGACCAGGTTTGGACGAGAAATTAATCTGAGAAATCTGAACCGCCTTACGAAACGGTCATGAACAATTAATTACCAGGTTATTTGATTGTTGAATGGTTTGTCAATCAAGAACTATATTTCCTGTCCCACATTTCTCTGGATATGGTATCACAGCTACGTTCTTGGGATTCTTTGGAGCAATGCTGTTAAAGAAAAGTTCACTGACTGGTCAGTAGATAATAATTGAGATGAGAACCTTTTTAAAATTTGGAGGATCTGGTATAACATCTGGTATAACTTTTTACATAAAGGTTTTTTTAATACTATTGAAGAACTTTTCAGTAACTGGTCTTTTTATGATCTATGAGATCAGAACCCTTTTACAGTTTGGAGAACATCGGCTTTTGTACGTGCTGTATTAGTACAGTCATTTCTTAGAAACAGTATCCACACCTATAACCATCCTGGGACCCTTATTTCTAAGAGTGTGTGCAGGTATTCTGTAGTGGACCATGCTTATTTCTTTTTGCTGTTGTTTCCAAATAAATGCGCGTTTATATAAATCAACGTTTTGCTGCGATTTGTTAGAAAATGATGACCAAGTGGCCAAAATTGTAATGAGGGTCCGTATATATACTTTCCCTCCTCTTATCACTCGAGGTAAGGGATTGCCCACTCGGCAGCTATTTGTATTTTATCAGCCCATGAAAAGCTACACGGATTAGAGCTGAAAACACAGAAGGCGGAGTGCAAGTCACGGCACGTTGCCAGGTTAAAGGGAAAGCGTTCTGGTAAATTTAACCAAAATCATTTACCACTCCAGCAAAGAGGGGCGCGCGGGGGGAGGCGTGTGTGTATTTGGAAAGGGGGGGGGGGTGTTGCAGCTGAACAGGACGGGTTTGGGGTTGGCAGTGGGAGGGGTGCTGGTGAACCCCAACCAATAAATCGTCTCAGGGGCGCGATGCCCTTATCTTGTAACCACCGATATATTCTGCGTTGGGAAGCCATCAGTGCTGCTGGCTCGCTCGTAAACTCCCGATCTCTTGCACCCGCTGTCCTAAATGGGGATAATTAGCATCACTTTATCACGCCTCTGCATATTTTCTCCCTTCTCCAAAAGAGCCGGCACGCTGCTATTGGTCGCCGCTCTGTCACAGAAGATTACGGAGACAGATTGCACGGAACGAATGTGCTGAACGAGATTAGGGGGGAATAGAAATAGCAACTGGGCCAATAAATTCCTCGCGAGGGCCTTATCGTGCAATTACACGTTGACATGTTTAACAATCTTGCTGCCTCTTAATCCTGCGCCCTTCCAAGAGAAGAAGATGCTGCACCGCAATTTCTGCAGCCCGCCACTCCGCAGCAGGCCTTTAAGCAGCACAAATGTGGCTCTTCCTGCAGAAGAAGGCCTGCAAATGGCCTGCGACTTGCTCCAAACTTTTACTAAACAGCATCTCCCCCATGCTTCTGATTCATTTTATATGGTCCGAAGCTGGCGTTCGTCTGTGCTCTCCGTATATTCGGGCTGAATTGTGCGGTGGGACATTTTTAAAGCAGGGATAAAATCTTAATTTTGAAGAGGAACTGATTTCGGATTGGCCTTCGTGCAGTTTCAGAAACACCTGCTTTAACACCTGTTTAGTATCATAAAGGTTCGTAATTTATATCTAGTGGTTCCCCAATAACGCAGCTACTTTCTTAAAGTTTACACTTCTAAAACTATAGTGCTTCATACTCATCAAGGGGTCTTCACACTCACACATCTCTATTACAAGCATGGTTCTTTTCTTTGTGGAACCAAAAGTGGTACATCTATGGCATCACTTAATGAAATGTACTACAGATGTACTTGTTTGGGCAATAACTGTGACTATGGAACACATTTTAGTCCTTTTCTAACACTTACCATATTCGAACCCTGTACAATTTCTAGTGGACCAGCGTTCATTCAATTATGTTCAAGCATATTTTTGAAGGACTACACTCTTTGGGTGGGTAAATAGTGTTCCAGTAACGCAATACTAGAAGTGTGTGTTTGTTATATATGTATATAATGCATTGCGAATCACTATAGATATTAGTGCCGAACCAATAACAATCGTTCCCTTTAAACTCTGTTCTTCTTCTTCTCCTCCTTCTCCTCCTCCTCCTCACCCTACCCCCCCCCCCCTCTCTCTCTCTCTCTCGTGCTGTGCAGGGATGATTGTGAGAGACTCTGCAGGAATTTGGCAGGCCCGGAGCCCGGGGTTTGGAGAGGCGCCCCACGCTGACTCCCATTCAGCGGTCCAGCGCGCTGTGCGGTTGGGAAGTTTCAGTGAGCCGTGCACTCAATAGCTCCACAAAGCTGATTACAAGCCCCAGCGAATTCCTGAAGGGAGCGGGCAGCCACACAGGTGTGCGGGAACCCGGGGCAACCCTTCAGAGCAGTGACAGAGCGGGACATGGGGTGGTTGGAGGGGGTGGGGGGCGCGGGGGACCACACAAAAAGCAAGATTGTCCCGTAAAGCGGGCAGGGATTTTTGGTGGGAAAAGAGTGGGTGAGTTGGAGGAAAACATCACCTTTAACGCCTCAAATGCCCTCCCATTGGTAAGCGAATAGAAAACTTCAGCAATGCGTTTTACTATCTCTCTCCCCCCGAAGACTGCACGACTGTGTACTGTTTGAGCCGGAGGCGTAGCCTTATTGTATGTTGATTATTGACTGATTTGCATGACCGTGGCTGATTTATTTCCATATGCAATCTGAATTAGACGCTGCTGCTGGTCAACTAGTGTCTCATGATGTAACTTAAGTTGTGGGTTGTGGGTTAACAACGAGTCATAAAGCGCAGTCTCGCGGCGCCTAATCCATTCTCTCTGGTCTGCAAAATATACATCAATGGAGCAGACAGCGTATTTAATTAAAGCGGAGTCTAACTATCAATTACTGAGGAAAAACAGAGGGTCCCCAAGGAGCGGTAATCAGCACACCAACAGTCCGTCGCTCGCTCATTACAGCAAACTGCAGCCTGGAATAGTAATCAAGGCGCATCTGCCTGTTTCCCTCGCCTACTGGAGCCTGAATGTTGTCACTCACAAGTTTACTAACTCTTAATGTTCGCACAGATTACTCTATTAGCAGCCTTTGTTGATCCGTGTTAACAATACCGAGCAGTATGTATGAGCTCGTGATGTTGAGCGACGCAAGGAGAGAAGAAAAAGTGCAGTGATGCAAAAACACCCTACATTTGAAGCTCCATCGGTGTGAGTCGTTTCTGTATGAGACAAGTCTGCTGTGAGCGCCACTTTTCCACACGTTTAGGTCCATTGTAGTCGAAGAGAGTTTGGGTTCTGTTTAAATAAGGGTACAATATCACCAATTTATACGGCTAATTGAATTCCCCTCGACTGTGGACCCATCAGGGGGGGTAATGGAGGTCAGATGGGAACATATAGTAGTAGCATAAAGTGATTCGCAGCGAATCAGTTTCTTCAGTCCCACTGTAAGAATGTGTCTTTCTTAAATAAACAACAAATACATATGAAGTTCTTGCGCGATCTTGAGGTTCCTGTACGTGTTTCCGTTCTCATGCTTGCCTTTATATATAAAAAACCGCTAAAACTCCGTTAATCCGTTTCAGCTCTGGCCTCACCTGGGCCCTGTCACCCCCGCCATCCTGGTGTGATTAGGGGACAAAAGCGCGCTCCCAGTCCGGCTACGGTAGTCAATCAACCACAGCGGACTATGCTAATTGAGGGGAAAGGCGAGAGGATGGCGAACAGTGATCCCGATTGTTCGGCAAATTTCACAGCTCAGCGCAGCTGCAGCGCTACTGCTCCCCCCAATACACACTCTCTCTCTCGCTCTCTCTCTCTTTCCCTCTCACACACACACTCTCTCACACGCATTCTCCCTTTAGTTGCAGCATTACTGTAAGCCTGAATACGTGAACGGTAGGAATGTGGAAAATGCACAGCCTATAGAAAGTCCGTAGCCTTCCAAACTCCCAACTCAGATTCTTAAAGCGTTTGAGGAGCTGTCCAGGTGCTGAAATGACTTGAAATTCCTACTGTAATTTTTTCTGTCACCTTTCCTCCTTACTTTGGTCAAATGTCTCCACGAGCGTTTTCATTACGGCGTATATATATTAGTCTATTATTTGAACGCTTACAAGACCTGAATGCAAAACACAGAGACAGCTACACGCGTTTATTGGTAGACGCCTCTAAGTTGTGGTTTCACGTATTATGATCCATCAAATAATACACGCCACTTTAGCACAGTGGCTGCTGTCCACTGCAGTTCTTCTGAACGAGCCAAACTAAATGCATGTTTTTTTGTTGTTTGTTTGTTTGTTTTGGTTTTGTTCTGTTTCGGTTGTTTTGTGTGTGTTTTTTGTGATTTTAAAAGATCCAATAAAAGAACAACTTTATCATCTGTCCAATAATAATAATAATAATAATAATAATAATAATAATAATAATATATGTGTAATACGTGTTCTGGTTGTTTGAGAGGCTATTAAGTTAAGGTCGAACAACCTTATAAAGGTCGTATGGCAATTATTTTTTCGTAGAACTGAGCAAAGAACTCCTCAAGAGTCGTTATAATACAACACTGCATAGTACGTCCTAATCTAATTTACCATAAAACACAGTTTGTTCTATTTGATCTGATGTATAGTTTATACCTGATTACAACTGGGACCATATTTTATGAATTCATAAGAAAGGCTTCTACCCTCTTGTGTTTGAAATCTAAAAGCAGAGCTTGAGCAGCCTAATGTGTAATGATACAAGGACATTCTGTGGCTCTCCATCATTTCACACAGTTTTCAGTTTGAAATCAAACAAGAATAAACAAAAAATGTCTAGCCTATAAACGGACTGAATGACAACTGTAAATGACTTTTTCCTCATATCTAGTCTGACCCATCTCACAAGGTAAACTTGTGCTCAGCAGGGGTCAGCAAATGGATTTTTGAATTGTTTGTTGTGTTAGGGCCCCACTGCGCCTCTGTATTTTCTGATAGGGGGTAAACTTTAGCTGTGTCTGATTGTGTTGTGCTTTTACATCTGAAAGAGGGAGCGTGATGGAGAGAAACAACAATAAAAGAAGTTGATGTTTATGGATTGGTCATTGATTTTGTGGTGTCCATCTTCGTGGGTTCACCGCTGAATGGGGGGGAGGGGGTGAGGGTGGAAGGTGGGTGAGTGGAGTACGTAGATGAGTGGAGTAGACATTGTGGAGCGAAGCAGAGGGAGGTGCAGTCCACGTGGACAGTCGATGACAGCGGGAGCACCTGCCCTGAGGACGGTGGGGCGGGTGGAGGGCAGAGGAGTTGGGGATGATAATGACACACCCCACTGAGTGTTATTACTTAAAGACTGTGCTGGGATGAAATGACATTGTAATGGGGGGGTACTTTACGCCCCGTTTTCAAGGCTCTGAATGGGTGTTCTTGCTATTGCAGCTTTACCTTAGCCCTATTTTATCTTCTCTCTCTCTCTCTCTCTCTCTCTCTCTATTTCTCTCTGCCACTTTCTTTCTTTTTTTTCTTCCACCTCACATAAACTTTCTCTTTTCTGTCTTTCTGTCTCTCACCTTCTTTTCTTTCTCTCACATACACTTTCTTACATACTCTCTTTTTCTTTCTTCCCTTCTCTCCCTTCCCTTCAAACTATTTTCTCTTCTTTTCTCTCCCTTACAATTTATTTATCTCTTATTTATATTTATATTCTCTATAATCCTCCCCATTTCTTTTGTCTAAGTACATGCGCTGGAGGGTCTTTGTATGTACAGGTTTCTGGTACAATAAACAGAAATTCAGAGAATAATTTTTGGTGTTTTTGGTGATGTTTCAAAGAGACTGTTTACGTCTGTATTTCACTCGAACTCCAACATTCAATATTGCATTTCCACTCACCCCCCTATACAGCTTTCAACACAGCCAACCTGGCTTACAGCACGGCTGGTAGACATGCTGAGGGAATGTCTGCATTTCTTCAGCAGAAGGCTGAAGGCTTTCATTCACAGTGTGTGTGTGTGTGTGTGTGTGTGTGTGTGTGTGTGTGTGTGTGAAGTACATTCCATTAATTTGGAATAAGTTGTTAAGAGTCATAAAGATGAATAGTGTTAGAAGTCTGTCCTACAGGTAAAAAGTGAACATAAAGTAACACCATGAGAGGAAATACTGCTCTGTGCAGAACGCACTGAATGTTCTTGATTCAGATGTGTCGACCTCGTCCAGAAGAATAACATATTTGACATCAACAAAATGTAGTCTGTCAGTCACTTTTAGCAGTAACTTTGCTACTGTGAACTTTGTCATGTGAAAATGATGTTTCAGTCAAGTAAATTCCATGCATCGCTTTGTTTAGTGTATTCTGTATGACAGCATGAAAAGCATGTACCTATCTATGTGTGTGTCACACAAAATACACATGTGACTATATACATTAGTACATATGCATATACAATGTGTGTGTGTGAGTTTGTGACTAGTCTCTGGTTTGCAGTGACTACCTCCTGATGAGTGTAAGGCAGCACTCATAGTGTGTATAATAAGTAGTTTCCTGCCTAATTGTTTCTGGTCTTATGCATGGAGGGACTCCCTGGGTTCACACACAAAGGCTCGTTAGCTCTGCTGGTCATTTTCCTCTTGGACTTAAAAATGCTTTGAGATACAGTGCTGCCCTCAAGCAAATCAGACTGACCAGCAATCATTTAGCAAGTGTTAGACTGAGTGTGAGCGTGTGAAATATATATATAGAGAGAGGACTTTTTCCAACTTCAGTGGAGAGTCTAGATTAATGGATTATTTAGACAAAGACAGAAGGAATTTGATTGGGTTTGGTAACAATGTCCTTTCTAACTAAGCTTGAGCAATGTATCATTAATTTTTTTTTTGTGAAATTATGATTATGAAGATGGACAGAGCAGTGAGAAAGCACAGTGAGGTTTACTTCATTAGGTATCAGCTACAAATTTACTGAAGAATGTCTGTAGTGGAACATCTTAGCATATCCAACATCTACTTTATCAGCCTAGGAACTGAACAACTTCCTTCTTTTATGCTGTTCTTCTGTATGTGATGCATGTGAAATGATAAAACTAAAAAGTTAAAATATCAAAGCAGCACAGATCAAACACCAAAAAGAGATTTACACTTTTAAAAATTAGTTCTTTGAGTGATGTCATAGAGGAACCATGTTTGTAACAGAAATGTATGTGTGAAGAAATATTACATTAAGTAAAGAATCTCTACATCTAATGAAGGTTCATACATTTACATATACAGGTTCATACATATATTTTACCTGAGAGGTTCTTTATGAAACCAAAAGTGGTCCTTATTTGACATTGCCAAAAGAATAATTTGTAGCACTGAACCACCACATAAGACTGTTGCTATGCTTAGGTGTACTGTTATAGTCAACAGGGTGTAAAGCATGCAGAGAAACAGATGGACCACAGTCTGTAATTATAGAACTACAGACTGCTCCTGTATGTGTAGCTGAAGGTTCATTACAAACCAGGTATGGTCATTAAATTCTGATATGACTGCATATATACACATAGATGAGCCAAAACCACCTCTACAAAGTCACACATAAGTCACACAAAACAAAATTATTTTTTGGAGCCAAAGTGGTTCTCTTACAGCATCATTCAAAAAACATTTATAGCACCTTAATTTTATAAAGTGTAGAAGACCTCTAAAGACATTAACAGCCTTTAAGTTTTAAAGTGGAGCAATCAAAGATTGTACACAGAAAAGCTGTGCTGTCCATGTGATGTTAAAGAAAACAGGAAAAGGTGACCTTCCATTGCCTTGAGGTCCAGTTCCAACACTTGTGTCCATTGTAAATACTTCCAGCAATGGGCAGGGGTTATTATGGGCACTCTGACTGGTCTGCAGAATGCAGTCCCCATACATAACACAGTGGAACACACGTGTGCCAAAGTAGCCCTTCTCTTGGTCCAGCCCAGACAGGATATTCATGGTTTGCCCTTGTGCATCAATGACTCTTGGGGGTCCCAACGCCATGTCACCTGATTGTGGTTCGTCCTTCTTTGGACCTCAGTTGGTTGGTACTCATTACTATTGACCAGGAGCAAACACACACACACACACACTTTTATTTCCTGTTGGTGAAAATGCTGCTTATTATGACCCATTACCAGTATTGAATCATGTACCTACTTGCTCTTTATGGGCTTCATTGTTGGCTTTCTATGAATCAGCCCAAAGTTATCACACTGACCCAGCACCTTTAATGTGGACAGAACAAAGGGAGAGTGATGTTGCTGCCACTTGGAGTGACCTTAGGTAAACGTGTAGATGGGTGCGATATGGCCAGCTCAGTGAGCATAGCGACTAGGTTAAAGCTGTATTGCTCCTCTGGTTCCTGAGCCGCTAATGTGGCAGCGTTTCTCAGCAGCAGGGTTAAAGAGAAACTGTCAATCCTCGCTGAGGCACCCAGCCAGCAGCTGACACACACGCCAAAACAGCTAATCCCTTTAGAGCGGGAGGCGAGAAATCTTTTACGTATACGCTATACGTCTTATGCAAACAAAAATAAACACACAATTCAAGATATACACACTTCTCGTGCTCTCTCGCTCTCTCTATCTCTCTCTCTCTCTCACACACACACACACACACACACACACACACACGCCCACTGGATCTGTGCTAGCGTTGTGGTGTGTGATTATTCTAAGTAGAAGAGATTAGGTTAATGAGAGGTCAGGGGGTGACGATAAAAAAAAGCGAGTGTGTTTCCTCTGGGTGTCACTGATAGCTCTTACTACTGCTGACCCTTGAACTCACTTACAGTGCGAGATCAACACACACACACACACACACACACACACACACACACACACACACACCTTCAGCTGGCTAAATTACAATCTGATTTGCAGCCATCGGTTTTGTAATGGATAGCAGACGTATATCTCTCACTGATAAAGCTAAAGAGGACCTATTTGTAACAGTGGTCTTTATGTACGAATAAATTTGATGAGAGTTTTGGTGTGGTCGATGTGCATTAGATGGACCTTCCAGGCACTGAATACATTTGGTTGATCTGCATCTGGCGTTTTGTATCAGCCTAACATTCACTCTTTCACTTTGTCTGTTTTGCGCTTTATCGCACAGGGCTGCTGTAAATTTAAGCTTGAATAAAAACACATTTGATGGAGAGTTCATTTAACCTCTACGGTTTTCCTTCCTTTCTAAACTTAAAGCAGCACTTTGGAGGAATTGGTATTTTTGCTTGTGGTCACCCTACATTTGTGGAGTATAGAACACCTACTGCCAGCTATATACATGCATTAATAATCAGCATCTAAAGTAAAAGAACCATGTCAATATTGTCAATATCACATGATTTGTTGTCGATAAAAATATTTTATTCCAAGTCATTTTTGGAGCATTTCTATGGGTCCAATCTTTAACACATTTGGACAAAAAATTGAGAAGTTGTATGCATGAAAGAGATGATATGCAACTCAAGAACAAAAAATTACAACTAAAATAACAGGTTGCACAAGTAAAACATTCACAGGTTGCATGCCATTATATGTGAGAATATTGATTTATGGCAGAATTGATATGGGTCATATGATCACTTGTAAGGATGCATCATATTAGTAATAACTAATGTTTTTGTCTTTTACTTAAAAAAAGAACCTTTAGGTGAGCTGTTAAATATCTGAATTATAATCATCTTGCTGTATTTATTACCCCACAGAAATAAACGATCTTTTTTGTAATGCTAATTCAGGTGTACTTATTCCCAATTTCTACCATTTACGAATCTCAATTTACTGATATTGGTACCAGGCAGGTAAGTACATGAGAAATATTGGATATTAGCCCACAGTTCTCATCACTATGGTCATATTTGATCTAAAGTAAACAGGGGTTGTATGTGATCACTTGGAAAATGTTAATTTTAGCACATTTTATCATGAAGTTACTAATGTGACTAGGGTAACAATAAATGAGACATGCTGTGAGAATCACATACAGTATATTTGTTGTCCTATAAAATCTTTCTGGTGTTTTTTTTTTTGTTTGTTTTGTTTTACATTATGTCCAAGTTTAATGAGGAATGGGCCAATAGAAATGCTAGAAAAGTGACTATTATCAAGATGGTAAAAAGTGACATGAGATTCAGTGACAGACAAGATTGGATATTGTATAATAATTCACTATATGTTAATACACTATATTTCCAAATGTTCGTAGACATCTGTTCATTTAACATTTCCTCTGAAATCAAATATTAATAGGGAGTTTTTTCCATCTTTGCTGCAGTTATAGCCTCTACTATTCTGAGAAGGCTTTAGACTAGATGTTTGAACATTGCTGTGAGGATTTGATTGCGTCCAGCCACAAGAGCATTAGCAAGGTCAGGCACTGATATTGGATGATTAGTTCAGGATCACAAATGCCACTCCAACTCATCTCAAAGGTACTGAGGGGAGCTTCATCACTCCAGTGAACACAATTCCACTGCTCCGCAGCCCAGTGCTGGGGGGCTTTACACCCTTGTAGCTGATGCACTGCATTGGGTATAGTGACCTCACACTTACGTGTTCGCAGGCGCCACAGCAGTCCATTCTATTGGCAATGCTTTTCTACGGAAATTACACAAATATCAACAACTAAATGCGTCAACCATTGATGTACCATAAATTAGAAGGTGTCTCATGCTTTTGGACATATATACTATTAATAAACATGCAGAAAGCGTGGTATGTCAGTAGAATTGATGTTTTGTTTTACGATAATTTCTTGTCTTGAGGAAATTTGCGGGTGACAACATGTCCCTGATGTGGTTACAGAAGGAACAGTCTACTGTCTTATGATAGAGTTACAGCTGTATAACACAGCGCTCCGGTTGCCCTTCTGTTTCATCATCAACTCAGCCACCATACCAAAACCAGCTAAAAATCTCATGCATTCGCACTGACTAAGACATCACTAATCCACCTTCTTTAGTCCACTGACCCCAGTCCTCCATTCACTAAGCCAGGAGAGTGACCCCATCTTTAAGTGCGTCCATGGGCATGAACACAGCTGAGCTGAGATTGTGTCATGTCTGTGGTTCTGAAGTCTTCTGCCTTCAACGTCACATGAAAGGAGAAGATCAATTTCTAATAAACTTCTTCAATAGCAGCATTTTGCCTTTCAATAGCTGCTTTGAAAGGCTCCAGTTAGCATTTAGCAAGAGAGACGGCGAGTGAAGGATGATTACAGAGATGTACACTCCCGAAGGTCACCATTCAAGCATAATAAACAGTGCATTGAAACTCCACCTGAGCTCACCGTCCCTTTCACTAAGCCAATCTACATTTGGGTGTGTTTATGAAAACTTATTGATCTCAGAATAATTGTCCTGACTGATCGTTATGTTTTAGAGGGGGAAAAAAATGCCTGACGTCCTTTTAGAAGAAGAAGATAATTGAAATACTGAAAATCCAGCGAGGAACTGCATCTGATACAGCGAGCCTGGATCTCTTTTTAAAGAGCGTTTAATCACATTAAAATAACTTGTGTCATTATTTTCTTATTTGATTGATTTTGCCAATTGCCAGGCTGCTGCAGAGACCTTGTTTTTTTGTGGTATTGAGGTTTTTTTTTTAAAACTTAGTTTACAAAGTCTTCATCCGTGTATCATTCAAGTCCTTCACTCAAATTGGTTGACAATTTCTAGGAGGCCCAATATAATTTAGTTCAGAGCAAGACTGAACTAAATTACTCCATCAGTTCAAACTAAAATTTATGCTTTTTTTCTCACTCTGAGGAATGTATCGTCAGTTTCTGGCACAAGCATCTCTACGCTACACGTCTTTGCATGAGGAGAATGTCTGGGAATGTGTTGTAACTGTATTCAGTGATCCCAAATGCGAGTGATTAATTTGTGCCTGATTTACAGCAGGATTATGGCTGATGATCTAATGATGTCTTACCATCATCATACTGTAATAACATGCATAGACAATTGCTGTGAATACAAGCAGCCTTGTAGCACGGCTTTGTGCTCATGTCTCATGCTCTCTGTTTATCTCTCAGTGGAATTCTTTTAATGTCAGTTGAAGAGTGTCACCACAGGCATGTCGACCGAGAGTACAGTAACATTTAATACAGCGGGCAGGTGGGAGGACCGATTAGCTGTCCGTGTTGCTTAAACTTGCGCAGCGAGGTTTGAGAAATTACCGTCATCAGTGATAGACACAGTTTGGTGATGAAAGTATCGGAGGAGTTGTATTGTGTTTCCTGCGTGAAGTGTGAAGTAAGGTTTTATTTCCATTCAAAGCTGTGTAATCTCAGGTGAACTGTCATAATGGGATTATAGGGATGCTGCTGTTGAACCCAGCGCGGCCCCTCTCCCAGCTCACTCAAGAGAGACACACAGTTATCACACAACGGCAGATTGTTTTGAACTACTTATATGAGGGGGGGGAAAACGCAGCGTCTGAAGACGGATGCACTCGTGCCAGAGTGCGGCAGTGTTAAGTGCATGGTTGTTCCCGTTGTTTTATTTAGCATCTGCAGAATTCCCAGCATAGTTAAGGTGCTTTAGAAGAGGATTAACTGTTGCTGGCACCAATGAGCAAGCCTCGCAGATTTCCCTCAAGCAAGAAAAGACAAAGAATAGAGGGAAGGAGGAGAAGAAGGAAAAACAGAGAGGCAGAAAAGGCAAAGGAAGACCACAATAACAAGTTGTATAAACAAGACCTGAGAGAGTGAGGGATGGGCAAAGGTGTAGCAAGATACCGATTATTCCTGAAGGAGCACTAGAGGAGGCTTTCACTTTCCTGCCTAGTGCTTTACTTCACATGCTCTCTCTGTCTTTCTGTCTTCATCTCTCCGCTTTCTCTTGCTCTTCTTGCCCACCTCTTTCTTCTTTCTCCTTTCTTTCCATGTCTGTCCCTCTGTCTTTCTTTTTTTCCACTGTCCCCATCCCTAGCTCTCTCTCAGCCTTTCTTCTCGTCTTCGCCTTTTTTCTTTTCCCCTTCGTTCTCCTTTCTCTCTCACTTTAACTCTTCCTTTGCCCGATACTGCTCCTCTGTTTCTCTGTTCCAAACTCCACACCTCCTGCCCCCCTCCTCTCATTTAGTACCTCTATTCCCCTACAGTCGCTGTTGAGTTACAGTCTTTGTGTAGATCAGTCACGACCTCAGACAGGGGAGCTTTTGGACACGCTGAAGCGTTGCATCTCTCTCGCCGCTCGATTTTCCAGCCTTGTCCTTGGTGGCGCTCCCTAATGATCTCTCTGCTGTTGTGTCATTTTTTAATTAGAACAGCGAGGGGCAAAGGACCCCTGCAACCAATTATCCACTCACTCAGACACATCATGGGAGCGCTCTTTGATACTTTCATTTTGCATGGAATATTTGTGAATAAAAACCAATTACACCTGAGTGACTTGTAAGAATGCAGAAGAGGCGGATTTTAATAACATATGTGACACAAGTCTCAAATCAGGAAATCTTCATTCAGCACTAGTTTCTGTGCGGACTAAATATAGTTTAGCCTCTCTGAATATACCAGACTGACTGATAAGACTACGCGTCCATGAACTCCTAGACTAATACGAACAGTATGAAAGCATGGCACATTATTTTTAATATTTGAGTGGTAATAAACAGTACACTGTGTTAAATATTGATACTGTCTATATTTGGCTGCTGTTCAGTTTTCACATTTCTCATTGGGTTCATGTTGTGCAGTACATTCAGCATTTTATTCCTGTCCCAAAGGATTTACCATTGATATAATTTATATATTAAGTTCATGCTTTCAGTTTGTTTTAATGTTTTAAATCCAGCAGAATTCATTTTTAAATACATTGAATTCATATTTAATGAAATAGTGCTGATTTATCTTTAAAATGGAAACTGGAGTGGGGAAATTCAGGCTTGGAGAGCCACACAGTTTTGTGCCTTTTCTGCTCAAGCACACCTGATTCAACTCACCTGTTAATTGCCAGGTTAAGTAGGTCTGTTAGAGCAGTAACGTTAGTGAACAGTGTTGGACTCCAGCCCTCAGTTCCTTTTTTTTTATCATTATTTAATCTGTATCAGAAATAAGAGTATTTTGCTTGTAAAAAGTCACATGAGAAGTGATGCAAGTAAACATACATACAGTAAGAAAGTTGTATGCATGTACAGTAAGAAAGTAGTTGAGATCTAGGCTGAACCTTGATTGTAGATTTCTTCTGGATGCCCCTCAGTCAGTGCATTCAATTCCATTACCAGCTCACCTGATTTAACATCATTAAACACATTACCAAATCAGGTCTGACTGGAAACTACAATGACTAGACTCCCACAAGGAGAGCTTTAGAAAGACTTTAACCCTGTAGCCCGCACTTCTTAAGTTTCATAACTACATTACTATCATAATTGTCATAGGCCCTAACATAAAACCCTGTGGTACTCCACAAAAGATGCTAAATCAAACTGTTACCAAAAATTCACAGCAGGTTCTGCATAATAAAACAAAATAATAGCAGAATAATGAACATAGGGTTCAAGGGGTTAATGAACAAGTTGTTTTTTTTTTTAGAAACAAAATATACAAAATTACAATCAAAAACAGTTCCATGTTACCTCTTTTAACCTGCACCCCTGCCTATCCCGTCCCATCCCACCCAAAAGCACAGTCTTATACTTTGAAATCCTCAACTTCTTCACATCTTTATTTCCATTCAGCCATATCCTCATTGTAGCTGGATTTACTCTTTTAACTCTAGCTGAAGACAATCCAAAAGGAGTGCAACCAGTGTGAAATAGAAAGAGAATGAGGTGGAAGCCAGCACTGAACAATATTTTTTTAGCAGCCATCAGGTGTACCAACTATAACTTTCTTTGCAATAGGAAAAGTATAATTGTTAAATAAAAGATGTAGAGACCGGCGTATTGAGAATGTTGTATCAGTTAAAGAAAGAATGATAAGGAGCTTTTTATTGCTATTTTTTGTGTCTGTTTAAGTGACTAAATGTTTGCAGTGTCCAATATACCCAGCATCAACAGGCATTGCAGTAGGGAGAGAGCAGCAGCACTGAACATTATCCCAAAACCACACAGATGCCCCTGGGAAAGAAGGCCTGTTCTGTCTTCCTTAGCCAAGTGTGTTCCCCTGGGTCTCACATGGCTCAGCTGGGATTTGAACATGCTTAGTTACTTTAGTGGATTAAAAATGAAACATATATGTGCCATCCAGGTCCTTGGAGAACGACTAACCATGCCATCGTGCTTATTAAGGTGATTATCTAGAGTAGAGTAAAGAAGTGTCCAGGTTAGTTCTTGCATTTTCAATCCTTGCACTAAGCCATCCTTCCCTCTACAGCAATTTTTGTTTTATTAGTGTACTTATTGTAGATGTTGTTATGGATGTGGTATTGACAGATACTGCAGAGTTTGTCTGGGCTACACTGCTGTGCCTGCGGTCAGGTGCCCTGTTTCAGGCACAGGGGAAACCAGATCTGCCCTGTTCGCAGAAACTCACACAAAAGCACTTGACAGACAGCCAGATTTCCTCTCACAGCCGCACTCAGGTTTCCACGCTCTCAGTATGCTGCTTGAGAGATGGCAGGTAATGCTAGCTCAGGTGTGCTCAGGGGCGTGGCTCCTTCTTTACCCCTCCTTGCCTTCATCACCCCAAGGCCAGCGACAAGCATGGCTCTGTTTCAGCCACTTGTCCTCCGCCACTGAAATAATCATCTGATCAGCCATTCGTTGCTGCTCCCCCACTTCTCAATATTTATGCCTTTGTTTTGCAGTGTGCGCTAGTGTGTGTTTATTTGCGTATTCTTTCACTTTCAAAACTCTTGCATCACAATGAGCATTTAGTATTTGTATGAGCTGAATATACAGAGTCAAGTTCATTAGACTACAATAAAGAATTCATGTGAATCTAAAAGGCTTTGAATCATTGTAGAACGTCAGGTGGAAACTGAGACAAGACTTTCTCTCAGTCAGTCCTTTCTCAGTCTACTACTACTATTACTACTACGGTCACTACTAATGTTACTACTGTTACTACTACTACTACCCCCACCAACAACACTACCACCACTACTACTACGACTAATACTGCCCCCCAAACTCACATTTTAAGAGTTTATAGGTGGAATGTATCTAAGTATTGGGATTATGTACTCAAAATAAAAACATTAAAGTATATGTATTCAGTCCACATTACTAGATTGAAGAACCTAAAGAAACATAGGAATTGCCAACCAGGGAAAGTGAAGATCAGTGTATAAAAGGTAGATATAATGTATTTAGTACTCAGCCATCAAAGTATTCTGCCCAACTTTTGTTCATAGGCCATGACGGTTAAAGATCTACCCCCATCAGTGACCCA
This sequence comes from Salminus brasiliensis, assembly GCF_030463535.1. NCBI lineage: Eukaryota > Metazoa > Chordata > Actinopteri > Characiformes > Bryconidae > Salminus > Salminus brasiliensis. The sequence goes on from NC_132885.1 coordinate 20,467,196, forward strand.
TCTAAATTTAGTGTATGGTGTACAAGGGGGCTGCAAGGGATTTTGGACCTCACGAAAATATATTATGTCCGGTCCCACTACTCTCAACATTCTTCTTGATTAATGTCAGTCACAGGCCCTTACAATTGACCCCCCCCCCCCCCCCTCCTCAGTACAATGCCTCTTTGTACAGATATGGAAGTAGTTGCAACTGTTGCTGTTGTTGTTTCTGCTGTTGTTTTTTATCGGTTTCTCTTTATGTGATTTTCTCCAGGCTTAGGCTGAGTCTGTAGTTAACTTGATGTGTTAGAATAAACCATCAATAATGACATCCTTTAACACATGCTTTCTGAACTCTCCTTAAGCAGGCATGATTATTTTCCAACCTCATTCGCTTAGCCTCACACTATGCATTCCACCCCTCTATTTTTACATTGCACTCTCAAACCTGTTGACAAACAAATGCATATGTTCGCACCAGACGGAGAATAAAAGAACACCGCTACACATTCTATATATGTGTCATTTGTATGGTTAAATATGTGGGCTGTAAATCTCTCTCCTCACTTTGCTAGGTATACTGTATATATTTGAGAGGGCTCCCTCCCGGGCGTGCTCTATTTTAGAGTGCCCATTTAGTCAGGCCCCCTGCCCTTCTGGCAGCTGATGGAAAAGGCAGCGGAACAATGAGCCCCCACCGCGCCTCTCTGCCTGCCCCCAGCCACCAGGGGAAGAGGAAGTAGCAGCCTCCGTGCGACACATTATTCTGTCCCCTCGGAACCTACAGCCAGGCCAGAACCCCCCCGGGCTCGCTTGGCCCTCTAAGTGCCGAGCCCGAGACTGAGTGACATTTCCAAAGTCCTGACCTTTGTTTTTGCCATTGACTGGGAAGACGTTTGAAGGAGATGCAGTGAGTGTGCACTGCTTCACTCTAAGCTTTGTGCGCACACACATTTGGGGACGTTCGCTCATACAAAATGCAGCACAAAGTGTGTAGCGCCAGGTTTGCATGTGTAGCTGCTGTAGTTTATAGGCTAAGTGCATGTTGAGTGTAATAATAAATGTGCTTAAATCAACGTTTATGTCAAGACAGATGACCACAGGACTGAATTAGGACAGCTCATCATCTCTACAAGACTGACAAAGTTCTTCAACTCACAAAAAAAAATAATAATAAATGTAAATACCAACTTTTTACAGAAGTACTACGTCCAGGATTTGCCCCAAAAACTGGCATGGAGGCTGAACCTACACTACTATTATGAAGCACAGAAATGTCTACAAAAGTAGACATGTGCTTCCAGGCACAGACTCTCATTAAAAAAAAGGTCCATATTTAAAAGCAGAGCAGGAAAAACTCATGTGGAGTAAATGGTGTAAAGTGGCATGAGCTGCAGTGTTGATAGCTTGTGTTCAGTGTGGCTCTCAGTACCTGCCTGCAGTTTTCACTGGAGCCCTGAATGTGGAAGGCCTCATTAGTGATATAAGCTGCTGCCCAGAGCTTTGGTCAAATCAGACTCCCGCTATGAGGCCACACTCCAAGACTTGTGACATCACACCGAGCTGGACAAGTCAGAGGCACTGCTAATCGCTCGGCTTAATTGAGCGCTATGCTGAGACGCAAATTGCCTTGTGCAATCAAGGCTCATTTAAGCGTCACACCATGCGCTCATAACCCATGATGTGACATTTCCTTTTTAATCTATTGTTTGCTGAATATTAACTTTGCTTTCAACATGCCCCCCTGCATATTTCCCCATTTAATACACTACAATGTAGGTTGCTGTTTTAGCAGGCCTAACTTTTCTGCATTTTCACAGAACTCTATATGTGTGGAGACGTTCATCCTCATCCTATTCATTCATAATCCATACAGAGTCCAATAACTTTGAGGTGTTTTGTAGAGCTATATAGTGTAAATAAATTAAAGGTGCCCAAATGTTTTCTTGGCTCGGCAGGCTGGTGTATAACTGTTTAGTGGAGTTGAGAAAGAACTTAAGTTATCCCAAAACACTTGAACTTCTCATTTCCAAAAAAGAAAAGACTCTTTACCAAGCCATCCAGATCCCTTTTTAGGGTGAGTAAATGCTTTGGTCTTGTCTTTTTAAATAAATGAATAAAAATGTTTTTTAATTGTATGATCGTTTCCTGTCCAGGACAGATAGCTCAGAAGAACTGAACTACAGGGGGCAGAGGCAAGTGGAATCATCTGACATATATAATATTTCTTACAAGACTATTATTAAAAATGCTTATCAAATAAAAGAGTGTAATTGTCTTGTTTAGTTAGCAGATCATTTTGATTGTTTCCATTTCATTACACACAATGATGTGAAATAAGTAAAAATGTCTCAAAATAGTGTGAACATTCTTATATGTGTGGATGGCAGAACAAGTATAGAATAAGTATAGCTGATAGGTTTCACTGTAATTTGCCATGTAGCTAAAAGAGCAAAGTGGTAATAATAATAGTATAAAAATATTTGAAAATGTGACTATGATATTTCTCTTTTCATTCAAACACGTAAATGTAGGCTAGTCATTTCTTCTCAGGAAAAAGTGCCTCATGCTTTTAGATTTCTGCTGTCATTTAAAAACTATAGTGCCCCCATTAGGCCAATCACTATCATCATTATAAAGTTTGGCATAAAGTATAGCTCTAGAAAAAGCAGTACTGAGAAAGTACAGAGTCCTGGGCCACAGCAGTGGTTGCAAAACTGAAAGGGGAGGAAGTGAAGGGGAAAGAGAAGAAGAGAGAGAGAGAGAGAGAGAGAGAGAGAGAGCAAGGGCAAGAAAAGAAGAGGTTTGTTTTGAAAGAGGAGTCCTGCGTGTTTGTCTGGCGATCCTTGTGTCACCCATTTAATCTGATGTTCAGCATAGTGTGTCACACACTGCACATGGCTTGCAGAGTCAGACAGACAAACAGACGAGCACACACATACACATACACACACAAACACATGTATACACAGTATCAGGTGTGACAAGTTTTCACTGAGTGAAACTGGCTAGGTTACAGTTATCTAAAGCAGCGTAGTGAATCTCCTTCTCATGTTAGCCTTCTTTCCTGCCTGAACTCTCCGTTGTACAACACTGTCTGCCCAGTCTGCTACCTGGATGAATTCTTCAGTTACTGTAAAAGAAAGTCTGATAAAGTGAAGGACAGGACTAAACAGTTTTGCTGTACTGTTTTTTTATTATTTATTTATATATTTTTTTCATTCTGCCTCCCTTTTTTCTCCCAGATCAACTGCAGGCTGGTGGCTCTTTTCACATGAAGGACTGTGACATTCTGAGTTTTGATCAGCTGAAGGAATAATAAAACTTCTAGTGGATAAAACCTTAAACAAAGCCATGCACTCTATATAGCTATTTCACTCAAGGCTATGTTAAAACCTTGGGAAAGGAGAAACAAGCAAATGTTTAGGCACCCTGCATAATCAATACTTAGTAGCATCCCCTTTTAAAAGCATCACACCTTGTAAAGGTTTTTTGTAGACAGCCAAGAGTCCTTCAATTCTTGTTTGGGGATTTTCACCCATTCTTCATTGCAAAAGGCTTCTTGTTCTGTGTGATTCTTGGGTCATCTCGCTGCACTGCTCATTTGAGGTCTATCCACAGATTGTCGATGACCGGTCGGACACCTGACGGCCAAGGCAAAAGCTTCAGCTTGCGCCACTTGAGATCATCAATTGAGGATTTTGAGGCGTGTTTAGGATGATTATTCTGTCGTATAAACCATCCTCGTTTCATCTTCTGCTTTTTCTACAGATGGTGTGATGTTTACTTTGCCAACAAATACCGTAGCTTTGTGCATTACTGACAAAAATGTTCAGTCCAAATGACTTCCAAAAGGCATCAGGTTTGATTCGATGTTTGATTCAAGTTTTCTTGGTCTACATTACAAACTGAGGAAACGGCTACTTTTTTGCTAAAGCTAAAACACATTGCTATCTTTCTATAGCCTCCTTTTGCTTTGTGGGCATCAATGTATAGTGTTAAACAGGTGCTCCTTTCCTTTTTTCAAAATTGTACAAGATAAAATAATTCACTAGACTAGCTCACACTGCTGAACAGAATGTTTTAACTTTAACTGTATGCCTCTTGGGATCACTTTGTCTGCTACTTGCTTAACTATTCTCAGTAATAGAAACTTTGACCAGAGGTGCCCAAAGTTTTGCATGCTACGGTATACTCTGAGAAACAATTAAGATCAAGGATCATCACAGAGCACCATACACCTGCCCTTCGTTCTCCCAGCCGTGATCAGGTTCAGACCTTCTCGGATATTATGGAAGCGTTAAAAGGATAGGTCACACAAGGTGAAGAGTCATTTAGGAAAAGGTTGATCAGAGCCATTGTGTGTTGTCATGGTGGGGGGGCTGAAGGTGGAAACTGAGCCTCAATGCTCTAATTTGATCTGTGTTGGTCTTGATCCGCTCCCTGCTTACTGGGGCTGCGACCGCGCTATTGAGAGAGTGCTGAACGCTGACCTTAATTGCCTGACGGACAGCTCAGATAAACTCATATCAAACATGGCTGCTGTAACCGTAGACGCTGTGTAATTAGCGAACTCCAGGGAGACAGATAAGGCATCCAAGACTGCAAATCAAAAAGGGAAGGAGCCTGTCCACGCTAGTTATTCATTTATAAGGGCACTGAAATGAATTCCTTAAAAATACACACACACACACACACACACACACACACACACACACACATCCTTCAAGCTTCTGGACTCCTTCTGTTCTATTGTGAGGTTCTACAGAGCAATCAAGGAGTGGGCTTACAGATTTTTTTCCATGGTCGCACCCACGCTTGTACGCTTTAAAGCACAGGTACGGTGGCATGTGTGCACATAGTTATGGCACACACCCCACCTGCTGAAGCATTCCAGTGGCAGAACGAGGTGGGGATAAGGCCTGGCCTGTCACTTAGAAAGTAAGCCTATCCTGTGGTGGGACAGAGATGTTTTGGGGGGGTTGGAGGCGACAGGCCTATCCATGACTTTGGGCTTGGGGTGGGGGTTTGGGGGGTGGCAGAAAGTCTACCTCACAGCTGGGACAGGCCAGGCAAGGATCACTTACAGGCTGCGGGGTGGGGAGCATCAGCGTGGCACCAAAGTGCCCACAGTATTTACAGCCCCCCGACACACACACTTCAACAGTCTCAGGTTCAGCCTGCCGTGATGGAGCAGATAATCTGCCTGCAGAGGAACCATCTGGAAAACCGAGCCGCCACTCTCCTGTTGCCGTCTTAACGTAAATCCACCTGCCTGCACACCAGACGCCTCTGACACACACACGCATGCACACGCACACAAATACACCTTCACAAAGACGTAAATAATAATCTGAATAACACTATACAGGCCTAAGTCCTTACAATACCTGTTCTGTTTCCAGACTGACAGTTTCTGCTCCCCTGTCTAAACAGATCAAAGAATGAACACCCTTGTTATGGGCTCACCATGGAAACAACACCTTTAATCTCATATGTCTGTATCACCACAGTTAACCGACAAGTGCCTGTACCAGGCTTCCCATACCCTTTTCAGCAGCAGTGAGACACATTTACAGGAGTTATCTTTATTACACACAATTATAACCCTTCAATTGCAATTCTAATAGCTTCATCATCAGTGTCATATGAAAATCTTGTAACTTTTATGCAGTTTGAAAAAGCCAGCTACACACTGATGAACCTCCACATCTACACTATATGGACAAAATACTGGGACACCTGCTCATTCATTGATATTAATTGTTGTAAATTAGGGGCATTAAAAAAAAGTATATTGCTTTTGTTGGAGTAACTGCCTCAACTGTCCATGGAAGGTTCTACTAGATTTTAAAGCACTGTTGTGAGGATTTGGTTGCGTTCAGTGACAAGAGTGTTAGCGAGATCAGAATCCCACCTCATTCCCAACTCCTCAACTTGCCCCAAAAGTACTGGATGGAGCACCATCCCTCAAGAGAACAGAGTTTCACTGCTTCACAGATCAATGCTGAGGGGCTTTATACCCCTCTAGCCCACACCTGGCATTAGGCATGGTGCCAACAGGTTCATGTTTGTCTGCTCCAGAGAGTCCTAGTCTATTGTCAAAACTTTCCTCAGGGACTAGACCAGCTGTGTGTGAATGCATTTGGCAGCAACGGGCTTAACTTAAAATACCTGAATGCATTCATTAGAAGGGGTGTCCACAAACATTTGGACATACTGTGTAAGATTAGCCAATCCCATTAGTCAAATATCAGCTCAGAAAATGCAATGTATGGTATTTTTACCTGAAATCAAACACACATATTGATTAACTCCATTAAATGTTAAAAGGTCTATATTTTATAGAAGTTTACTCATCTTTTTGCTTTTGCTCACTCTCTCCTCTCTCTCTCTCTCTCTCTGGATTGTGAATGTGTTGACGTTGATGTAAGGGTGCTCTATTTTACTGTACCTTTTAACTATTCATTCTAATCTTATCTTATTCATGCTGTGGTACATTACCCAAGTCATTTTCATGATCTTTTTGCATAGATAAAAAGCTTGAGGTTTATACATATACATATTTTCATGCCAAAATATTTTAAATTTGTAGTTTAAAAAACAAATTAGGTAGCCTACATAACGTAATACACTTAGAACATACAGTATGTATGACTCCATATCTTGACATTGCAATCATGTGTATGTACGCATTTCACCCTAGCAATGCCTGCATGTACGTGTGAGTGCAGGCTGTTTGTAACTCAGCCTCACTCTCCTTCTAACCCGCAGCTGTCTACCCTGCCAGTTCTGGAAGTGTTTTCTTTCTTCCCGCTAGTCAGGGACAAGGAGCAGACTTTCATCTCGGATCCGATGACCATGGAGGGGACAGAGGGGAGGAAGCGGGTAAGGTGTGGTCAGCCAGGTACATGTGCCCTGGGCGGCAAGGCTCCCTAGAGACACCTGCTGCACAGCTCGCTCTCTCTTTCACTCCCTCATACCCTCCCTCTCCCCCCCCTGCTTCTGCTCTTCCTGATAACCATGAGAAGGCTTTCTCCTAACCACATCCTTTTCCTCATTCGAACCCACCTCTTCTCCAAGAAAGCTACTGGCCTTAGAGTTTGAGAGCTCCATGACAGAACGCTTTGCCTTCAGGAAACATACAGTACTTTGATGGTAATACTTGATTGACAGCAAGAAACACATTGAACATCAATTACACGTTGTCTGTCAGTGTCACTTAGTCACTTAAACCCCCCTCCCCCTCCCTACAACACCATCACCAATACCAACCACAGCCTGCTGTCCTTGACTAGCCTAAAGGCACTCCAGCTGCACAGATTTCATTACAACAGGTTCACCTCCACCACTCCCACTCATATGAAGTAAAGAGTAGCATTATTATTGGGTCAGATGAAAACAGAAGTTAATGTGGTTTCCATTTTACTCTCAAAAATAAAGCTAATAAATAGTATCTTTTAGGGTTCAAATGCTGTCACTGCAGTTGGGTCGCCTAAAAGATATGTCTCTACTACCAAGTCCACAAGTTCAAAAGCACTGCATTCTGCCATTACATCAATGAACACCAGTGACCCATTTGGCAATCATACATGCCTTTGTCATAACAGCACTTATAGATGATGTGGTGTGTGTCGGATCATGAACTCTTTTTTTCCTGCTATATACTGAAATTCTTAGTTAGTTTCATTTGTCCAAAGAATTTTGTTCCAGATGTGGGATCTGGATCTTTTCAATCAATTTAATCTTGAAACATTTTACCAGTGGTTTGCATTCTAAAGTACAGTAATTTACAATCTCCCGACTGTAGATGAAGTAGAATTGACTTCACTAGACTTAAATTATGTGATCATTTTGTTATCTGTGGTCTTCCAGACCACCTTTGGTGAGCTTGCCAGTGCATTCCTTCATTTTAAGACCAAATTGTTGACCTGACCAATTCCTAGTTTCCAATCTCTCCCTGATGCGCTTTCAGTCTAATGTTGGCCTCTTCCATCTTTGGACCACCACATTAAGAGTTCCCATGAACAGTTATATAATGCAAATTCAGCACTTGGGATCAACTCCATTCCTTTCATCTCCTTAATTTGTCATGAAAATAACAAAGCAACAGGGCCCAAAACTCAATAAATCTACTGATCAGCCAGTTGTCCAAATACTTTTGAGCCTTTGGGGACTGTTGAAATGGAATGTAATTTTGTTAATGTGATATTTTTTTAGACTCCTTGAAATAAAGCTAAAAGTCTACAAACACTGCAAAAACATTTGGATCCCTGTCCAAATACTTACAGAATCGATATTCTTTGTACCGCAGGGGACAAATGCACCTGTACACTGCCCTTTTTCTGATAGTGTATAGAGGTTTTCTTTCTTTCTTTCTTTGTTTTTTAGAAATCAATGTAAGAAGCGATCTTTGTGTTTCTCATTAGCAGTTGATTGTTAAGTTCATCAGCATTGGTCCTCATTGATCCTGATAACCATCTGGCCAGATGCCTAACGAGCCACCACATTAATGGTCACCCAGCTTTGATGGTGTTGGTTAACTGTTTTGATTGAGTGATTGATGTATTGATTGACTGGGTGTACTGGCATGGGAATGGAGCTCCACTGTGGTTCTCAGTCTCCACGCTGATGGACGATAGCAGTAAGAGAGCGCCTCTGAACACACTGCGCCGGAGAAGAGCTGCTAGGACTGTCAACTCACATCAGGGAGGTCTGCTCCAAATCTGACTGTTAATAAAGCTCTCTCATTCAAAAAGTCATCTTGTTCTCAGAGGAATTCTTGGCCTCCCCTTTTTTTTACGAGACAGATTGTGCTCTTCTTTTCTGAGGGGGGGAAAAAAGCTGTAAACCAGCAGCAGTAGGGGGTCGATCTCCGCAATGGATGTCACAGACTTTAACGAGCAGTTTCAGCCCATCTCAAAAGACACGGAGCGCAGCAGGGTGAACAAAGATGGCCTTTGTGTGTGTGTGTGTGTGTGTGTGTGTGTGTGTCTGTATGGGTGGGTGGGTGTCTGAGCTGTGTGTGTGCGTGTGCACCCTTTAGCAAGTCTAGAAGGGTGAGTATTTCACTATGCTTGCCCTCCAGGGGTTCTAGCAGTTGTGTGTTTTTTTTTGGAGCTTTTGGGTGGAGAGAGGGTCCCATCAGTTCGCAGGGTTTAAGATTTGGCACTCATTTTGTTAAGACCACTTTAAGGAACCTTAAAATAGAGGGTTTAAACAAAAAGTAAGAAATAAAAATTTAAAAACTTGCTGTTTGGAAATGTTAACAAATTAGGTAAACCAGTTAAATCAGGTAACTAATTTATTACACTGCAAAAATGTTCCTCAAAATAGATTTCCTGCATGACTCGTGAAGCGTGAGCTTCTTTTCACCACTTTATCAAAATCACTTTTGGAAATATGGAGGAGTTGCTGTAAAATAAAAGCATAAAAAGTATATAAGCGTCCTATAACAGCATGTACCATTCTCTTACTGACCACATTTTTACCATTTTACATATGTGTAAGAACAAATGAAACTGCTTTGTGAAGGACATGAAAGGGCATGAAAGTATTAATCTATGTGTCCATGCACACACACAGTATGTACATGTATTTAAAATCTTTAGGTAAAAGGTTTTGGAAGCTTTTTCAAACGGCTGTATTTCATCTGCACTTTCACATACAGATTTTGACAGCTCTAAAGCGAGCGGAATGATGTAGTGTAGAATTACTGTGTGATAAGGTTAAAGCTGAAAACATGGGTATGGGTTTTTCATTCATTCAAGAGCCCTATCAGACCAAAGAGCTGAACCTTACCATCAATGAGTGGATACTGAATACACTGTCCAAGGTTTAGCAGATCAATGGTTGTTGGTTTATGCGTTTGTAAGAGACAGGGAACGAGTAAGAGAGAGGGAAAAGAAAGAAATGGCAGTCTGTGTGTCTGTGTGTGTGCGTGTGTGTGTGCGTGTGCTTGTGTCTTTCAGACTTACAGAAAAAGAAATGTTCTACTCTGTGGAGTGGCGTGATCGGGCCTTGAGCAGACGGCGTGGAGAGTCTGTCTTCTTTTGTTTCGGGCAAAAGCGGAGACTGGATTCAGCGCTCTCTTTTGTCTAAGGGCCGAGGCCAGGAAAAATGGCCTTCGCCCAGAACAAAGCCTGGAGTAATCAAAACAAGACAATGAGGAGAGGTAAGCAAGGTTAGGAAAGAGAGATGGGAGGACTGTGTGTCATGATTTATCAATAGAATATAGGCTGTGTTGTTGATACTTATTCTTCTGTGCTGAGCTAAGAGTAAAAATTAAAAACAAAAGAAAAGAGTAGAAAAAGTCTGAGGTGGACAGCAGGTTATGGTCAGGCCAAGAGAATGCCTTCTACTTTGGTTTTCGCCACTGCAACCTAACTTTTAGTCCTCACTGAAGTGTGGATGGAAGGGCTTGAAAACTTCTCTGTGTTCTTTTCTGTAATGAGCAGTTTAGAAAAGCTTTGCACAAGAGCAATGCTGAAATACATAACCTAGCATAATGAGCAGGAAACATTTTTTATGACACTCCTGCCTTTTATTGTTTGGAACTGAATCATCATATTAATTCATTTCCTTATAGCATACTGTGAGTGTGTGTGTTGTCTGTTTTTGTATAATTTTACAACAAAATGTTCTGACAGTAAAGGGCTTGGAATCAATTCAAGAACTGATGCATTATTACATTCATTTGTGAATTTAAATTACAATTAATACAATTTTTCTCATCTGCTCCAAGCTAACCCCAAAGAAATATGGCAAAGTTAGTTATTACTTAATGAGCAGACCAAAAAAAAATGAAATCATTAAAACGTATGTATATTATGTTTCCATCACCAGCACCAATAAGAACAACAGTGGCCGAATGTCCCAACAAAATATACTGTTGCAGTCATGCACAAACCTTATATATCCCTTTTAGCCGTAATGTGCATCTGACAGTTGTTCTTTGCATGTTATCAACATTTCATGACAAAAAGAAATGCTCCAAATAAAGTGAACTGGTTTGGAATAAAATATTTCTACACTGACTTCAACTAAAAGTTAGGAAGGCTTTTCCTTCTCCTGTGAAGTCGTCACATACAGGATTTTGCTTGCGACAATAACGATATATAACACACACAGAAGATGGTTCCAGTTCTCATGCAGCTCATGTATTCTGCCAAAGGTGAGCTTGAGAGCTATTTTAATTGATAATACTGGTTTAACTAAGAGTGCCAGCAATGGAAATTGTAAACCGTTTAAAAGCCATCTTTGAATAAAAGGCCTACTGCCATGGTCTATATCTCAAATGTGAAATGTGAAAGAGGTCAAATTCACTACATAAAACAATCTTACATGTTAAAAAAGTCAGCAAGTTTTAGACCACCTGTATTGCCTCTTTGTCCAAGGGGTGTTCCTGCCTTGTGCCCAATGATTTCATGTAGGCTCTGGACCCACCACGACCCACACTAGGAAAAGGCAGATAAGAAGATGAATGAATAAGTGAATAAATTAATGCATATTTAAGAGCACAGTTTCTATTTGTTTTCTGTATTTTAAGATATTTTTGCAACGTGTTAAACTGAGCAAATAAATAGTCATTGTGCATCAAAAAGGACAGAAGCCTGTCTCTGTAGAGGATGTGACCTTATTTTCACTTAGAAAATAAAAACACATGTAATTTGACCTGGGTGCTCAAACCTACATATAACACATCTATATACACACACACACACACACACACACACACACACATACAATACATATATATATATATATATATATATATATGAGTGAGTGAGTGAGTGAGAGAGAGAGAGAGGCAGATCACACATTACAATATTTGTGCATGGTTCTTTATCAAGTAATTCATGTTGAGTCCTTAGTCTCTCTGCTTATGTGATCTGCAGCAGCTCTGCATGTGCTTCGGTGGGGCTCTGTATGTCAGGGCGGCTCCACTGCTGAAGATATGTAGAAAGTCAGAATGCAAATGAATCCCTGCACCTGTACTGTCCAATTACCTTCCCGAGAATTGCACTAAGTCTCAGGATCTGTGGCTGGCTGGAATAACAGAAGCACAGATGAAATGGCAAAATTACCAGCGTGCTTGGCAGGAAATTGGAAAATGGGAAATCTGTCTGGTGAAAGTATTCAATTACAGCGATCCTTTTTCTGCGCTCGGCCACGTTTCTGAAACATGGTAATTTCCGTTTTTCTCACCGCCTCTCATGCAAAGAACAGAGGCTACACCAATCATGGATTATTATTACACAGAAATGAATGAAACACACTCCAGTTCATGGCGGCACTCTTCAAGATTTTTTCCCCCCTCGGCTCTTTTCCCCCCTCGGCTCTTTTCCCCGCCACAGTGCTGAAATGTCTGAGTGTGATGATGACTTAAAGATGAAGAAGCAGGAGAGGATTCCGCACGGCACAAGAGCCAAATACTGGCTCGCCCTCAATGCCTCGCAAAAGTAGTGGTATGAAATCTCTTGGTTAAGAAACACACGTATAAACACACACCAGAGTCCAACAGTGACAGACTCCACCCTCCGTTTCTCTGTCCAAGTCAGCTTTGCGGCTCAGGCCCCCCTCTCACTCACTCTCTCCTGGTGGGAGACGCCGTGTGTCTGATGCTGCGTTTGTTATTGACGCTGGCTGCTCCCTTCGATAAGAGCAAGCGGAAAAATCAATCACCTCCATTAGACGCTGAGAGAGTGACAAGAGGGCAATCCCTGGCAAAGGCCCCCTTCTCACCCGCTCTTTCCATTCGCCACTTTCTCTCCCTCTCACACTCCCTCACTCACTCCTTCCTTTCTTTTTACTCAGTCTTCTTTCAGAGCTTTTCTCCTGATTTTGTTTGTTCTCTTTGCCATCTCTACCTCTCACCAGCCATCATTTCCCCTCCCTCATACACAGGAATTAAGAAGCAGCTGTGCGAACGCGGTGTGTGAATATGTGTACCCTGCATGTGTATTCGTGAGCTGGTGAACGTGTGTGTGTGTGTGTGTGTGTGTGTGTGTGTGTGTTTGTGCAGTTCTCGCTTGAGTCGGTGTCAAGGTTCATAAAGTCAATAATATCTTCAACTTGATTAGAAACACAGATGTCATTGTATTTTAAAACACGGTATGAATAGGACACAGACCTTTCTGATGGAATTTCTGGGCAATTTGCTCAATCAGCGCAGCGGTTAATGATATTGAGGCCGACCATTCACCCATTACTCGGACACCTATTGATAGCAGTGAAAGGAATCTGTGCCACAGAACTCTACAGCCCTCAGTGCTGCCTTAGGTTTAATAGAACTAGCCGTCCTAAAGGACTAAAGGCCATTCCAGGCCTAACAACATCACCCTTAACCCCAAGTTCTGTAATAGTTTGCTCTGCTCTGATTGATAAAGGAGACTGCACTTGGTCTCATGTCAGAGTCATATAAATGTTCAAGTTAAAAACTAACTATGATGATCAGTTTTCTGATCAATTGAGTGAATAAAGTGAGTTTATCCTTCGTTAAACTAAAAAATAAATAAACTTGCTTTAGCAATGATATGCAATTACTGCTTGAGATAAGCTCCACTGTTCTCTGATTCATAAAAGCTTACACAAAAGACATCAACAGTGATAACAGCAAAGAACAGAAGAATAAAAGTGCGTTTCATCAAAATAATTTCAGAAAATAAATAACAAGCAATCCTCACACTAACAAAGGCCTCTTTCATAGATAATAGCTGATTTCATAATCACCCCATTAAACAAACTCAATACCAAGATCATTCGTTTTTGACAATCTTACCAAAAACTATTTGTGTCACATTCATGCAGATGTTAATTATTTAAAATGTATCTAATGATAATTACAGTGCTTGCATTTGCATGGACAGTGAACCCTCTATCTGGATCCACACTGGTCATCAGAACTCAAGCTAGTTTTAACCTTCAGGACTCCACACAAAGGTACCGGAGAAAAAATTGACTTCAAAAGTTATTACCTGAGCAGCAAGTGTTTCTATAATAGAATAAAAGCAAGAAACATGAATACACTGTCACCTCCGACATTACAAATCATCTTTCAACACATCAACTTAAAGACCTAGGAGTCTGTTTACACCTGGCATTAGGAGTAAAGGTTCAGAAAGACCAGAGAATGTTTTTTCCTAGAAAAGCAAATCACCAACCCCACAACTCTCCCTCAGCAATCATATTTATTAAATTATTTATTTTTATCTTATCCTATTTGTAGGGACTGTGTCCTAGTCTAAAGCTGTTTCTGCAGAAAAAGATGTGTGGTGGAACATTGCTATGATTATTTCAACGTATTCGGACGCAGGAGCATAAGATCACATACTGATGCAAGATGATCCTAAAGTTATCCAGAGGTGTTCCACTCAGTTTGACTGTTTCAAAGCCCAATGCTGGAGGAATTTATCAGTTTCGCGCTGATGCCTGGCACAGAGCAGGGTGACCTTAGACTCATGCTTCAGATGCATTAGTGTCATATTATATTAGCGACTGTTTTCTATAAAGATTACAAAAGCTGTTTGTACACCACTGAACACATCTGTCAGCAATGGGTGCATCTTAAAGTTTCTAAACTGACTAATTAGACTGTCTGGATACTTTTAGCCACACAAATTTGGAACCAGAATTGGTGAATAAATGAGAGGGAGAGAGAGAGAATTACAGAAGTCACAATGCATATCAAAACCATCCTGTGTTTACCTATGTGAACCTGCCAGGATTACGGTTGTTGCAAACTTGAGTTCTTGCAGGAAACACATGTTTTAAGTCAAAGTCTTTCGGCTCAGCTCAGCCAAACTCAGCTCTCTCCATCCAGCTGCAGCTCTCTCTCCAGCTGTGCAGAATCACAATAGAGGGTTCGAGTCCTTGGCACCTACTGTTATCCCCAAAGTCTCTTTCGGCTCCCCCTCTCAGCTTGGTGTAAATCCTATTTAGCACTGCCAGACTGTGATTCCTCACCATCTTGTCAGCGTTTTTCTTGCTTGCATATTAATACTCCTTCCTGGCTCCTCTTTCTCCTATGATGGAACCACATTTTACCACTAGTCTCTTCTTTCATTCACACACTGATTATTAACACACCCATGCAATAGACTGGAAAAGTCTAAAACCCTGCCAAAACTGTAGCTGCACATTATTTGGAAGCTAAACCAGGCAAAATCATAATCATAAATTAACTCTCAAAGTATCCCAAATTACCTTGGAATATTTAAAGTATCCAGGCAATATATGTTACTATAGAGTGAATTTGTGACACCACATAAAAAAGTTATAATATATATATATATATATATATATAAATAATAATAATAATAATACAATATATAGTACACTGTTTGGTGTACAAAATCCATTAAACTTAAAAATCTAGTGCTTGAAATGATTGTGGAAAATCAGCCTTACTTCCATGGAGAGACTGACTATCCTCACTATTTGAAATCTGAAGTGATTACTGTTCAGTGCAATACTGCCACCTACTGAACGCTTGTTCTAATAGTACTGTATTACCTGTCCTTCACATATTTTGAAAGGAAACATTTTTATTCCCTGTTGTTTTTCTTATTATTAGAGGCATTGGAAACTTACTAAATGAAAGGCATCTTACTCTGAAGTTTAGTTGAACCCTTTGGTCCACACTACAATTGGGTACTCGAACCCTGGGATCTGGTAGCCTAAAAAGATGTTTCCATTCAGTTATCTGATGGGCTGATTGCTTTAGCAAGTTGAAGCCTGCTAGCTAACGGCTATGGCTATACAGTACATCTTTACAACAAGGTGAAGAGAATAGGCTGGGAGATATTAAGAAGTGGCATAAAACAAACATTTGGGTGTGTGTAATACAAAAATTAAACTAGTCATTTTACATTTACATGTTCATAAAACTTGAAAAGCACAGCAGAAAAGGTTTCAGGCTCTAAAAATAATTAGAACTATTTTTTTTCTGTATTTTTTAACTTTAACAATTTTGGCCCATAGCATAACAGGAGGGTTATGATACTTAAGTCCTAAACTCTATTCACATACAAAAACTATAGCTACCAGTTGGTGCAAACAGTGAGTGTTATTTTCCATTGTAGTTAATTACAGATATGGACAAATTTACTGGCACCCTTCCATGAAAAAAAACCACACAATTTCCTGTGAAATAACATGCATCTGACAAAAGCATCTGCCATTGTTTATTCCATATTTAACACAAATCAGACTTTGCTCTTGAGATCTGATCCAACACAAACAATCTAAATAATAAAAAGAAATGAAACAGCAGCTTAACCTTATATTTTGTTGACAACCTTTAGAGGTAATCACTGCAAACACGCGATTTCTGCAGTGATCAATGGGTAGTTTGGCCTACTCAGCCTGAGCAGGCCACTCAAGCTGTCTCCGGTCTGAAGGGACTACATGCATCGCCGTTTGATTGGAATCAGATCAGATCTTATAGAAGACCGTTTCAGAATATGCCAAAGCCTGTACAAATTCAAGTGCCTAAAACATGACCAACCCTTGGTAGGTAGCTATGTTTATTTTTCATACACAAACATACGGCTGAACATTCGCCCACAAACATGAAGCACAAACCTCCAATTTTGTGCTTCAGATCTGTCTCTCTGCTGCTTTCTCTAGTCAATGTTCAGTGTGGTGAACACGATGATACCAAACAGCATAATCACTACTTTTCCCCCAGACCTCTGTGATAATCCGGACCGGGAGGATTCCCACCGTTACAGGACCTCTGTGATAATCCGGACCGGGAGGATTCCCACCGTTACAGGACCTCTGTGATAATCCGGACCGGGAGGATTCCCACCGTTACAGGACCTCTGTGATAATCCGGACCGGGAGGATTCCCCCAGTCCAGGACCTCTGTGATAATCCGGACCGGGAGGATTCCCACCGTTACAGGACCTCTGTGATAATCCGGACCGGGAGGATTCCCACCGTTACAGGACCTCTGTGATAATCCGGACCGGGAGGATTCCCCCGTTACAGGACCTCTGTGATAATCCGGACCGGGAGGATTCCCACCGTTACAGGACCTCTGTGATAATCCGGACCGGGAGGATTCCCCCTGTTACAGGTTACTGATTACCTGTTCAAGAATTTTTTCAAGTGTAACATAATCCAAAGGATCATTATATTAATAAATCACATATTTCAATAAAGACCAATAAAGGTTAGCATTAGCTCAGTTAGCTGGATAACACAGTCTGCTCCCATCAGAACAAATTCTAGGCTGACTGACTGACTGACTGACCGATTGCTAGTCGATTGCCAGCCTTTGCTTAGCTAGCTCAGATCGAGTCTCAGACAGCCCAGTGCAGCTGCTGTTCACTGCTGACGATAAGTGAAGTCGAGCAACTGGTGTTTTGGGAGCAACAGAAAGGCTAAATGAGATCAATTCTGCCGTGTTTGGCCTCGTAGCCGACTTTGTAGGCTTAAATGGTTAGCTAGCATAATTAGCTAGCAGGCTAAACACTACAGCACGGACCATGCTCCAGCTAACTGAAGCTCAAATCACACACATGTAGAGGATAGAGCCTCGTACCCGAGAGCACCGAGCCGAGTAAACGATCTCAGCAGTGTTTTCAACTGTTTCAGGCACATTTAGTAGACTCGCTCAACCAGATTAGGTTCCTCTGTTTTACAGTCAGACTCAGCACGGCTAAACTTGTAACTACAGTGGGCTTGTTTTCCCCCACCCCACCTGGCGAAGCATGACATCAATCAGTGAGCTCCCACAG
Source organism: Salminus brasiliensis (assembly GCF_030463535.1). NCBI lineage: Eukaryota > Metazoa > Chordata > Actinopteri > Characiformes > Bryconidae > Salminus > Salminus brasiliensis. The sequence goes on from NC_132885.1 coordinate 20,484,922, forward strand.
CGCCCCCTCTGTGTGGCTCTCTTAAATGCACATGGCGGAAACGAGACTATTTGCCCATGTACTACTGTAGATAGACACACGACAGAAAGTTGACACATCAGACAGTAATTTTGATTTTTGCCGTCAACATTATTAAATACTGTGGTATACAGTATTACGTTATACCGCCCAACCCTAAAATTAGTACTAAATATTACACATAAACACAGCTGGACATTTGTTAAGCAGCAGAAAGATAGGGAAGTGTAGACAACACAGCGTTCAGTAGGCAGCTTACCATAAAGGCATGGATTCAATAGTAATATTTTGGGTAGTTATATTCTTTTACTATTCACTTTAAAATTAAATTGAATTTAGTGAATGGCGTTTTATGGCTATGCAGGAAAATCAAGGATGCAGGATCAATATTCTCCACCAGGGGGCGCTGCCACACTCAATTAGCTCCGTGTGTCAAATCAGGAATCAGCAACAGCCGCATCTCAGAAACACGCTTTCTTACTCGATTAGGAATAAACATAAGAGCAGTAATTCCTTAGTTGTAGTTAATGTAATCCTGCCGTTAATCATCCTTTTAAATGTACCTGTAACCTAATAACTTACTTTTTTACAGTAACAGTTATATGATAAAACTTTTCCAATAAGGCCACCTACAAATCTGACCCGGCCATTGTTTTAATAAGCTGTAAAAGTACCAACATATTTGTTCATTTCTAATCTGGATGACGAATATCTAAGGTATGAAAACAACAAGAACACTATTTATTAAATGGTTAATTTGCCTTAAACTTTTGCCTAAAATTACAAGAATTCTTAAAGCAATTATTTATTTAATTAATAATCTTTGACTACTGATGAGATTGAAAATACTGAAGAGGTGTATTGGCAGTACCCATTCTAGGACCGTATGAATAAGACAAGACAACCATATTCACCATTTGTGTCGGACAGATAAAATTCAGCTTCCGCCTTTAACCCATCTGTGCAGTGACCACACACATATGCACCAGTGAACCACACACAGTGACCGTGAGCACATGTCCAGAGAGAGTGAAGGGCCCTGCTGAAGGGCCCAACCCACAACTCTGTCATCAATAGCCCAGAACTTTAACTGCTGAGCCACCACTGGGAGGTGTGCAAGGCTGTAGGGTGTCACATATCTTTAAATTGAGCACCTGAGGGTCATGTGTCTAAGAAATTCTGAGGTTAGGAGAAAAAGCACTATTTAATTTATCATAGTGATCTTAACATTTCATTATCCTTGAGATGATTCTCTGCTGCCGACCAGTTATCCATTTAGCAGCTGCACAGTGAAAATAGCAGCAGCTGTTAAAACTGCAGCAGTATTTAACACTTAAGCAGCAGTGTCTCTAATTTCATAAAAGTGCACTTCCAGGAGGGGCTTAGAGTGAGAATTTGGGACAGGAGAGTCGTCAGGAGATGTAGTGGAGGAGGGCCGGACAGTATAGCAGGAAGGTGAAAGGTGGGAGGAAGACCTATCAGCTTTCTGAACAGAGCCTGAGCAGAAACTTATGGTTACTCCAACTGACCTGGTTTCTGGAAAGGTTTCAGAACACATAAACCAGCGGGAGGTGCTCATCTCTGGAGGAAGGCTTTTTAAAATGAGAGATCTAACTACAAGGGGACATATGATAAAAAAAAATAATAAAGACCCATTTTTTCCACTGTAACATGATTCTTTCAACCACAATACTGATGTCATCTAAAAAATATAAAAATATATATTTTTTCTGGGTTTTATGGGGGTAGAGAACAAATGAAAGGGCCGGACAGTAAAATTACATTATTTATATTATATTATATTATATTATTTTACACAGAGTGAAAACACTGGATATTGTATTAGTAATGACTTGAAGATGAAGTACAAATTACAGTTACGAGCCTCCACACACAGCATACAGAGTAATCCAGTCATGTTCCTGAGGCATTATTTGAGGTGAAACCATAAAAGCAAAAGTGATTGGTCCTGGTGAGTCCTCTAAATGTTCAAGTGACAAATCTCAGTTTTTCTCACCTTTTTCAGCTAAGATAAGTTCACTTAAAATGCCTCGGTTGTGAAATGATCACAAATACTGTGTTTTGACAGTAGGGAAGAAAATCAGAATACCTTCTGTTCATCTTTAACTTTTAGCCAACGTCCTCTCACAACATCTGCCAGCAGCTCCCCCAGGTCCTAGCGCCCGTCCCTCTATATATTTGGAGCTGTGATGGCACAGTTGAACAAAAAGTATTTGGAAAAACATGGAAGGTTAATACTCTAATTGTGTATATACTGTTGCTGCAATCCTGCAAAAACCTTGTATCTCTGTCTTTTTACTTGTTGACGTCCTTGGATGGAACTAAACTGCATACAGAATCTTTTAACAAAGTTTTTCCCTTCTCTTGAAAAAGTTGCCATTTTCAGTATTTTAAATTCTTTATTATTTATAATATTTTTTATGAAAATAGCAGTCATGGACTTTAAATGTGAAAGCTACGCTATGAAGTTGACATTAGCTATAATCATATCATCATGTGGCGTTATGCGTATATGCTTCCCACTCGCACCCAAGTCAAAAACCCATCTCCATCAGACTGATGGGACTTCCAGCTGTACATGCACTGTGACAACACAGGGGGGCAGCACAGTTTCAGTCAGGCAGATAAACATTAGGCTTTGTTCAGACGTCTTACGGACGTTAAATATGAATGTTTCATCTTTTCTTAAAATGTTTCATATTCTTAAAACATATAGACCTGCTGGCGGATTTATTGATTTATAAATGTAATAACTGAATGTATCTAAAGTCAATGTTTTTTTTTTTTGTGTGATTGTTCCGTTAAGCCACTGCGACAACCGTAATGTGGGTCACGGGCCGGCAGGTGGCGCTGTGAGGGCAGCGGGAGGCAGCGAGAGTTTGACCTGGCGCGCAGGAGGCGGAGTTTAGATGGAAACAACGAGAGGAGGAGCCGGGGGAAGGAGAGGGGCTACAGCGAGCGCTGAACGGCCGCCTGGCAATGGAGAGCGGAGGTTGTGAGGGGAGAGGGATCTTTCTGAAGCCCCGAAAACATGGTCTCGATATCGAAAGACACGAGTGTGCACGGCGGTTCTGTTAGTGTCGGTTTAAAGCACCCGTAAAAGCTGAAAGTGGACGACTTAGCTGAACCTCCGAAACAACGGCACGCAGCCCTGGACACAATTATCAAGTAGAACAAGGGAGAATAGGTGAGCAGGATATTTGGCTTTTCAGACGTCTCAGAGCCACTGACACGAAAGGTTGTCCAGCCCACAGTCGAAACCCACACTTAAGGGCGCTCGCGGTCTGTTTTCGTTTGTCTGTGCTGTCTGTGTGATTGCTGGTCACTGTGGTTATGTAACGAGTCGTTGACTTTAGCTGCCTTTTTGTTCTGCTCTTCTGCATGTAGCTACAGGACTGCGTTTACAGCAATGTCTGACTGGAGCTTAACTTGGTTTAATCTGCACAGCATATCACCAGCCTGGTCCAGCTGACCGAGCTAACACAAGCGCGTAACCCAGCTCAGCGGCCCCTGTCTTGTTCAGCTAGCAGCTCGCCTGCACTGTACGGAGCTTTGGTAACAGTTAGCTGGGGCTGGATATCCAGCGTCACCTTTCTCTTTGAGGGATGTGTTTAAATGTGACCGCCATCATGAGTCCGCCCGGTAGTAGTAGTAACGTTACCCAGTCCTGAGAGCTTTACAGGAGTCCTGCAGGTCAGTAGTTGACATGCCCAAGCTTGCCCTGGTCCATCTCTTGTCCGTGTCCGGCATTAAGCCAATGTGACAGGCATGGTTTATGGCTGTGTGTCCGGTTTGGTTGGGGAAATATGGGCCCTGTGTGACAGTTTGTTTATATACAGGAACTTCGATAGGGTGCTGGTACACCTGCGACCCCGGTGACCCCTTTAGCATGTGGCGCTTTCAGTATATACGAGAATCAACAGGCCAAGGACTGCTGCATGTTTATGTAGAGGGCTGTGATTTGTGTTTTATCCGTTTCCACTGTCCTGCAATGTGTTTGTTCCAACTTTTTACACATTAAAAGGTAAAACCATAATGCTATAAATATATTATATTTTTTGCAATACCACTTACTCATAGTTTGCAGTGACCTTTTTCTAGTAAAACGTCTGTTTGTTATTCCTGGTCCAACACAGACATCCCAGCAGTTTACTACTTGGGTGGATTTCTAGTTTTCTAACAGAGGCCTTCAATTTCAAGCTTCTAGTCAAATCCCTGCTAGGTATGACTCTAACTGGCCACTCAACCAGTCAGCAACAAATCAGTTACCTGCCAGTGATCACAAAAGGCAGGACTGGAAAATGGGATTTACCGCCTGGATCACTCCTGTGTGACACAGCAAGATACATAGTCTGTACACACAGGCGTATTGATACTGTGGCTGCTGCACAAAGGAATTAAGCTGGCTAAGCCAGGTTGAGGCAGGGGCAGTGTTTTAGTACAGATTTAGATGAGGCTAGAAACTGGTAACACTGACACAAACGTCGTCTGGTGACTGTTGTTTTTATTTGGTTGTTGTTGTTTTTTTTAAATTACATGTTGAATATCAGGTCATATCAGATGATCTGGGATGTTTTCCTCACTACACCGAGTCATTTATAGGGTTTATTTCTTATGTGATTGTCAGTAGAAGTACCCAGTAGATGTCCTTACTTCAGTCAGCTTTAAAATGATAGTAAGATTAAATGCAGGAGTTAAGAAAGATCTAGGGAGACTTAAGTATGTGTAGTGGAACATAACATTGCTGCGCTAAGTATAGTGTGGTGGTGGGTGGGGTGTGTGCTCAATGAGGTGTGCAGCTATATTGGCCACATGGCCCTGATTGCTGTTGTGTACTGAACTGACCTGATCTCAGCCCCTCATCTGTAGCCCAGGTGTCAGCTTGAACTGTTTCCTCTCCTCCTTATATTGAGATTTCACAGATGTTCTTTAAAGCAGGTATGTGCTGTACACAATTGTCGTCTTATAACCAATCAGCTGAGGCATGTTTGTTGTCTGACATTTGCTTGTTTAGAACTGGAGTAAAGTAGCTCATGTCATGGGCGTATGGCTAAATCACATTGACCTTCTTTTGCTTAGTAATTTCTTCCTTTCCTGGTTTCTGACAGTGTATCACAAACAAAGGAAGATCCATTGTTGTACATTTGCTAAAATTAACAAAAGTGCAGATACAATTGAGTTGTTTGTTTGTTTGTTGCTGATCATCTAGCTTAAAGCTGCTCTGGTGAGGAGACTGTGATGCCCAGCGGTTCACTGAGTGCTCCCAGCCTCAGTGTTTAACCTCCCACTGAAACACAGCGCGTATGAGAGGAGAGAAAGAGACTCTGTGTGGGCTGTTTGACTTTACTGAGGAGAGTATTTGACTGACGAGAACTGTAGCGTCTGCACCATGTCTGTGAGAGACAGAGGCATGGAGATATGGTCGATATGGATCCCTGTGGAGAGAAAGATTGTGTGTGTGTGTGTGTGTGTGTGGCTGTGGTTGTGGCTGTCTCGTTCTGTATCTGTGCGACATGTGGCAGTGAGGATGCTCACAGCATAAGAGAGCAGGCTGAATAGTGGCATGCAACAGAAATTGGGGGGGGTTCTCTTTCAACAAGCCTCATTCAGCATCAGTGTGCTGTTAATGAGCTGCCAGCAGAGGTGTTAAACTCCCCTGCATTTTTGGATGGATCCTTCCATACCATGGAGGGAAGAAGAAAGAGACTACAGTAGAAGCAGGGGGGCATTTTTCTGTCTCTGTCTGTCTGTAATATAGATCTACTGATATGTATATTTTAGTGAGTGTTTTAAATCAGGGGACTGTTTCGCAGACACAAATTAAGCCCAAACCTACACTAAAAATGAATGAATGAATTGGAGAATAACCATTGGGAATACTAATTTTAGGCCGTATTTCATATCTCGAATCTTAGTTCAAGTCGATGAATCTGATTAAGTAGGTTGATTTCCTAGACAGGGATAATTTGTTTCCTTTTCAGTGGAAAAACTGTAGTTTAGGACTAGGCTTCATTCTGTTCGGTGAACTGGCTCTATATATTTAAGTTTAGTGGGTAACATTAGGGCACCATGCGGCATTACAGGCTTCTTTACCCTTAAAAACGAGTTCAATCATTGTGACGTCCATCCGTTATAAGGAGAAGTGTCTGTGTCATGAGTACTCTAGGCTTAGCTCTGCTTATTGCAGTAGTTTAACTTTGAAGAAGCTCACATAAGATAAGAACTCTGTAACGCAGCATAACCATAAGTCCTAGTCATACGTCCACATTTATTTATATATATATTCTGTCAGAAATGTCTAAGCATGTCCATCCTGAAGGGAGGCTCAAAGCGAGAATCCACTTCCCGACAATAGGAGGAGCCCATGAGCAAGAAATGAGTCGCTCAACTTTGCGTTCACTTTCTAATGCAATGTGATCATTTCTATCTGCATCTGTATCATTTATTAATGTCACTAAAATTGTTACCAATTTCTCCGAGATAATAATCCAGTTGGATGTATTCCACATTTCTTTGGCCCTATAACAGGTGTAGTCCGTTCACTCAGACCACGTTTGGAGGTGGTCAGAGACGCATATGACCACATTATTCTTGTAGTATGTATGGCAAAGCATCTCGTTAAGTCCCTGACTGCAGAGCACTGCGCACATCAACTGCGTCACTTCCCCAGACGGAAAATATGTAATAGCCATGAGACCACACTGTCTACACGAGTCAGCTGAGCACACTACAATAACAAACTATCTAATGGGTAAAAGCGATACTCATGTCTGGTGCGCAAGCAAACTAGGTGCCTCCTCTCGATTAATTCATTATTAATGTGCGCCATGCCCCTCCTCCAGCAGAAGTAATGTGAGAAATCCCAAGCGATTACAGAAGACGTATTTAACATGCCAGGGCATGTGTCTTAAATCTATATGTGTATCAGCATTGACGGACACATGCACAGACAGTTTTCATATTGGTACGTTCCTAGACCCAAATTATTGTAAGAACAATCTGCTGATACAGAATTCTGACAACAGACTTGCTTAAAGGCTGATGAGGTGTTGTAATGAGGAAAAAGAGATGTGGTGAGTGTATGTGTGGTACCATACAGCTTCCATGTTACCCACCTAATTCCATCTTCTTTTGTTCTTTTTCAGGTTCCTCAGTATGAGTCGAGATGGATGGAGGAAGAAAGCTAGTGAAGATGATGGCTGGGGAGGATGGGTAACTTGCATGAGTTTTTCCTGTTTGTGTGTTGTGTGTGTTGTGCTGCTTTTTTGTTTTTTGTTTTTTTTGCGCCGCACTGATGAATAATCGCCATTCTCCTTTCTGCCAGTTCAGAGCCTCTCTACTGTACAGTTATCTGGAGAGCAGGGAGTCTGTCTGGAGATGTTATTGATCAGAATTCTATTGTACAATGTTCTGTACAGTTTTTTTTTCCTGGCCAAAGCATTACTGCAGCCGCAGTGCAGAAATATTTAACTCCTTCATAAACGCTGACATGTCACTAGCTTTTATTTTGGAATATTTTAAAGCTACTAAGTAAATTAACACATTAAGTGTTTTGTATTTTCCAGCAATTTGTCTTGATGTCTTATGCAAAATGTTTGTGAGATATTGAAGATATGAAATACATGGTCTTTATCAAAATTATTTTTTTTAAATATGCATTTCAAGTTTATTTTAAGATTGTAATTAAATTTGTATCCTTGAAATACTGGCTATCTTAATTGGGTCCACAGGAATTTTAGGATTTTGGTACAGCGGTAGCTGCACAGTGCGTGTGTGTGAGTGTGTGTGTGTTGGGCTTTTCCCTCTTTTGTCTGTTTATTGGTTCAGACTCAACTCCTGAATCCCAGCGTTCTGTCCGTTGCCATGGAGACAGAGTCGCCGTGCCAGCAGGCTCACACCTCCAGTCTCATTGAATGTCTGAGGCGTAATCAGACGCTTGTCAGCCAGACAGTGCCCAGTTCTCTCTTTGTGTGTGCCTCTGTATTTCTACAAGCTATTCTCAGCAGCTTAGAGTTGCTCTTCGATTTCTAGGCTTGAAGTATGAATGAGTGTTGATTACTGTTTACAAATCCTGTTGGTTGATTTGTCTTTCTGTGAATGGATGGATGGATGGATGGATGGGCACAGGGAGGGTACATGGCTGCTAAGGTCTCTAAACTGCAGGAGCAGTTTCAGAAGGATGCTCCCAGAGAAAAACAGAAACATGGAGCGTCGTCCAGCATCTTCAGTGGAGTGGCTATCTATGTTAATGGATACACAGGTCAGAGGGACTTCTTTACTTCTTGCACCCGTAGTCCGGAGTTTGTGAAAATATGCAGTGACCATTTTATAAACAGCTTATTACTATTATTATTTTACTTTTTTTACTCATTTCATATGGGGGATACATTACATATATGGGGAAAGTATCAATAAATAGATTTATCTGGAATAACTATGGAATCTTCATTGTTATAAATAGGTACATTACAGTGTTATTTTGGTTTCTACTTGAATTGGAACTGGCAAAAGTCTTTGGCAGTGAACTATGTAAAGTAGAGAGTAAACAATAAAATGAAAAGTCTAAGTAAGAACCATGTGATCAGGACTGTGTATGTGCTTGCCTTGTGTTTTGTGCAGACCCAAGTGCAGATGAATTGCGCAGGCTAATGATGCTACATGGAGGACAGTTCCATCTGTATTACTCGCGGTCCAAAACTACACACATCATTGCCACCAACCTGCCCAACAGCAAAATACAAGAGCTAAAAGGGGAGAAAGTAGTACGACCTGAATGGATTACTGACAGGTGTGTATGGTTTCATTTTTACCTCACTGGGGAAGGTGCATTGAAGACACACAAAGCCTGTAGTGTGAAAGCAAGCTATGGTACCAGGCTGTGATGTAGCAGCATTGTGGTTGTGCAGTTTGTGATTGTATGTGAATATGCCTGTAAACTGAACGGCAGGAATGTTCAGAGGGCAGAATGAGACAGAAGCTCGCTCTATATTCACTTTTTGCAGATTTGATGGCAAGTCAATAAAAGAAAATGCTAATTATTTAGTTTTTTCATCAACTACTGTTCCTCAAAATTATATCAGATGACCATGGTATTAATGGAGTCTGACCCCCTGTGAGAGGTTTATATATTGCTTGAATGCGTATTCACTTCTGGCATAGCAGTTTAGACCGATGTGTCAGCGGTACAAGACTGTAACTTGAACAGTTAAAAGATGTCAGGTGGAGCAGGCAGTGGCCCATTTAATGAGAGCTGAAATCACTGTCCTGAAGTTCGTTGTTGCCCACCCAAACGATTGAACGTCACTTCACCAAACCACTCTGTGAGGAAGTATTACGAAACGTGTGACTTTGGTTCTAACTACATTGTTACTTATTAAAAAGATGTCTTACATTTCTCCTTAGATAACGCAATTTAGCTACCTCATTTAAGTGTGTTATTTAGGCATTTCTATTTCTGGAGTTTCTCACTTTTCCATCCGGTTTTTATGGACATTTCAGGCTCGGCTTGGCTAATGCATTTACATTTACATTTAAGGCATTTAGCAGACACTCTTATCCAGAGCAACAAAGTGCTTTGCTATTTACCCAAGGATAACCTTAGCTTGTTTAAATAGGCTAAAAATTCAAAGATACCTCTAAACTTAGACACTACTGAACACAAGTCAATAAGGTGACCACTCTACTATTCGCAGACTCAAGTTTGAAGGTTTGCAAGTTCGAATCCTGGGTCATGCTGCTTTGCCATCAGCAGCTGAAGCCCGAAAGAGCACAGTTAGCCATGCTTTCCCTGGATGGGTAAATGGTGCGCTCTTCCCTTATGACTCGCACCGTGATGCCAGCCGACACAGGCGTCTGTAGGCGGATGTTTCCTCAAAGCCCATCTGCATGATACATTGGCTGCACTTCGAAAAGAGACCGACTTCACATTTATTGGCAGAAGCGTATGCTTGTCCACACCGTCCTAGTGTCAGGAGCATTGCAAGTGATGTGGGGAGTCCTGAAATGAGACTGCCATGATTCTGAACATCCCAGTGCATCCCATGGTGCTTGGTTTCCTTATTCAAAAATCCCTGATAGAAAACCTTTATTCAAATACTATCTATTACCCCGTGTTTGTATAGTATCTGCTGTGCTGTGATTTCTCTGTGGTCATCTGTAATGTTGCCATATACAGGGCTTTGCTTCAAGGATTTAATTTTTATACATAAAAATCTTCTAAAGACTGAAGATTAACGTTTAATGTGATATGGTTCAAACACAGATTTTATTTATCAAAGGTATGTGGATTTTTGGGTGGAAGGAAGAACGGGAAGAGAGTTAGAATTAATGGAAAGCAATTGGGATAGCAACTTTTCAGTGATGTATCAAGGGTATTGACTTTGTGATTTGAACGGTGCTCAGATTTCTTGTGAAATGTCTAAACCTCTGCCATATACAGTATTTGTTGTGCCTGTGTACAATACAAGAACACTGGTTACCATTTCTTTCCCTCGTTCATCAGTATCAAGGCAGGACAGCAGCTCTCCTACCTGCAATATCAGCTTTATGCAAAGCAGAAGGGCTTAAACTTCACCAATGTGCACGCCTGGCATGGTCAGGATGCTGGTGGGTCTTGTCATGGCCTACCCGAACCCAACCTGAACCTTCCTCAAAAACGCAACCAGGAACACAGCCGCTCCAACCCTGCTTTCATTGTTACTCCAACACTGCCATCCAGACATGCTGATAAAACCCATTGTCGTCTGGACATCAAACTGTAAGTGTGATGGGTCACATTCATGAAGTGTACTGACAGATTTATCATGCTTTAATAAGGAAATAGTTTTGCAGTAACATAGTTTTGTAGATTAACAACAATTTTGCTGGTTTCTGTGAAATTTAACAGTCTGTCCTCTCATTTTCATGACCTGTGTGACATTTATAAACCACGCTGTCACACAAAAAAATCTTTGTGGATGCACATGATAGGAAAATTATCTTAGCTATTGGCTTTTATATATTGGCTGAGGTTGCAAAATAACACCTTAGACCTGGTGGAGCATCAGCAGACTTAAATCTTGTGCCACACATGTTGTAGCACCTCACAGTGTTTTTTGTATTATACACAAATATATGAAATTGGTTTGGTCTCACTGATGTGTTTTTTTTTTTTTTTTTTTTTTTTTTTTTTTTAATATCCCCTCCCTCCTTCCTTCAAACAGGAATGGCTTGTACACAGATTTCTCTGAGCATGAAGGCCTAAGTGTTAATGGAATTCATGATGGGGACACTAATGATAATTCCTCTGGCATTTTTCTGAAGGAAAAGGACTGTATACAAACCAATGGCCATGCTCATCCTCTGAATGGTGCCTTAAAACTAAAAGACTCTGTTGCATGTTCAAAACGTGCACTCCAAGTGGAATCCAGCTTCCCCCAGGTTCAGCCCCCACAGTCAGAATCTGAAGAAATGGGGAGGCCCAGCTGCAGTCGTTCAGCTGGTCTTGCATCGGATCATGTAGCATCCACAGCCAGCACCTCACTGGCACTCAGCCCTCAAGTTGTCATTCATCATGAACAAAGCCCTGATTCATCCATCCTATCAGAGCCCGCTTCAGCAACCATCTCAGCTGTTCGAAAAAATTCAGAAAAGTCAGAGATTAGTCGAGTCAGACTGAACGGGAGTCACTACATCGCTTCTGACTCCACTTTAAACGACTCTAACAACCAGACAGGCAAGTCACCAGCAAAGGGCTCAGAGGCTGGGATTATTTCAGAGTTCTTCTCTCACTCACGGCTCCATCATATCTCCACATGGCGCAATGAGTTCTCGGAGTATGTAAACGCCCTGCAGAGCCGACGTCGGGCTACGGGTGGAGCTGCTTTCTCTGGGAAAGAGAGGCTAAAAAAACTCCGAGCTAATCACTGTGGAGGTAATGTTATTACTTCTGTTATATATGCATTCTCTGTGTATTAGGGAGGTTTAACTGTAGGGAATGGTCAGTAGCTTTTGCAAGGACTGTGTCCTATCTGTCCTCTTCTCTCAAGCTAGTTCTTCTTTTGTATCAGGTTCCTCATCCATGCCTGCTCCGCAGGTACGTCAGTCCTGCATTCTGCACGTAGACATGGACTGCTTCTTTGTGTCAGTGGGGATCAGACACAGACCTGAACTTATAGGTAACACTTACATAATTTATGCAGTAGTACACAGTAAACACAGCTAATTTAGTAATGTACTGTACTGTAATGATGCACACTTTTTTACAATACAATATGTAATTGATCTAAAAACAAACACCAGTAATCATTATGCTTTCATTTTTCTTGATCTGATCGTGAATGATTGAGAATAAAGAAATATAAATATGCATAACTTGCTTTTGCAAGTAGGGGTGGGAAATATGATATGTTGTGTTGTGTCATATTTTGTATCACAGTAACACAATCTGCTTTTCTAAGCATATCAAAGAAATTGCCAGTGCATAAAGAACACTGATCGACTCATTTCATTTCAACCAGTGTAATAAGTCTGGTTTAATTGTGTACATTTTTAAATAAAAATCACTGTACCAAGAATGGAAGAGTCTTTGAATAGTAGTAGTATTTATAAAAATAAAAAAAAATCCACAACTGATGCATTATGTCTTTGCATCATGTGTACTGTGACAAATAATGTGTATAACTGTGTCATGGTATATTTTGGTACATATTGCTCAACGCTAGTTGCAAGGCAAAGTTTAATTTTTGATTCATATTAATATTAATATATGGCTAAACATTTCCCTTATACTTTTCTCTATCCAGGGAAACCAGTTGCTGTGACAAGTAATCGTGGACGTGGCCTTGTTCCTCAGCGACCTGGTGCTAACCCTCAGCTGGAGATGCAGTACTACCAGAAGAAACAGAACCAGCACAGAGCAGGTGACCACACAGTTCGGGATAATCACTGTGCTAAACAGACTTTGTTGTTTACTTGGCTTGCCCTTGTGATGTTCGGAAATTAAAAAGATAATAGAAGTAGTAGAAGTCACTATTGTGTCTGTACTCTAGCTCCGTCTGTACTTTAGCTGAGAGTACAGAGGGGTCATGGTTCGAGTACAGAGTTCCATGCAGGACCAAGTTATAGTGATTTTGAAAATGAAATATTTCTGCTCAAAAAAGGAATTGATTGACAAGAATGTGCCATGTGTTTTGGCAGTGATAATTACAAACTCAGAAAGGAGGTACTGACTTTATTATCCTTAAGCCACTTTGTAACCAGTCTGGCAGTATGCTTTGGGTCATTGTCCATTTGGAAGACCCTTTTGTGCCCAGGCTTTAATTTCCACATAATGTTCTTTTCTCATGGTGCCATCTATTTTATGAAGTGCACCAGTCCCTCCTGCAGCAAAACAACCCCACAACATGATGCTGCCATCCCTGTGTTTCACAGTTGGGATTGTGTTCTCGGGCTTGCAGGCTTCTCCCTTTTTCCTCCGAACGTAACAATGGTCATTATGGCCAAACAGTTCAGTTTTAGTTTCATCAGACCACAGGACATGTCCCCAAAAAGTTATTTGTCCCTGTGTGCATTTGCAAACATTAATCAAGCATTTTTATGTTTCTTTTCGAGTAATGCCCTCTTCCTGGCAGACTGGCCTTTCAGCCCATGTTGATACAGTACTCGTTTTAGAAAAAAAATTTCTTTTTATATAGTGTATGTAAACTTCTGGTTTCAACTGTATTTTGCTGTGTGCCTTCTTAGGCAGGACAGAAAATGATCTTGAGATGACCCCTTCCCCAGAAAGTGAAGAGACTTGCAATAATGGAGTAGAGCAATCTGACCATGCCGCGCTCTCTATGGCAGAGATAGCTTCTTGCAGCTATGAGGCCAGGTACTCAAAAATCTGTGTTTGACTGCACATCTGCAAGATTTATACATTAAGGTTGGCAATAATGAAGATTTTTTATATTTTTGACATTCTTTGATTTTTCTCCCCATTCTATGAGAAATGGTTTAACCCCCTGGTTCAGACATTTCTTTAATCTGTAGAGCCCATTCTTTCGATTGCATCTCGTTGTGTCTAACTTATCAATTTGTGTGTCTGTGATCTGTCCCACATCTGTAGTTATCGTCTTCTGACTTTTGTCATTTATATACTATTTTATTCATTCATTTCACTACATTTCTGAAGCTAAGACGAAGCTAAGAAGTGCTTCAAGTGCAAGTGCTTTTAAAGGCTTTTAGCATGTAGCTAAAATCTTATCAGGTTACAAACCATATAGTAGTCACATTATATGACCTAGTGTAAATGGGGTCATAGATGTATGATGTGTTATGGTGTTTTTCTTTATAGGAAAGCTGGTGTGAGGAATGGCATGTTTTTTGGTCAGGCTAAACAGCTCTGTCCTGAGCTACAGTCTGTGCCCTATGATTTCCATGCATACAAAGAGGTGGCACTGGCCATGTATGAGACCCTTGCCAGGTACAGGGTGCTTGCCCATTCTGTGTTAATCCTAGACTTGATAAATAAAAGCATTATAAGTTTGGTTTTAATAAATCTGTCTTTTTATTTTTTAAAGTTATACATATAACATTGAGGCTCTGAGTTGTGACGAGGCGCTAGTGGATGCCACAGCCCTGCTGGCAGAGCTGGGGATCACACCTGATGAGCTGGCAAGTGCCATCCGTGCTGATGTGAGGGAGAAAACAGGCTGTTCTGCCTCCATTGGAATGGGTAATTGACTTGGGACCATTTTGCCCTTTGAAGCAAGGTCTTATTATTTAGGTATTAATCTTAGGAGTTAGTGTTCATTTTAAGATGATCTGATTTTAATTCAGGGTGTTTGTGGTACAGTAGTACAGTATCAGTGATTTTGTTTCTGTTATTGTAATTTGATCCATGTCTCTTGTCAGGTTCCAACATCCTTCTGGCCAGGATGGCAACCCGTAAGGCGAAACCTAATGGACAGTATTTTCTTAGACCAGAGGAGGTAGATGACTTCATCAGAGATCAGTCTGTTACCAGTCTGCCTGGTTAGTATTAAAAAGTTCCTTCTAAACATCCAAAGTCTCTTGATTATCCACTTATGCTGTTCTTGGTAGTCATTAATTGAGTTTTAATACATTTGTGTGTGTAGGTGTGGGACGCTCTATGAGCAGTAAGCTGGCCTCTCTGGGTGTGAGTACTTGTGGGGACCTGCAGCAGGTCTCCATGGTGCGTCTACAGAAGGAATTTGGGCCACGTACAGGACAGACTCTCTTCCGCTTCTGCAGAGGACTAGACGATAGACCTGTTCGCAGTGAAAAAGAAAGGAAGTCTGTGTCTGCCGAGATGAACTACAACATCCGCTTCACGCAGGTTAGAGTCTGTAGAATGTGGTGTGTATCCATCTTTATTTTTTTTTCTTGGACGTCTGTTTCACATGCCATGTATTTCACTGTTGATTTATTAAGCACAGGCTTCTCTTTGATTTGTCCCTTACTGTCTTACGCTTGAAACTTAAGGAAAGTAGTGCAGAGTTCCTAGAACAGTTCGTAAACCCATGCGGTGCTTTTGCCTCTTCTAGATTGAGGAGGCAGAGACTTTTCTGACGAACCTTTCTATGGAGGTGCAGAAGAGACTGCACGGGTCAGGGCTTAGAGGTCGCCGGATAACTCTGAAAGTGATGATGCGCAAAGCAGGTGCTCCACTGGAGCCTGCCAAATATGGTGGGCATGGCATCTGTGACAACCTGGCCAGGTGACCTAAACACATACTGCCTGCACAATCTGTTTTTTCTTAATTGTTAAATGTATTGGCCATTACAATAGTGCTACTGCTTAAGAGTGTTCTATTCTGTAATGAATCCCTTAACAAGTCACAGCGGGAATCTGTGGGATCCTTTCCAAGTTTAGACATTCAATATGTGGGTATTTGATGAATTGGGGCATCATCCAAGCATAAGCCATTTTGGTCCATAATGCAAGACAGTCTTTGTCACTGAATATCATCTGATTTGACCATATTTTGAATTTAAAAATTATTAAAAAGATTACTAGTGTCTCTAATATATTGCACTGTTCAAACTCTGATGTATAATTTCAATATAATATCTTGTCCATATCACACAATTACTGAGAATTATAGAACATGAGACAGTTCTGCTAAAAATCCAGTATACGTACTGTGAAATACTTTGGTTTCTGCATCTTGTTTGCTACCTTCCCTTTTCTGCAGATCTGTGCTGCTAGCTCAGCCTACAGACAGTGGCCAGCTTATTGCAGCAGAAGTCATTAAGCTCTTCCGCGCCATGAAGCTGACTGTGACTGACATGAGAGGGGTGGGACTACAGATGCAGCTTCTTGAGAGTTCACACTCGGACACTGGACCGGCTCGTTCCCGCTCTATCAGAGACTTGTTCACGAGTAGACGCCCTGCACAGACCCAGAGCAAAGAACATCAGAGAACAGGTCAGAGTGCTGGCCCTTAGTCAGATAAATGTGTGTATTTAAACATTTGCAGTCATTTAAATTTATTGCATTTGGCACACACAGAGAAAGGTGGACATAACATTAAGAGTCTTGGCTAAAGACTCTTATTACAAATTTTGTGAAGGGTTGCAGTGTTCTCCACTATGCCACTCAAACGTGATCTTGAACACTCATTGTTTATTGTATTGTTGTATTTTTCTTTTCTCAGATAACTTTCCCAGCATGTCTTCCAATCAAGATAAGGTTTCCTCTCCTTCAGTACTGCTCAACACGCTTTTTGATTCAGAGCCTGGGACAAGTAAAGGGGAACCTTCTACCCCCAGCCACTCTCGAGCACACCTCAACCTTAGCATTGAGGTGCCGTCTCCCTCTCAGGTTAGAATGTCTTTTTTTTGTCAGGTTATCCTGCTGATTAGTGTAGTTGAGGTGCATAGTCTAGAGATGTCTAATAACCTTCACTTTCTTCAGGTGGATCGCTCTGTATTAGAAGCTCTACCACTGGAGCTGAGAGAACAAGTGGAGCAGTCATGGAACCACAGAGAGGAGAAACCAAGTACCTCATCTCATCTGTTCACACCTCACCGAACCCCTTCCTCTACTCCCTCAGTGCCTCTGGCAGGCGCCCTGCTGGTACACCTCCCAGACCAGTCTGGACAAATTGGCAGCACGGGCATTGTACTGGAGTTACCTGATTTCTCCCAGGTATCTTGTAACCTTGTATGTTGTCAAAACTGAGAATCCCTTCAAGTGAAGCTGTTGTATAATGACATTTATTTTCTTTTTTTGTTTATCCAGGTTGACCCAGACGTGTTTGCCGCACTCCCAAGGGAGTTACAGGAGGAGCTACGCTCTGCTTACAGATGCAGGGAAAATACTCTGTCTCAAAGCACAGTGGGTAAGTAAGGGAAAAGAATAAAGTCTGATTGTCTGAATTCTATGCAGTTGTGGAATTTCAATAATGTGATGCTTCTTTAATGTATATATAGAAATCAGTGTTTAACCAGTTTAAAAGGAGAGAAGTTGACTTTATCTTTTTGCCTGTATACCACACTAAGAGATCTCGATGTCTTTGTGTTCACTGTGTGCAACGTCACTGTTTACAGAATAGAAAAAGGATAGAAAAAGGACTTTTTGAAGGATTGTTTAAATGTGATTAAGGGACATAACTACCAAGCAAAGGTCAACTATCAAGCAAGCTCACACTATCCGTCACCATGTGGATGAAATTGAATGCTAAGGAAGGGGACTTAAGAGGAGCCCACTGTTGACACAGAGATATAAGAAAAGTCAGACTGGAGTTTGTCAGACCTTTCTGCAAGAACATCCCGTTGGACTGATTAGAACAAAATAGAGCTTTTTGATGAAGCACATGATTGCACCATTTACAGAAAATGAAATGAAATGTAAAATGAAATGCGCCCTAATGTTTAAATGCCAGGTTTAGCGATGTAAATAAAAATGAGACCAAGATAAATCATTTCTGAACACCCCCCCCTTTAAATGTGATCTATAACCTGTACATCTCAATTGAAAAACACACTAAAATCTTTAGGGGGAAGAAGTAAAAATGGTCACATAAGTGTGCACATCCATAAACTAATACTTTGTTGAAGCATATTTTGATGTTATTACGGCACATTACAGCTCATTAACATTACACACTCATTACAGCACTATGTCAGCATGACACATCTTGACAGCAATATTTGCCCACTCCTCCTTGCAAAAACACTCCAAATCTGTCAGATTGCAGGGGCATCTCCTGTGTACAGCCCTCTTCAGGTCACCTCGCAGATTTTCAGATCAGATTCAGATCTGGGCTCTTGCTGGGCTATTCCAAAACTTTAATAAGGCCATTCTGAGGCTGAGTTTGATGTATGCCCTGGGTTGATGATGTGCTGAAAGATGTAGTTCCTCCTCATTTTCAGCTTTCTAGCAGAAACTTGAAGGTTTTGTGGTAATATCGACTGGTATTTGGAACTGTTCATAATTCCCTCCATCTTGACTAAGGCCCCAGTACCGGCTGAAGCAAAACAGCCCCACAGCATAATGCTGCCACTGCCATGTTTTACTGTGGGTATGATGTGCTTTTATTGATGTGCAGTGTTATTTTTGCGCCAAACATACCTTTTGGAATTATGGTTGAGAAGTTTAACCTTGGTTTCATCAAACCATAACATATTTCCCCACATGCTTTTAGGGAAGTTCAAGTGCGCTTTTACTAAATTTAGCCGGCCTTGGATGTTTTTCTTCGTAAGAACAGGCTTTCGTCTTGCCACCCTACCCCATAGCCCAGACATATGAAGAATATGGGGTATTGTTGTCACATGTAGTACGTGCCAGAGATTCCTGCAACTCCTTTAATGTTGATTTAATGTTTTATAGTGATAGCTGAGCAGAGAAACCCGCTTCTACAGCTGAAGCAGCCTGCGGTGGGCAAGATGAAGCGACGCTACAAGAGGAAAAATTCCAGCCCTGCCAAAAAGGGGGCTAGTCCATTAAAGCGACTCCTCCCTGGAACCAGCCCTGCAAAATCCAGTCCCTCCAAAATCATCCCACTCTCGTTAACGTGTAAAGATGCCCCACCTGGTTTTAAGGTGAATCGGTTGTTTACTAATTTACTTCCCACTTACTTTCTACTACGTACCCTGTAATAACCAATGCATGATCGCATCCCTCTGTCCACTGTCCTACTGTGCTTAGACAGAAGTCATTTCTCGTTACCTGATTGCAGGTCATAGTATGAGGCTGAATTTCTTCTTTTTTTTTCCCATGATATTAAGGTGCATTTTTGTTTACAGACTGAAAGTGCACCTCCCTCATCCTCTTTGAACAATCATGTGCCAGATATGCTATCCAAATTTGTTCCCCGCTCTGCACCAGCCCTAGCTGGAGCTTGTGAACTTGGTGACATCAGAGCTCTGCTGCGGGAATGGGTTACCACTATCTCAGGTAATGCAGGAGTTAATCTCTAGAAGTGTTTCTTACTTCTTGTCCTAAAGAGCCATACCATTAGACAGTTTAGGCCAAGAAGATCGACTCATGTTTCCCTACAGTCTTTTGTCTTGTAGGCATAGTGGTGTGCATACTGCAGAGTTGAGTTCAGACAAGGCTCACAAATTACATGAATTTTCACATTACGAGGGTAGTCTGTTCATTCTGCTGCATGACAGGCCTGAACTCAAAGGGAGTCGAATTCTGGCAGAGTGTTGATGTCCGATGCACGCCTTTATGTAAACAAGTCAATGTTAAGTATAGGAAGACACAGCCCAAAAGTGTGATTGCGACAGAACGTTGCAAAGTTCTTTAGTGCGCTTGCTAAACAGACCAAATATATACGGTATAACAAAACCTTGATATAAATAAGAACCTTGGTTTAGACTTTCAGGTGTGAAAATGCCCTTAAATAAGCATTCATGAAGAATGAAGAACACTAGTTTGAACAATTGGATGACTGCTTGGTTCACAAGTGCTGATAATGTGGTGGTTGTGTGTCTCTCTAGAGCCCATGGAAGAGGATATTCTTCAGGTGGTAAAGTATTGCACTGAGCTAGTGGAGGACAAAGACCTGGAGAAGCTCGACCTGGTTATCAAATACATGAAGAGGTAGAACTCTTTTCTCACCCTCTGTCAAGTCACTGTTTTACATTTCACTGTGCAATACCCAGATCCATTTTTTAAGATGATTTTTGCAGCAGTGTACGCATCTTCTCATTTCTCACTGTTTTTTTTTATTTTATTTTCCAGGTTGATGCAACAATCTGTGGAGTCTGTATGGAGCATGGCCTTTGACTTTATCCTGGACAATGTGCAAGTGGTGGTGCAACAGACCTATGGAGGCACACTGAAAATCACATAGAGGCATTTTGGGAGGTGTGTTACCTAGGTCACTGTGACATCAGCTCAGTGCTGCCCCCTAATCACAAGACAACAGAAAGAAGGCTAGATGATGCTTCAACACTAGTGGTTGCTTCGGTCTATCTACCTATTACTGTAGCGTGGCTATTTGATTTCTTGGACCAAGGCTTTATCAAGGGACATGTACAACATCTGCAACCACATGGTCTAGCCTCAGCATTTTATTGTGACATAAATCATCAGCAACAGTTAACAGCAATTGATTAATATTTGTAGCATGACCACACAATTGTATCAAAAGGATATCATGGATCTGATCTAGACAGTTGTATTGTTTTTGGGTTTGTTTTCTTTCTCTTTTTTGAGCAACCATGTTCTAGCCAAACATCATGATGTCGACCTGCTAGTTTAGGAAAACTGTCTGAACTGCTCCCGCTAACCAGGCTGTCCCGATTTCTAGCATACCTTTTCCTGGGTAATCATGGCTATAGTCATGTTGGGAGCTGGGGGAAAACATGGGCTGGCTATGGGCCTTTCAGGAGCCTGTTTTTAATGCACCTTGTTTTTCTTCTTTTTTTTGTCCATTTGCCAGTCCTACAAGTTCCTTTTTTGACCCCCAGGAACATGGTAGCAAAGTAAGAAATGCCATTGAAATGTGTCATCTATAGGACAGCCCTAAACAGTAAACCTGAAAAACTAGCATTTTGTATGTACCTCTCAAGTGCCAGATTTTGTAAGTATAGCATGTAGATAACAGTTCATGTCTATGTAGATTGCAACCTTTATATAGATTTTTTACGTGCTCATAATGTTTACAAGATATTGTGTGTGTGTGTGTGTGTGTGTGTGTGTGTGTGTGTGTGTGTGTGTGTGTGTGTGTGTGTGTGTGTGTGTGTTTTTGTGTGAGGGGAGAAAAGTGTGAGAGAAAGAGATGAAGAAGAATAATATAATTGTAATTACACAGTAGCCAAAGTCCTCCTCGGATTCTGAGACCATCTTATCATGTATCTGTACAAAAAGCAAGAAGATCGTTTTTATCAGCCAACATGGAGCTAGACTCAGATTGGGTTGTGTTCACAAAAGAATGTATAGTCACTAAATTTTCCTTAGTATATTGTCACTTCACAAACAAACCATGTATCTCCAAAGCTGCAATTTTCAAAGTAAATTAGTATTAAAGTATTCAATTACAAGCGGTTTTGAAGCACTTCTATTGGTTCAAATTTTTTACAGAACAACCACCGAAAATGGAGCTGCAAGGTTTTTGCGTGTCTGCGACAATATTATGGGGGTTGCTCTTACATTTATTCTGCCATACAAAAGGGAAGGCCTGGAATATTTGGTCAGCAAAATCCGTCTCAAATGACTGACCTGTGCCTGAAGACCTGAAGCTGTGACACCATTTGTATGTTTTCTAAACTTGCTAATAAACTGCTCTTGTTCACCTTTTGGAGCTAAATTCATGCAAGACTGATTTGGGCATTTTGTGTTGTGTTGTACCGACTCCTGCCATGTGTGATATTGCACTGATCATTTAAACTTGGTGTGTATATTGCATAATTGTAACATCAGTTTGGATGTAGACAAAATCTAGATATTCTGACCTGAATTTGTGGGTCGTTAGGACACCTTATTAATATAATTTTGCAATAGCAAACCTCTAACAGACGTGCATACATTATAGCATATATTTACATTGATATATTTCAAAAAAGTCTAGACAGATGTTCCAGAATTATTCTTTGTCAACCTAAAACTGAAGTAATCCAGTGGAGGAGTATATTTCTCCTGGTTCAAAGTGTTAAAATAATTATACAGCTTTCTCTTATGTACAACCATAATATATTTTCTAGGGAGACCCAGGGCAAGAAAGAATAGCTCAAAGTTTTAATTCTTCCTTTAGTATTTTCTTGATTTCCAGTAAAATATCTCTCTATTATCTACAATTTGTGGCATGACCAGGGACAGTGAGTGGGGCTTCCAATACCTGTTACACACTGAGGACATAAAGGGGAAGCACTGGTTTTGAATTTGGACAAACAGAGAGGGGAGTGTGTACTCTTATGCAACATCTGGCATATTTTAAAGTGTCCAGCACACCACCCGGCACATTCAGAACACACATTGGTAGTTTATTAAGAATACAGTGTTCCCTGTGTATGAATGGTCCAGCAAGATGCATTATGGACTGGAATGTTTTGAGATAAAGATTAGATTTAATTAACTTTAGTGGCAATGCATTAAAAACAATACAAATTATTTAAAGACTTAACTATTATTTTTAAACATTACATTCAAAATAAGCCGTAAATGAAGCCCCAGTCCAAAACTCTCACTCTGTTAAGATTAATTTTATAGTTAATCAATCACAGAGCTGAGCAGCACATAAATCAAATTATAAAAAAAAACAATTTGCTGTAAAATGTGCCAGAAGGTGGGCTAATTGTGTGGCTGTAAGATGTGCCAGTTGTTGTGCCGGCTGCTCTAAGATGTGCCAGTGGGTGTGCCGGCTGCTCTAAGATGTGCCAGTGGGTGTGCCGGCTGCTGCAAGATGTGCATGGTGGTGTGCCGGCTGCTTTAGGACGTGCTGGGTGGTGTGCCTGCTGGTTTAAGATCCAAGACCCTACCCCTATCGGACTGGTGTGTAAATCTGTGAAATATGCATAATGAAAATGTTAATAATAAACATCGTTGGTGATAATTCTATCATCAGTATCAGGACACTTGCTCTTTCTGACCTGATCGGATCCGAAAGACCATCCTCAGAATCTCCGCCCAGTTCAGGAGCAGCGGGCTGATGGTCTGACCTGCGCAGCAGCAGCAGCAGAGAGACAGAGTGTGCGTCACGGTCCCGCCTCACTGAAAGCCGCGCCGGTAAGTTAAAACAGCGATCGCAGCTCAGCTACAGTTTATTAACACTTTCTCGGATATCTGTGATGTCCTGTTGACATAATCGTTGCCCTTTCTTACTCGTACGCGCACGTGTCAGTTTATGAATTTGGGACGTCAATTGTTTGGCTGTCTTTTTTTATCTGAACTATCATGGAAGCTAGCTAACCTCGCTAGCTATAGCTAGCTAACATGGCTAACGGGGTCTAGCAGTGCGCCGGTAACGTTACGGTTGCTTCTTTCTAGTTGTCATAGCTTGCTTGGTTAGCTGAGGCAGTCTAAACTAGGTTAATTCACCGTGTTTTTAGCGGCGTTAGCTAGCTAGCCGTCGCTCTGCCTTGGTCCAAGCCGTACAGCCACGGAGAGAGCTGATGAAGAGCTAGTGCTAGCGAACGTGTTAGCGTCGCGTGCATTGTTATAGCTATCTAGCTGGGTTGCGGTAGCTGGCTAGGCGACTCCCTGTGTCTTTCATCACAGCTGTGACTCTCTTAATTTCTGCTAGTGATATGTGACATGTTGCTGACTACACACAGGATATCTATACATCCTGGGGCGTTGTTTAATAAACGAGTTATGAAAAAGTGAACAGCTAAGGTGTATTAGCACATGTCATCCCGTATTGTAGAGGGTTGGTTTCCATGGACACGCCTAATACCGTGCGACTGGTTGAGGTCTGACTGTATTATAGCAGAAAAATACGGAGCTGCTAAAGTATCAAAGTAAAGAAATGATATTTCCAGACTTTTAAATCGTCCCTTCGATTTAATGAATTGATCCATAAGTTTAACTATTAAACTTCCTTTTGAAACAGGGGACGGATTGTTATATTAAAGATTGTTTTAAAGGTTTTTCTACCTTGATACTGTAAGGGCTTGGTACAACAACCAGCTCGAACCTGGACACATGTTCCAATTGTAATATTAGTTTTGCCCTAGATTTCCTAAACTAATAATGAAGTGACCCAATTCTTGACTATCATATGGTAATTTTGTTGTCTGGCTCTTGATCATAATCTGAACTGGCTAACACACTGGCCAGGGGACCCAGGCTGCACCACTCAGGCTAGACTTCATATGAATTGAAAATCCACATGAGCAGTGGTGTACATGCGTTTTTTCTTTATTGCGAGTCTGTACCTTATAGAACTGCTCTATTTAATGTTCTTGATGGGTCTTTTTGTGTAAACTGCTTGTCCAACTAAAGCTTTGTGTAACTTAACAGTGTGTCTTTTGCATCACTCAGAGAGCGAGAAAGAGCAAGAGAGTTAGACGGAATGGCCAGCCAGTCAATGGAGATTGTAGCTAAGGCGCTGGAGCACCAGATGCTGCACTCAGCACGGCTTGTTGAGGAGCAGCTGGATGCTGAGCTGGATAAGCTAGAGCGAATGGATGAGGACGAACTGGAGCGTCTCAAGGAGAGGCGGCTGGAGGCCCTCAAGAAAGCACAGAAACAGAAGCAGGTGGGCACAGTACTTGTAGATATTCTGTCCTTTCTACAGACAGTTGCGCATGTACTTTGTGTAGACCATCGTCAATACATATCTGAAGTTATTTAAGTGAATTATATACAACCCAGATTAGCAGGCTAGCTAATTGCTGTAAAGTATGCTTTGCTGATGTTTGTTTTTCCATTAGGAGTGGCTATCTAAAGGTCATGGTGAATACAGAGAAATCCCAAGCGAGAAAGACTTCTTTAGTGAGGTCAAAGACAGCAAGAATGTTGTTTGCCATTTCTACAGGGACTCCACTTTCAGGTTTGTATGATTTAGGTTCTTTAGATGTTCTACAGGACTGAATTTGAAGAACCCTGGTTTACACTTTTGTAATAATACAGTATTTTATTTTAATGGGACTTTCTTTTGCGGCTGGCCTGTGAATTTGGCACTCTGTGATGTTTCTATGTAAAAGCATTTTGTCTTTTGTCGAAGTGTACCTATTTTTTTGTATGTTAAACACATTTGCAAAAGGAACCAGTAACACTGATTTTTGGCACCATTGTAACTCAGAACTTAACTTCCTGACTGCATTATGTTTTTTCTTTTGTTTATTTTGTTTACAAATTCTTGCTGCATTGCTTTTTCATGTTGATGCATAGTGAGAGTCAATCTGTAGCTTTACATAGGAGAATACATATTAAATGCTTTGGAGAGAATCTGTTGAAGTGTACATTTTGTGTTGTTTCGGATTTCGTTGACCTCTTTACATCTCTTCATTAAAGATGCAAAATTGTAGACAAACACTTGAATGTCCTGGCAAAGAAACATCTGGAGACAAAGTTCATCAAGCTGAATGTGGAGAAGGCTCCGTTCCTATCTGAGAGGCTTAGGATTAAAGTCATCCCCACACTGGCACTGGTGAAAGACGGGAAAACGAAGGACTATGTTGTGGGCTTCGCTGATCTAGGTAACACAGATGAGTTCTCCACTGAAATGCTGGAGTGGAGACTGGGCTGTTCAGACATCATTAACTATAGGTAGATATGCCTCTTTTTCCTCAAATCAACATTTTATCAGGGGTGTAATGGTACACAAAAGTCACATGGTTCGCACCCGGATTTGAACATGATGGTTTGGTACAGGAGTTCAGTACAGTGGGGAACTAAGGCTAATCTAGGTTTCATGTCATTTATTTTGAACAGGCAGTTGTGTCATCTTACCGTTGCATAGTCTCCCCTGAGGCAGTTGCTATAGAATGTAGTGTGTTAATGTTAGCATGTTCAGTTCGTTTCTGCGCACACACCCTACAGTTGTCAAACTATGCAGACCCTCTTGTCCGATCCACTGCTCCCTCACAGTTGCTGTCGTAGTTCTCTGGAAATGTTTCCCACAAAGCTAATTAGCACCCACCACAGTCAGGCGCCCGTCAGCTTGAGGTTAGCTTAGCATGGTGTGCTGCTAACTTGTGTTATCTGTCCTGATAAATATACCGACTGTAGTAATTCTGTTTACCCACAACCTAAGCATAATATAGATATTCAGTCATTTTTCTGTTAAATATTTGATGTTGATCTTTTATTAAACAGTGAGTGGCTAAATATATTAAAAGAGAGATTCTTAATGCTTGCTAATGGCTTGTAGTGTAAGGTTTCCCCGGGTAAAACTTGTGCTTGTGAAACTTGGTTTATTCCTTCTTGTGCATTACTTTAATCCATCTTCATCCAAACCTGTGGATGCTTCACCCCTAGCCAGTTGGGGTTTTTTAACCCTCGTCCTGGAGACACCCTACCCTACACATGTTTGTGCTTTCCCTGCTCCCAGCACACCTGATTCAACCAATCAGTTTCCCTTTCAGAGTAGGGGGTGTGTTAAAGCAGGAAATCTCCTAAAAGGTGCAGGGCAGGGAACCTAGCCTAATACCGACTGCTTTTTCATATGATTGGATGCACTGTACCATGTCTGTACTGTGACAGTTTGGTATAAACGCGTACCGTTACACCCCATACAGATTTTTATGTTGTCACTGATGCATACATAGACATTGTGGCAAATATCACAACTATTCTTTTTTCCTATGCACTTCTAGTGGGAATCTTTTGGAGCGACCTGCTATTGTACAGAAACCAGGATCAAAGTTTACCAAGGTGGAGAAAAAAACAATCAGAGGGAAAGGATATGACTCAGACTCCGAATCTGATGATGATTAGAGAAGACGGACATCTCCTTTTTTCTCAGGGCTTCCTACACAGAGTACTAAGTCTTGTAGAACAGACGGGTTGCCGTTTGTCTTTTTCTGTTGTTATTTGATATTTAATATTTGTTTATGATCACTTTCCTTTGATACACTAATTAAGTACTATCTGGATGGAATGTTCTTTTGTATACATTTTATGTATACTGAATTCATTAGGAAATAATAGGTAGTGGAAGTCTCAATGGTTTTGACAAGCACTGTCGAGCAATAAATTTAATTTTGACTGGCAGAATGAAAACCTGCTTCCAGCAGAGCAGAAGCGTTTCGATTAGTCAGGCATTCCATTCTTTGAGCTATTTGTTTGGAAGTATTTCTCAGCAGCCAGAACTTTGCTACCTTTTTGCAAAACAATGTTATTGCAGTCAGTCATTCTGGATCAAATGGCTCATATTTGAATCATCCTGCTTTACAAGAGCAGTGCTGATTTCAGCTTGGTGGTGTATCAGGTCAAGGTGACACCGTATTCTCCAGAAGTTAAGGCTTTGTGTGTTTTAATAAACCTGAGATCTGTTATATATTTGGTCTCCATTGTCTGATTTATTAACTTGATGGAAATCTAAAGTCTTTCAGTAATGCAGACTAGACATCAGTAGTTTGTTTTGATCCTAATGAATGCTCGGTTTCTCAGTTCAAGAGATTTGTGATTGTCTAACAAATGCCAAGGAATGTTCCGATGATTTCAGTTTTGTGTGTACAAAATATAATTTACTACTTATTAAACTGGAAAAAAGTGGGTGTTCAGTGTGTATCTTCTTTTTTTGTACAACTTTGTCACTCTGAATGAGACAGTAGGGAAGCTTTTCCAATTCTGAGACAAGTCTAATTGGTGTGCAGGTCAATATAATTACAGGTCTAACAAAGGTCATCATGTTGGCACCAGGACTATTTAGGGATGAACAATTTGGAATCATGCTATGGGCAGTTAAATGCTTAAAAATATTTCCATTGGATGTTTAGATTTGACTTAATTCAAACCATTATTTACTGAACTCCAGAACAAGACGTTTAAGCAATGATGGGCTACGGCATTTTATTCAGATTACTGCATTTAGAACCATAAAGAAATTAATATATTCTAGCCCAGGCAGTCCCGGATTCTACATTTTACTACTCTAAAACTTATGTAAGACTGTTTTCTACTTCAAAAATGAAACAAAAATAAAAAGTTTTATTTTTTATGGCACATGTAGGCCAATGAACTATAGGTTCCACATTGCATTGTAGTAACTATGCTACAGCTGGATCTAGCTTGTACTCAGAGAGCAAACAGACAGTTTATTTTAAAGACCATTTGAAAGTAAAGTTGATGGAGCTTATCAAGAACTGTAAGTTTGAAGATGTGGTGGTTGAGGTGAGAGAGCGTGGGTGGCAGAAGTTAAACCAGTAGAGATGGATATTAGAGTTTTTGTAGCGAAGTCTGTCACACCCTTACTGGTAGAATTTGGAGTTCTGATGAGCTTGCAAGGTGGACATCATCTTGGGTCGTTTCATTATCATCAATTGGCAAAGACATTACTTCAAGATGACATTGTGAGGTGAAGCACAAGAGAGCACGAACAGAGCATTCACTTGGTATGATAGAAAAAAGTGAAGATTTTGTGGTGGCAACGGACTTCCATTGTAATTTATTCATTCAATCTAAAAAAAAAAAAACGATCTGATTCACTTTGACTTATTGAAATATTTAATAAACACTGCACATAGCAATAAATGATCATATGGGGGAAGGGCTATGACTCGACGGGTTTCTGTTCCACAGGTGTTTGAAGACGTCTCACCACCAGCTCCCCTCTGCTGTTTAGATAGGAGTCTGCCATCTCTTCCTCTGAAGGAAGTCCATAAGGAAGCTTCAAGGGTTCAATTCTAGAAACAGACAAATATAATTAGCAGAGGGTCATAGATGGATGTTTGAGTCACCTGGAGATATAGAAATTGAATAGAAATTGTAACTGTAAAAGAAATGAATGTACTTTATATTCTGAAAGATTCTGAAGGCTTATGAATATTATGGATTCTTGTGTTAGATGAGGAGTAGTGCTCTTTGCTCCCAGTCCTGCAGTGTCTTACAGATTGCGTCCCCCATAATTGGAAAATAACCCTACTAATCTGGATGCTTGATTACAGGAGGGGTAAGCACTACTGCTTTAAAACACACAGCAAAACAAAACTCACTTGACAAGATGCTTAATGATTTTCAGTTGGTTATTCACTGATGGTGTATTCTTATGTATTCTGGGCTCGTGTGCCTGCCAAACAGCAAAAAATCAAGACAGATAATGAGATGCTACAATTAGGTAGTGTCCTATACATAGTGATGTATAATAAGGAGCTCACCTTCATTAATCCCAAACTCTTCACCACCTTCTTTTCCCAGTAAGGTTTTCGCTTTGTGCTCCTGACACGGGTAACTATGTGTAGCTTATGTGGTTGCTCTGGATCACCACCATACTTCTCATACTCTTTTGATCGCTCTTCAAATACCTACATTGCAGAGGGAGATATGTTGAGCTAAGCAAAAAAAAGTAAAAAATTAACACAAAAGGCACAAAGACCTCACGATTTGAGGAGGTTGATGATTTGTCCGTTTTACATGTATTATTATTTATAAATGAAAATTACATCAATACAGTTACCTCCACCATGATTTCTTGTATAAAATGGAGGGAAAATATGTAACAGGGATTAAGCCTTGTCCTGGACTATGCAGCGGAAATAATTAATGCCTAATTTATGCCTTATTAAGCCACAACGTTTTATTTACGTGGGAGGTCACCAGCTCCGTAAATTAGTAAGGCCATTATGAATTACTTAATGGTCAGTTCTGGATCACAAGGTCACTCCAATTCATCCCAGTAGTATGTGATGGGGCACCATCACGCCAGATCTGCGTGTCAAGTAGTGAAACTCAGAATACTGTCTACATATTTTGGACATATTATGCATCACTAATTGTCTTTGCCTTCAGATTTAGATCTGTAAAGTTTAGAAATGCCACATGCACATGCTTTTAGACCATTTACATACCTCTGGGGGAATGTGATATTTTGTAAACTTGCTGCGACAAACCATGTGCAATGGCCATGATGTGACTGCTTCGGGGAGAGTCTGCAATAGAAAAGTCAGTAAAAAAAAACGCCTTGACGCAGAGCTGAGTGATATGATAAAAATGTTACACCACACAACTGTGCAGCCCATGCAATATAGCTAATAACAAGAATAGTCCCATGCCTACCTTAACCCAAACTGGGGCTGATAGGTGTAGGATTCGACACAGACCTGCCATGTCAGAGACTCACATCACAACACGGAATCCAAGGTTATCAACCAGACAGCTACCAGGAGCTGAGCTAGGCTAAGTCAAGCCAAGCCAAGCGAAGCTAAATCCCAAACAATGCGCCTCGCGTGGGCTCTGTTCGTGTTACTAACTAACACGAATATCCGAGTCGACAGGAGTATTTCTCGAAAACACCTTTTATTCCCGAATTACTTTTAAAATCTTTACGTCCCTGAATCACGCTAGTGGGTGTTAGCACGCCTCCAAGGGACGGAATGTACTCCGGAATAAAAAGCATTGGAGTATCCGGCGAGTACTATTGGTTCCTGTTATTGGTTCCTATTATTTGTAACCTTTGTAAATGTCATATATCGATCTCTCGGTTCTGTTCTATATTTACACATAAAATAGTGTTGATAACAGACCTCACAGTAATTTTATACGCAGTAATGTCACTGTTAAATTTGAGGTAGACGCATCTCTGTTTACTTCCCAGACGGACATTTTAGTGGAAACACCATATGAACGTTACTTAGCGTCGTTTTCAATACATAAGCTAAGGCGGGTACTCTTTACTCACTTTACTGAGCTAGTGCTGTTTCAAACGAGAGAAAGTGCACTGAACATGTGACCGGACTACAGAAACCTGATGGTTATTTGGATGTCAGCTATCTAATAGCAGGGTTATAAGGACCGTGACTACCGTGTGGCTCTAAAGCTGTTTTTCTGCCTGGCTGGTCTGTAAACACGTAAACACACACAGCCATGGCCCTGAACTGCCTCCCCGGTATGGAAACCTCAGCCATCTCTGTCCTCAGGAGAGCCGTGGAGCTTGATCAGAGTTCACGCTTTCAGGAATCTCTTGTGTGCTACCAGGAGGGCATCCAGTTACTGATGGATGTGCTGAAAGGTAACCGAACAGGATCTGTTCAGACAGTAGTAGGACATTCATCCGTTCTTCTGAAACTAAGGCCGATCACAAGGAGATCACGAATGGCTCTTTTAGGCTGCATCCAAAATACAGCCATCGCCCGGTCTTGTAGCCTTGCAGTGCCATGGTCTACAGATCATGGAGCGGCCAGGAAATTCATTCATTCAGCTTTTTTGGAAGCAGCCCAATGCTGGGGGCTTTGTACCCCTCTAGTCAATGTTTGGCATCAGGCATGGCTTTCTAAGCTTTTCGGTTGAAATTGTATAGCACTGTGCTGGAGTCAGACACTACACTTCATTTGTTTCATTTCCTTTCTAAATGTTTAATAAGGTATTAAATGACAGAGAAGTCTCA
Source organism: Salminus brasiliensis (assembly GCF_030463535.1). NCBI lineage: Eukaryota > Metazoa > Chordata > Actinopteri > Characiformes > Bryconidae > Salminus > Salminus brasiliensis. The sequence continues at coordinate 20,516,387 of NC_132885.1, forward strand.
ACATATAAATATAATAGCAAATGCTTCCATTTTTAGGAAAGTCTCTGCAATTTCAAGGTCCGAATTTAGATTTTTACACACCTCCAAAGTTCAGTCTCACAACCTGGCCATACTTTCTGCTTCTCACCATATGTAATGTAAAACATATTCAGTGATGTTGAGGTCTGGAATCTGGTGTGGTCAGTTCATTTTTCTGGGAACAGCAGCAGCTTTAGCAGTTTGATTTGTTAATGTTCTCACGGTGAAAGAACGGACAGAAACACTTGGTTAATGGTTAAAGCGCTGGGTTATTGATGGCAAGGTTGTGGGTTCAATACCCAGGTTCATTAAGCTTCCACTGTTGGGCCATTAAGCAAGGCCCTTCACCTTCTTTGCTCGCTGGGTGAAATGTATGTGTATGTGTGCAGTGTATGGATGGGTTAAAGGTGGAAGTTTAATTCCATGATTTTAATAATTTTATAAATCCTAGTTTTAAAACTTTAGTTTTTTATAACAAGCTTTAAGGCTGTTTTAACTAAAAAATAAGTGAAGGGTAGTCTCTGCCTTTGACACAGTACTGTATAAGCTGTGTGTGCAATTAAATGTCTATGTCAGCAATGCCTGCCTTAAAGTATCTGAATTCACTGATTAAAAGGGGTTCAAAGACACTGCAGATAAATCCACGATCTTGGTTGGAACAAATAACAATGACAGTTTGGTCCATACAGACATGAGATGCTTATTACTTGCAATGACTTGTCTTTCCCCAGCGGTGAAGGATGACTCCAAAAAAGTCCACTACAGAGAGAAGATTAAAGGTTACATGGATCGAGCTGAGCAGATAAAAATGCACCTGAACAAAGTGAAAGAAGGTAAATATGAACTGATGGGGGGGAGAAGCTGTTATTATAGGGCCTTGTGATATTTTGTTCTGTGCCCTCCATTGCACTTAAATGGACATGCTTGTGTGCTTACATTTCTTGCACTATTGACATTTTTATGTTATTCTCTTTGTTCAGAGGGAAAATACCATGAACAGATAAAAATTGCAGACAATGCCACTGGCTTCAGCTATGAGAACCTTTTCAAGCCATATATCAGAGAAGGGCTTACTGAGGTCTGGGTTGAGGATCCTTACATACGCCACGTGCACCAGGTAAGTTGCAGGACATGCACTATGACCCCTTAAAAAGAGGTGTGGCTGTCTTTGCATGTATTGGAAGAGACATGCGTTAAGAACTTATCCTCCTGGTGTCAGGAGCATTGCTAGTTTCCTAAAATGTTTTATTTATTTATTTTATCAGCTGTACAACTTCCTGCGTTTCTGTGAGATGCTGCTGAAAGCCAAATGTAATGTTAAGAAGATTCATCTCCTGACCTCCCAAGATGAAGTAAGTGTTTTGCTTGAGCACAGGATCAACATCTGACATAATAAAGAATGTGTTGCACACTACAGAAAGACTGTGCGAAAATTTTAATTCCCTTTTTGACTCTAGGATAGCGCCTCTCAGCAGGCCAGTGCCCTAGCAGAAATCCAGCAGTCCTTGCAGAGTCAGAATGTTTGTCTGGACATTGCGCATTCGTCCACTATTCACGACAGGGAGATAAGGTAATAATCACCATGTGAACAATAAATAATAATAGTTTATTTGATGAGAATATCAAGTGTCCCAAAGCTTACCAAAAAATGTGTGTTCACTCAGATTTGATAATGGTTGGATCATCAAGATTGGCAGGGGGCTCGATTATTTCAAGAAACCTAAGGTAGGTACTTTAAATGTACTAAATGTACTAAATGGACCTAAGTGATTAAAGTCTTAACCCTACACATTGTTCATCCACAGGGCCGCTTCTCTATTGGCTACTGTGATTATGATTTGAGAGAGTGCCACGAGACTACAGTGGATATTTTTCACACTAAGCACACCAAGACGATGTGACCAGAAAGAGCACCTTCATTCCTAACAGCATCATGCATATGTTTTAAGAAGTCATTCACCCACACACTGCGATTCTTCCTATTTTGAGCTCCTGAAACCTTTCAGAGTATGACTGTTGATCTAAGATCAGATTCCTCTCCTATTTACACTAAATACTGATGAAAACAGATCCTGCATCAGCACTCCTTCTCTGAGAAGCTTCTTGAATTTTAGCCCTGAACTCTTTTTAACTCTGGGAATTACGGTTTACACACATAAGGACTGTTTCCACAGAGCACCTCAAAAATATAAAGTGCCTAATGTTTTGAAGTGCTTGTTACTCAGTGTAATACCAGATGTTGTGATTTTATTTGTTTGTATTTATTTTTTAATCCTTAAGAATTGTTTGGAATATTTATAAGCAGTATGTATTAGTCCACCGGCTCCCAAAGTCGGCTCTGAGGCTCGCAACTTCTGCACGTTTTTGTGCATTTTCTCATCTAGCCTGATTCAGATAGCTAACTGAAAACCTTAAAAAGCTCTTAAGAGTGGGGAACAAGCCAGATCGTGCCACACCGCAGAGGGATCGTTGATTTATGTGTTTATTTTTCTCCTAATGCCTTTAAAGCTTGTGTTACTGGAAACATTTGCACTGAATGGACTTTAAAAGGATGGATTATGTATAATTTTGATACTTAATAAAACACAAATGTAATAAAACAGCCTGTTGTTATTTATATGTAGCTAGCTAGGCTACTGAACCTTGCCTTTCACGTGTTGAAAGTGGCGTTTTTCATGCGTCTCCACTGCGCCATCTGCCGGACGCTGCTGCGAAGGTGCCTCGGCTGTTCCTGCCTGAGCCCCTTAAGGGGAGGAGGTGGTAGAAACGTCAGCACACCGTGTGGGGAGGAAAGCAGCGGTTTGCTCTTACTGGCCGCCTCTCAGCACCTGGCAAAGCTCGCGGTGCCAAAGATAAAGTAGTGCCAAGGCGCGGAGAGGGCGACTTTGAACCAGTGACGTAGAAGCACTGGCCTGAGGTCCGAGTGCGTTCGGAGTCGTTATAGGTGAGTAGCATTAACGGGCTTCAGCCACGGCTTCAGACTGCGTGTTTAGTATTTCTGATGGGTTCTGATGAGGCTCTTCTTCTTAAAATGTACCGTCGTTTGCAAAAGCTGCAGGTTAGTTTAATTACTTAAAAAATCTCAGTGTTTAATTTGGACGTTAGGAGTAATTGTAACTTTTTGGGCTGAACCAACCAGCAGATGTAGCTAGTTGCAGTCAGAAGGCTGGAGCCAAAAGTCACCAACTAACAGCGACGGTATGAAATAGGTGAGCCTACTTTCTGTGCTATTTTCCTTTAAATAAAATTAGAGCAGCCTCGGTTTGAAAGGAGTCCAAGGTGTAGTGAAAGGCGCTGCCGCTTCTCCTGTTCTCCCTCTGCTAGAAAACGCTCGTTTCAGAGAAATAACCGCCTGTTTGCTCTGCGGGAGAGGATTACATCTATCTATAATCGCCCTTAATCTCGATATGCGCTTCTCCAGAGAAAACACATGAAAATGGAGCGTCTCTCCAAATGACTCCTCTTCCAGCCAAGAGACAGACACTGTAAAGATTGTTGACTGCTAAAACCTAATGACACGAGTCCTATAATTCCAAGACATGAGTCCTATAATTACCCTTTTAATGGTCGTTATTAACCAAGATGAAGAGCTGTGTGAGTTCAAATGTAGCCCATAACAGATGTCCTTCTCTAACACAATCCAGATTGGGATAGAAATGCTAGTGATTAATATTTACTTCCAAATTCAGACCAGCAGCCAGTCTGATCACACTAACTATGTGTCAGCAGAGTAGCCTACTTAAGATCAAGTGTGTGTGTGTGTGTGTGTGTGTGTGTTAATAATGAGGAGGATGGCTCCTTATGAACTGAGCAGATTAGAATAGATCATTGCTGGTGGGGAGCTGTCATTAGTCTCCAGCATCAGGGTGAGATGTAGTAAAATGGCAGATTGGATTAGACTTGAAGCCCAGACACATAATGTAGGGTAGCTGAAAGTCACCCAGATGTCGTGTTGACTTTTTGTCCAGTAGGAGGAGGAAAGGAGGGGGATTTGCGGACAACTCCTGATCCTGGCACAGATTTGTGCTGTGTATCTGGGGCAAAGCTGCTCTGTGCTTTGTGCCGTGCTGGATATGAAATGTTCCATCCGGGGCCAGATAATAGGAGACGGAGATGAAGGAATGAGTAAGTGAATGGTGTTTTATTTGTGAGAGGGTTCATGCAGAGCTAATGGATGAACTGTTGGTCTGTCTATTTTACTTCGTCCAGAATGCAGTGCAGTTGTATATCTTTCATTTTTCAACATCTCTCTGTGCCTCTGAATTAGGCTGGTGCTTTCTTTATGGTGTTTTCTGCTGTGCTTATTACCGATCCTGTCCTTTATTCTGATTGGCTGCTCTGTATGGTGCTTCATTTAAAACGCAGACCCGGCTGGAACATTGCTTATAACCTCAGTGTGAGTGGGTGGAGCTAAACCTCCCTGCCGTCTAAAGGACATTCAGTCTTTTTGGGGGAACTAGTGAAACTAGTGGTACCGTACCTAAAGACTGTGCAGAATTTTTCATATCAAGCAATAACAATAAAAAACAAACAGTGCACAATTTTCTTTACTTCCACAAACAGTGAAGGACAGCAAAATGGTGGCTTCAGTGGCTTCAGTCTACCTGCAAGTATTATGGTAAAGGTATTTTCTGCAGTGTCCTTCATTATCCATAAATTACTGTAAAAAAAAAACAAAACTAGGGGTCCTGGCTGGTCAATATGTGTACATCTGTGGCAAACACTTATCATAGGTAAATGAATGATGTTAAAGTCAGTGATCAGGTTGACAGATGTAAACGCTTGATGCTGCATTGACAGGACAGAACAAAGAACACAGGGTGTGTCCTAATTGCATACTAATTACAAACACGTCAAATAAGTCAAGACAACTAGTTTTAGTATCGATTGAAGTTTCAAAGTTAAGTGTACTCAAATATCAAAGATCCATACTCCATACTGTAATAATGGACACTATTATACCCCATAATGCAATGCAAAACGAGAGGGAGGAGCTTCTCACATCTGGAACAGTTATTAGAAAAAATGGTTAATGATGCAAGTGCGGCTGGATAACTTGCAATGATTTATGTCTGTTGCCATAGCAATGCTTCATCACTTGCTGTTAGTAGAAGCAGGTTAGTATGTGAATATTTTGTGTACTGACCTGCCAAACCTGCATTAAGATTAGCATATAGTATACACCATTTAGTATTAGTGTGTAGTGCGGAATTGGGAAGCAACCATAGTGAAAGTCCAAGGAAATCCTAATTCAGTGTAAGCCTGTAACAAAAGGGTTAGCTGACAGCTGGCTCACTGTTTTAATAAAACAAAACCAAGTACCAAGCCATCCAGATTTAAAGTCTTTCTAAATGCTGCAAAAATAATGCTGCAGTGATAATAAAGCTATTGGGAATCACATTGCCGTGGATTATGTAAAATGTAAAATGAATTTGATGGGGCCACTTCATCCACTTTGATAGAGACTCACAGGACACTCATCAAGCCCTGAGCACTGATTGTTTGTCAGATATGACATGACATATTTATTTGCCTGACTTGCCGTAGGCTGTGGGCTCACAACGTGGTAGTTATAAAGTGGTAGTATTCAAATGTTCTGCTATTAAATTGTCAAAGATGTAAGAAATTTGTTTTTAACACCAGTCCAATTAAAGGATAAAGGATAAAAGGATAAAGGATAAAGGTGCACGTAGAGGAGCAGCTTCCATCCTGTGGTGGGGCATCATGGAATGGCAAAGTACCCAGATGTGTTGCTCTCATCTCACCATTTAATGCCTTTAAAAGCTGACCGTCAAATGGCACATATATGTTGCCAGATGCCAGAGACATGCTTTTATAATGGTTTTGCATTAAGAATTTACCAGATTTACCACCTTTTTGACAGTCATTTACAGAACATACCAGTCTTGGTTGAATTATGGATAATAAAATGGCTACATTTATGTAATACACGTTGTGACACTGGTTACTTTCACCATTGTAAAGAAATCTAAATCAGAACGTTTCTGTAAAATGCACCTTTTCACATCAAACCAGTTTCCCAACCATGGATCCAGTTTCCCAAAATCATTGTAGGGTTCAGATCCTCTTAACTGGTGGAGTGTCCAGTGTGACGCTCACTGTACTGCAAGGTGCTTTTGGAACACCCAGACCTGAAATAATCTCTATAACTGAATTACCTAGCAGTTTCTGAAAAATCTCTACCTAACTCAGGAATAGGTGGAAGTAGTTAAAGCAGCTTTATGTGAGAATTGGTATTTTTGACTCCTGAGCCATCCCTAATGGGCAGGCTTCTCATGCGCTTTTTACAAACTGAGATAACTGAAATACAGAACCGTTATTTAAAAGTGAAAGAAGCATATGGACTGACGATGTAGAGTAATATTACAGAAAGTTTACACAAATATGACACGGGTTATCCAGCATCACGCAGTCCTCACAAGCGCTGTTCTGCCCACTTCTTATGAGTTACATAGTGCAGTTAGCAGCACGTTGAGCCCGGAGTAGCAATGATAGAGCATCTATTCTCCTTTTTAAAAGTCAGTGGAGCATCACAATCATTTTGAAGCTGATATTTTGAGGTAAATATGCTACACACTGTTGCTTTAAGTAGTCTGTCATTAATGTCTATTTTTTTATTTCAGTGTTGTTGTCCTTTCCCTGCAAATTGTAGGTTACACATCTGTAGTAAAGTAGAAGTTGGAGAATTCTTCGGGATATGAGATTGTTCATGTAGGATAACCTAGCTCACACACTAGGAGGGGAAACTCTGTTCTCACGCTAACATAATACTGCTTGTAATGTCACTGCTAGTTGGAAATTACAGGAAGTCACAAAGCAAGTTTAGATATTGACCCAGTGAGCTAAGGCGCTTTACATAAATGTGGAACCTTTATCAAAACTGAGCGATAGCTGACAGACATTTTGCATACAAAAACAGAAAATGCCCTGATGACTGACAGTAAAACTACATAACACTTTCCCCCATTCCGTCACCTTCATTTTCATTAGGCTTCCATCAGGAGTTACATTCATTTAGGCAAAATCCAAGTAATCACAAACACAAGACCAATGAAGCAGAACTGGGGCGAAGCTAAACGTAGCCAAAAGATTATAACATTAAGTAAGTCTTTGTGTTCCTGCTGATTGACACTTTCCACTTTCCAAGTGCCAGTGCTAATTTCCCTCGCCTGCTCCACAGACACTAACGTTGCTTTCTGAATGTGTTCCTGTGTGTCCTAGTCTAAGAAGCTGAGTGCTGTGTGTGGGGTCTTTGGCATGAATGATGCAGTGGCTGATGCCGATGCCGTGGCCCAGCCAGCACACTTCAGCCTCTGTGTTCATTCCTGTGCTCCAAATCAGTTTAGTGTTTCGTAAGAAGCTTAGGCATGCTGGCCAGTGTGTGTCAATATTGTAATCGAGTGGGCGAGTGTGTGAGTGTGTATGTATGGCACCCAGGACGCAACTGTCAAAACATTGACAACAGTGCTGAAATTCTACTTTTTGACTTTTACCCAGTTGCCTGGCATGCTTAATTTCCTCACTTTTCTCCCGTCCTCCACTCACTCCATGTCTCAGCAGTGTTCTACAATAAAGACGATGCTTCAGTGACGAAACGGGTTTGAAAGGGAAAAATCAACCAACCAAGTGAAAGAGGCAGAGTGAGGAGAGAGAGACCGACTTCCTTGGGCAAGGTAAGTAAATGGTGGTTCTCAGTCCTGGAGTATGGTTTGGCATTTCCCCTTCTATGTCCCGCTCTCTTTACAACATTTGAGTGAGCAACACTTTATACGATTATAATATGTTTTTCTATAGCATGTTTGCGTTAGCCTCGTCCTCTCAGTTCTGAAAGCGCTCTTCAGTGCTGCTTTAAAACTGAAAAGGGCACATGGTACTTCCGCTGGCAAGACAGATCATTTCAGCAATTGTTTTGTATAGTTTCAGATATTATGTCATGCTTTTATGTTCCACTGTAAAATACACTATATGGAAAAAAAAGTATTGGGACACATTGTGACTCATAGAATTCCAGTCTTTCCAGAAGTCCAGAATTCCAAAGTCCCATTGCCACAGGTGTGTAAAATCAAGTCAGTTGGTGATTTTTTTCCCCCTCCTAGATATTTCACCATCAACTGTGAGTGCTGAGGTCGCCGCATAGTGCATAAAAGTCACCAATGCTCTGCTGATTCAATAACTGCAGAGCTCCAAACCTGCTGTTAGAGCTGCAAAGGAGGACCAACTCCATATTAATACTTTTGGATTATTTAAGTCAAGACAAGTCAAGAGGCTTTTATTGTCATTCCTCCAGGACTATGGTACAACATGGAAAAGAACCAATACAGAACAGATACATAAAGTGCAAACATAAATGTTAAAAAATATGGAATCAGAACAATACAGTAAATATGGTTTAGAATGGGATATCATAAAAGCTCCTGTAGATGTCCCAATACTTGTGCATATTGTGTCGTTCTACACTGAGGACTATAAACAGTTCTGTAACCCTTCGAGAGCACTCCTCACTGCTGCGGGATGCGCATGATGTCCAGTAATGGCGCCTAGAGGACTGTAGAATGCGCTCTGAGTCAGCTAAGAATTGGAACCAGATCATGCTGAAAAGAGTCGATACTCGATCCAAATACAACATGCCTAGATCCGACCCGATTCTTCTCTATGATGGAAAAATATTGTATATGGTTTGTTACATAACAAGGCAAGGAACCCTTTTTCAGTGCTTTATGGAACCTGTTTTGACTTTTACACAAACTGATTCTTACATGTTGAAGTTCACTGGTCTGAGTTTAGTGTGAAGTTACATGTGTGCTCTCAGAGTGAGTGCAATTTCTTGGTGTCATTTCATCTTGAACCGTGTGCACTGCTGAACATGAAAATCTTCATTAAGGCTACAGATCTACAGAGCCACATCAGAATATTATGACCATCTACCTAACAGTGGGAATGACCTTGTGGGACTTTGTGGCATGGACTGCATTAGGTGATAGAAGGTGTTTATCATAGAGGTGATGCGTTGATTGCTCCATACCACTTACCTGAATGATCATTCCTTTTTGGCATCAATGGGCCATGGGGCACCACTGTTATGCGATTGGGAGACACTCAATGTGCAAGAAGTCTAATCTCAGTACACCTTTACTCTGGCAGCTCTAGAACAGCCGAGATGCTAACGCCCTTGACCAGTTTTCTTGTAAAAATAAAGGTGCTTCAAAGAACCATGTTCGGACCTTTAAATTGATAAAGACACTTTATATCAATTGATGGTCCTTTAAAATTTCTAAACCTCTCTATTACAAACAGGATTCTTTGTGGAACCAAAAATTGGTTCTTCCATGGCATTGCTTAAAGAACCATTTGAAGCACCTTTATTTTCAACAGTGCAGAGGCTGGTAAATGTGGTAAATTGATTTATTGTTTAATGCAGTAGATTCATAAGTTTAATTTGATGGTCCTCCACTCCTTTGTTCAGGTTTGTCTTTTGTGACATGCCTGTATGTCTGTACATGCCATATTCAATGCATACATTTTTAAAGAACCTCTTTGTCCACAATGAAATTAAAGTCCAGTCAAAGATTTTTTGGATAGTAAAGCGGCAGTTCCACTTGGCCCGTTTAGATTTGCATGCTACTGTCCGTGGGGTAAAAGGCCCATGTCAGCAATCTGCTGGTCTGATCCTCACATCAGATTTTCCTCACAGCACCTTGTATCCCCACAGCACATTTTGCATAGGCACACACATACACACACACACACACAAGCAAATGTTCATGTACACAAACATAAGGTCACATTGCACAAGAGTCCCCTTCAAATGTAGCTCTTGGAGGGCTGACCCATTTCTGTGAAGTAATAGAGCTGGTGTATGCCATATTACACTGGTAGAAATATGAAACATAGTTCAGAAGAGGGACCAATTTTACATTCTTACGGCAGAGCTTAGACAGGTTAACCACACTGTAACCACATGCACTCTTTGCATGTGAAAACAGAGCAGTTCAGGCCTGTTGGACTTTGCATGCTGTTCTCTACCACCACACTCTGCTGTTGTCAAGGTGTGGTTGGTGATAAGAAAGTCCAGCTGTCAGTGGGCAGGTCTTTGATGGACGAAGATAGAGACGACAAATTCATAGGATTTTGTATTAGCGAGTTTCTGTATGCATTGATCACATGTTCACACATGTATCATATGTGATAAAGTATTAATGTTAATACAAAATGATAGATGTTTAGAGCGCTTTACGCCTCTAAACTGAGAAATCTTTGAAAGCGTTCAGAATGCTTGGTAAAAATAATAGAAAAAGTAAGCAGCACAGTCTTAACATTCTGGCCTAGATAGAAGATGGAAATAACACTGAGAAAGAACCTTTGAGCTCTGTTTGCTCATGGGAAAGTTTGGCTATGTCTTATCAGACAGCCTGAGAGCCATAAGCCTTTAACAGCACAGACTTGTCGACTTCTGTGTCTGTGGTTTTCTTATTCTCTTGGTCTTCATCCCCTGTCTGTGTCTCACATCTTTCCGTACTCTGTTCTCTAATTTTGTCCTTTTTTAATTTTGTCAGCTGTGAAGAAAAGTGCTATGGAGGCCACAGGGGACCAGGAGGGAGGGAACAGTGAAGACTTAACAGGTCAGAACGTCCCTGGAATGTTTCCTGATCTGCTCAGTATTATGTCTAATAAAATCCATTTAGTAAGTAATGAATGTATCTTCATTTTTATTTTGGATCATTAAATTGCATCAGTTTGCCATCAAAACACAACAGTGATATTTACACTGATATTTCATTTGAAATGTCTGTGCTAGCTGAAAATGTTATAGTGCAACTGATATTAGAACAAGAAAAGCACTGGTAAATGTCAGTACTGGTAGACTGAGGTCAGTGTCTGTAACTGTATATCCGTAGTTCTAAAAACATAATCAGAGTAAAAAGAAATACAAGAGTATGTATAATTATAAAGTTGCATTAATGACACAGTCTTTTTTTTTTACTTAGAAGTAGTAAACATAGACTTTAAGCTTATCAAAGAAAGCACAATGGCATTTTCTAATTCACAGGTCCCCAGGAAAGAAAAATTCAAAAGGATTGTCTAGTTTCTCCTCGACAACAATGAAATCAGATGTAAATACAACAGACTTGACTTTAGCATGGGTCTCCTATTGCTCAAATGTGTCTCCTCTTGAGTCTTAGTACAGATCTCAGTAAAGTCTCTCCTTGTTTACTAAATACAGGAGTCTCAATATGAACCATTTCATTCAATCTTTTTAGTTTTGATTTTTATTCAACTTAATAGCTGTACATCTAACAACTATATCAATACCTGTTTACTGGAAAAAACAAGAATGCTTGGAACAGTTAAAATTTAAAGTCCTCCTTTTACCTCTCTGTACCAAGCATTATTGTTTTGGCCAAAGGATGGCCAGCAACAAGATGGAAGGATATAAACAGGGGAATCATGAATGAGCAGAAAAGACAGCAAAGATCAACATAGATATACATAGAACATAGAATTTTCCTGTGGGTTACTTTTTCTTTCATAGCACAAAAAAATGTAAATCATCAGTGTGACGTAGTTGGATTTTTTCCCACTTTTCCTTTCAGAAGGCCTTTTGTTCTGAGATAATCTTGGGTCACCATGGATGCACAGCCTGTATAAGGTCTATCCCCACATTTTTTAATGATGGCTAGGTCAGGGGACTGTGAGGGCCATTTCAAAAGCTCCTCTGTCTCTTCATGTAACATGATGGATTATAAAGTATCTTGTTGCATAAGCCAGTCTTTTTTCAGCTTCAGCCTTTAAAAGGTTGGTTTGACATTAGCATCTAGGTTTTGCTGCTATTTTGTGGAATCCATTCTTCCTTCCACATGTGCAATACTGCCAATATTACTGGCAGCAACACAACTCCTCCCATGCTTCATATTTGTGCTTTTCATGAAATGCTGTTACTTTTTCTTCTCCAAACTTTGGAGTCTAATGGGAGTTTTGATTTACCTTTCTTACCAGCATACAAGCAGTTTTCTCAGACAGACTGTACTGGTGATATAGCCCACAGTTCAAACACTGGGCATATTTATAGATATATAGAGTTATTTGTCATTTAAAAACATAACTGTAATCTTACATAATCTGTATCTTTTCATAATACATTTGATCACTATGTATATGTAAGGCGTTTCTGGTCTTTTGGTGTAACTAAACTGTCTGGATCTTCAGGAAAGAAAAAGCCTAAGCTGCAGATTCTGAAGTCGAGGCTGTTTGGGAAGATGAAGAGGAAAGGAAATGAAGGAGTGATGAAGCAGAGTCAGTCAGCCAGTGATATCATGGAAGGCATTTGGAACCTAGAAGATGACTTTCAGTAAGTAACGCTGTTTCTCTGTTCCCACTATGTTCATGTTTCACATCATTTTTTTGTTATTTTGTGTTTTAAAAGTTTTTAATGAAAGAAAAATGTAAAGAAATGTTATTGGTATAAAATGTGGTCTATTAGAATTTAGTTTTGACTATGTATCATTTTTGACCCATTATAATTTCTTCCCCTCAGCTGTTCCCAAAGCATGCTGGGATCCAGGGCGTTATCACATGACAGTATTTTTCTGGCAGATGAGTGTCAGTCTGACCCTGAGCCACCAAGGGTTCTTTCTCAGGAGAACATTCATGGAAAAATCAGAGCATTGCAGGTCAGTGCCGTCATACACTCTGACCTTGGTTTCTCTCGTTAAGTCTACAGTGACATACAATGCTCGCAGAATTTCAGTTACTGAAATAGTAACGGATTAGTTAAGTGAATAGAAGATAAACTAATCTCCAAAAGGTATAAAGTTAAATGTGTTAGTCAAAATAAGTGTAATAAATTTGTTTTGTATGTGCGAAAAAGGAAAGCGGCACCATTCAAAAGTTTGGGCACCCATGGGTTTTGCACTCTCATAACATTTACCAAGCTTTTTTGGGTAGTAGCTTGTTTACAAACATCAATAGGAAAAAAAGGGTGATGCAAATTTCAGAACTTTATAAAGACTCTGACCCAATAATCAGTAACCATGGACAATTTACAGTGGCAGATATTTTCCCCGGGGGTGCCCAAACTTTTGCATGCCAATGTCAATCATAGCTTTGAAAACCTAAGGACTAATTCTAATAAAAATACTAAAATAAAAACAAGATATTAAAATATTAACAACATTATGTTTGATTAGATGAAGCTGCAGCAGCAGAACATGCATCTAGGTCCACCCCCTCTGGTGCTGCACATTAAACGCACTGAAGATCCTGGAGGAAGCTCGGAAGATGATGGACTTCCTCACAGCCCTCCTGAAATTTTGGGTTTACCCAAGAACATGCCATACAAGGTGACTTACGGAGCTTTTATAATTGCCTACACAGAATGCACTCCTTTTAAGACCATTAAATAGAGCCCCATAATTTTCCCTGATCACCTGTCATATCATGTCAAGTCTTAGTGTAGTGTAGTGGCATCTGGGTACTGTACTGTGTGTTCCTCTGTGTCTTCATCACTTGCATCTTCACAAATGTGTTACTATATGTTACTGTCATCCCATAGTTTATGTGACTGAATCCTCCTCCCATTACCCTTGTAGTTTCTCATTCCTCTCAGGAACCACAGCTCATTGAGTTTAGGTGAAACAGGAAGTGAAGAAGAAGAGCAGGTACCAGCAAATTTTTCTCTTTTGTCTCATTTCTCTTATTCTTCTGACAGCATTGTATATCTTCTGGTCCTACACACTTAATGGGTGCAGGCAGTGCAGGTACACTCAAGTCTGAGCAAATTTACTTCTCATATCGCAGTCACAATCTATGGTATCACTGTTCCTTGAGCTTTATAGTAATGAGTACAGTCCAGCTTTTGTAAGCAAGGAGGTTAGGTCTGGAACTGTGGAAACATAAATATTCTTATCTAACAGTACGAACACTTATTTATCTTCATTCTTCAATCAGTTTAGACAAATGAACCCACCTCCACCTCATTAAGTATCTGATTAGAAGGGGGCCCACACACAAACATTGTGTCTCTGCTCCTACTGTACATTGTCTCACAAAGCTCTAGTCAGGAATCTTAACCATCCAAATCTTTTGTATATGTTTTATTTTTGTAATCCAGTCCCCTATGCAGCCTTCATCCCAGCCGGTTTCACCTCAGCCCGTCAGCCCCACTCCAGCTCTTGTATCTCCCTCTGTGCCTGCCCCTGGGTTGGACTTTAACACCCTGCCCCAGTTTGTCCCCTGCCTGGACAATTCCGCTGCTCGGCACCGAATGTCCATTAAACCACGGAATCAGCGAGCCAGTACTAAGAACAGAAGACTGCCCACCTCAGTAAGTCTGTTAATGTTCCTAATGACTGTATGTAGAAACAAGCCATTAATTTAGTTCACTGGTTCAAATATTTCATTTGTTGAGATTATAACCTGCATAGTGTTCTTTTAAAATGCAATGGTTTAATAAGCTCCCTTATAATCTTCTCACTGAACAGGTTGGATGCAGACCTCGCTCAGAGAGTATGAACAACTTGGAACGGCCTCTTACAGAGAGTGAGGAAGAGGAAGGGGCTGCTGTTACCAAGGAAATGACCCGTGTCCGTTCCTACTCCTCACAGATTATTAGGCCAGGGGAGGTGCTCAGTACTCTTCCAATCAAAAGCCCTCTTTCTGTTTCACCCCTAAAGTCTCTGGTGGGTGCTGGAGATGGCAATGCCACCCGTGCTAAAAATCAGCCTGAAGCAAGTAGCTCAGGCACTAACACTTTGTTCCAGCACCATGTCCTGAAGCAGCAGACACCAGCCAGGGAAGCAGTATCCAGCCAGAAGCCTGAGGCTGCCACTGCAGCTCTAGTACCGAAGCAGGCTCCTTACTCAGCTGTGCCAGTCCCTAAGACATGGAGTGGAGAGCTGAGAGAGACACCATATAGCTCTACACTAAAGAGTGCCCAAGACAGTACTGTGTCAACTGTAACCTCTTCAAACTCAACAGCACGTGTCAGTTCTGTGGGTTTTGAGCAGAATCAGCCTCAGGTTGAAAAAAGATCTAATACCATACCATATCATGACAAGAGAGACACATTAATCAAGGATATAATGAATGAAGATCATGCTAGAGGCCTCTTCCCACAGGCGTCAGCTGGTGGAGTGGCTCTAAGACCACTATCACTGCGAAGAAATACATCTCCCTTAGATGACAAGGTAGTGGCCAGGAATCTACAACAGATCTCCTCAGCACCTCTGCCGGAACAGGGGGACCAACTACAGAAGAGGTCTGCAGATCATCAAAAGCCTGTGTCTGGATCTTTCCGTTTTTCTGTCTCCTCTGACAAAAGTCACGAGAGGCACAGAACTGGAAGTTTTACTGGAGTGATGGCTCCAACAGGGGCAAAGAGAGAGCCAGCTCAAGAGCAGCTTGAGAGTGTACAGGCAAGACCCATAAGGAAAGACCCGTTGTCCTTCACAGAATACCAGGCCAATGAAACGAGAGCTGCTGGCACTCTGGCAGTAACCAGGCCAAGAGATCCAACGGCAAGCATTTCTGCTGGCCGAGAACGAGGAGACAGTCAAGCAAGCGAATCACAGGAGACAGGGGTAGAGGCTACAGAGGAGGAGGTTCAGGAGGGAATCGAGGAGGCCGACGAGGCAAGTGAAGACCTGAAAGGAAATGACGCTAACGAGGAGGAGAAAGAGGAAGAAGAAAGGAATGCATTTGGCGTGAAGTTGCGCACCACAAATCTTTCTCTAAAGTTCCGTACAGACAAGGCCCAGTCAGAGCTCAGAGTGAAGCAGCACAGTGCTGGGGTCAGCTCGCTGAACCCACCTAGGCTGATGGAGTCTACAACCCCAGCAGCCGAAGGCCAGAAGGGCAGCAGTGTGGGCCCTATAAAAGGAAATATGGCTGGCACAGTGTCCAAAAAGTCTCCAGTCCACAACACTGAGGCCCTCATCTCTGCCCAGGTCTCCAGCAGAGACAAGGAGAGTACAGCTCCTATTAGACTGGATGGTGAGTTCCTCTTTCTCTTTTTTAAGGTATCAGTTCTTTTCATTCCTCTATTTTAGACTTCAGGGACTAAGTAAATATTATTTGAAGCGACCATTCCAGGCTAGAGATGTCTTTTACCAGGACTTCTGTGCAGTTTTTTTTTTGGTTTGAGTCCCAGTATTTGTAAAGCCAGTGGTTCCATCAGAGCTGTGTCATTCAGCTCACTTATTAACTTTGCTTGACTCACTGTTTACAATCACACTATTGGATCTTACTCAAACAAAACAAACTGCAGATAGTCAAGAGTTTATTTCAGCTGAACTTCTATGCTTTTACTGTGTTAGGGAAGACCCTCTTCCCTAACACAATATAGTGTTTATTAGTCTTTTATCCATTCAGCATTGCTGTTGGAATCAGGAAGGGTCTGTTTCCCTTAGCTTACAGCATTTCCAATTTTCCCTGTATTTACTGTGTGTCTAACTCATATTACTTACAGATGTTGGGGCCCCAGCTCAGCACTCATCTCAACATGTTAAAAGCACTAAGTTTGTGCATTCTCTTCCTAAAGAGAGCACACCTGTGTCCTCAGCCTCGGAAGAAAGCGCACCAGTGTCCTTGAGCACTAAAGGCTTTACACCAGTCTGCTCAGTTGAGAATACCCCTATACCAACGGCTGCAAAACAGCCACAGGAGAGTTCCTCCGAGCTGTCTTGGATGAGTATGGCCAGAGAAAAGACCAGGAGCCTGCAGCAGCTGTTTACGAGCAGATTGCCTGACTTTTCTAGCCTGCAGACAACCACACGATCAATGAACATGACTGCTGCTCCACCACAAACTCAGACATCAACTTCACAACCCTCTGTTGGGCCATTAAAGACTATTTCTACTCAACCATCTGACATGCCGGCATCGCCGAGGGCAACATTTACAGCTCAACCCTCGGGCATGCAATCTTCCGTTAGATCATCTGAACCAACTGCAGGTCAATCAGGAGCAGCAGATTTCTCCTTAAAGAGATCCACCAGTCAGACACAAACAGAGCTTAGTGTGAGAGCAGGACAACTGCCTGCATCTAGACAATCAGCAATCACTCATTCTCTTCCAAATTCAGCACAGGGAACAGCAACATACATATCTGCCCCCCAGTTTAACCCTCAAACAGTGCATACTGCTAAACAGCAGTTATCCCAGCCTCTAAGCCAGGCACAGTCTCAAGCATCACAAGGTACCACACAGTCTAACCTGCGCTCAACTCAACTCTCTTGCCTTCAACTGTCATCAAGCCCAAAATTAACATCTCATCAGGCCTCTCAAGAATCAGTCTCCGTACTCTTACAGTCCAGGGCTCAGATGGTTGGGGATGTAGTGCCCACACCTTTGGTCAAAGTGAATCGGACACCAGTGCTCCAAGGGAAAGGACCAGTAGAAGGCAGAACACAGTGGGCAGGAGGGCTGGGGAGCAAAGCTTTACTTGCCGAGCGATGGGAGAACCGAGCACCTGATACAACTAAGGTGACGCTATTGACTTGCTGTCTTTGTTCATAAGTGCAAGTAATCACTGTCATATCAACTCCATTTAAAACCGTTCATGTAGTTCATGACCTGAATATCCTTTTTAATATGATCAATAGGTAGAAGACCAGAAATCTACAACAGAGTCCCGACCTGCTCCTCTCGCTGCATTCAGAGCCATGTCTAGTCCAAGCAACATCACAGGTACACATACAAAGCATCAATGTACATCTTTAATGCATGTTTGAAGATCTGTCAATATATTTATGTCAGGAAGTCTATCTTGACATTGCAATTTATCCAGAATCAGCAGCTTCTTCTGCTTCCATGAGGCTGGACAGAGAGGACAAATGGCCGAAAAAAACAGTCCCACCGTCATCATCACCTTCATCCTCATCATCACCTCCCCAGTCCATCGGTGATAGTGAACAACCTTCCTGGATGGAGCTGGCAAAGAGAAAATCTCTAGCATGGAGTGACAAGACGATGGACTGAAGAGTCAGTGACATATAGGAGAACACACTACATAATTAAGTTTCAGGAAGCGCTGGAAGGCATTCTGAGCTGGCTGGCAATCAAAAGATGCGTGTTTGTGTGGGTGGGCCGGTGAGAGCGAAAGAGAGAAAGAAAGAAACAGAGTGAGATGGAGGGTGAAAGAGTCAATGCAAGTATAGGTATATATAAAAAGGGCCTTACATCCCTCCCTGTAACACACAAACAGTCCTTTCCTTCTATATTATAGGTTATGTTCTCAGGTTTACCACATTTGATTCAGTAGAAATGTAATTCAAATATCAAGAGTTTATATCTATTTATAATAAATTGAGATTTATTTAAGCAACGTTGTGGATCACAGATCATATGAAGCTATGCATTATAGAAGAGGGGAGATGATTAACTGATGATGATTGTATATTAAATCAAATGAAATATAAAAACCAAATCAGACCATTATGCAAATGCTTTGTAATACAGCATCTTAAAATCTGTTGTATAATAAAGTTCACATATCTTAAATTATGAACAGTTGTAAACGACTAAGTGTGTGTGTGTTTTATGGATATATGAGCATCTACTCAAACTTCAGCACATTCTCACTTTATCCTTGCTCCTGACTATAAAGTGATGACTGCTGCTACACTGGCAGTCAAAAATAATTGTTCAAATCTTCTTTTTCTTCTTCTTCTTCTTATTATTATTATTATTACGTTAGTCTATGGTACACACCAAACACAATAATGAAAGTAATAAAAAGATAATAATAAAATAATAAACAAAACAAGTTTTCTTCTCCACACATTTACACAGCTATTTTTTATTAATTGCAGAGAACAGAACATGATAGGACGCATCAAACATCAGAAATAAACAAACAAATAGAAAGCCATACAACCTACAGCCAAACAGATACGTTTTATATATTTTCAAATATCTAAAAAAAATACAGCTTTCTTACTGTAATAACCAGTAACTTTTCAAGTATTATTTAGCTTTATTAACAAATGAAAATCAAAATAAGTTGAATATTTTAAATAGATTTATTCGAATGTTTACATTTTTGAATGTGAAATTTAGCAAGCAATAAAATAAAATGATTTATTATTGATCTGTCTTGTTATGGAAAATATAAATCGGTTGTCAGTGTTGGCCATGACGTCACCTGAACGTGGCATCATTGTCTTGTTGTCATACCAAGACAGGGGTCACCAGCTAGACTCTTCCCTTCATAGACCTGTTTTACATTTTATGAAGGAGAATTGTGTAAAAGAAGTATTACAAATATTATTGCATTTACATGTACATTTACATTTAATGCATTTAGCAGACGCTCTTATCCAAAGCGACTTACAAAAGTGCTTTGCTATTTACTCAAGAAAAACCTCCGCTAGTTTGAACAGGCTGAAACTTAAGTAAGGAGACCACTCTGCTATTCGCCCAAGTACTCTCGGAAGAGGAGGGTCTTCAGTTATAGCAAACTCAATTATTGATATCAATATTGTTCATATTTTTTTTTTTTTTTTTTTTTTATATACTGGTTTGACGAGGATTGAATATACAAGTAAAGTCTTGTGATACACTTGAGATATCTTATGAAGAAATATGAAGAGTGATATCTTCAGGCAAGCTGTTTAAGAGACTGGCGAACTCCTGTCTAATGCGTTAATGGTCAATCATTAAATGAGCCAGTCTGCCCTCTAGCGTCCAACTACAGATGGAGCAATTCAGTCACAACGTTTTCATTTGCTGAGAAAAAAACAACAAAACAAAACAAACAAACGCAGAAAAATGTTTTGTTAATTTGTAAGATTGAAATACAACATTAGTCTCAACCGTGGGTTACTGTGGAGAAAACATTTAAAACATGTCTTGTTCTGGTTAACAGTGAATCCGGCGTCTACAAAGAACGGACGCAGTTACGAGGCGAGAAATACGGCTTAAAGCGAGGCGCCCTGGAGGCAGCAGAGGTTTGCTGGACCTGAGAGAGTTAAATACACAGACTTGAGATGGTGTTTTCAATTTGCTGTTTTTTCTGTTTGGGAGCTCAGTCGCTGTATGTATGTACGTATTTGTCTGTGGATTAAGTTCAGCCAATAGCGTGTGAGGGTGGGCGGTGTGTCTCTCTGGGTGTGTGTCTCTCTGTGTGTGTGTGAGTGTGTGTGTGTGTGAGAGAAGGTTGATTGAGAGCTCACCATTACTAACTACGGTCTACAGCAGCCAGTCCGGTGTTTCACAGAAATCACGTATTTACCACCGCCAACCGCTGTTTTGCTGGAGTCGCGAGTCGGTGTGCTCGGGTTTCTCTGATTATAACAGTGAGTTTATTCATTTAACTTGTGTCTTGGCTCTGACAGTAAGATACACATGCCTGTTATGTGTGACAGATTTGGCTCCTGCGACAGGTACCGACAAACGAGCGGAGTTGTGGGTCGTACTTGCCTGTTAAAGCTAGCTATAGCTAAGTTACTGGAATTAAACTATCTAGCTAATTACTTTACATTTTAGGATCTATAATATCGGTGCTATCGGTTTGACTTGCTGTAGTTTTTGCTGCTCAGTGTGGTCAAATTGTGATCACTGGTGACCAAATGTGGGAGGTAGAAATTCTCCCCAGGTTTTTGTTCCGACTGCCTGGCAGCTCTTCTGCAGTCGGGGTAACTAAAGCTAGTTGTTAAAGCTATAGCTAAATGCTGGGGTGGATTTCTGCTTTCTGGAGCCGGATTTCCCACCACTGGTGTTGATGAGAGGATACCGAGCTCCTCAGCGGGCAAACTAGCTAGCTTTAGCTAGCTGACGTTAGCTAGCTAGCTAGCTCCTTTAGCCAGCTAGCCCCTTACCCACCTCGCACGGTCTGCTCGCTGCTCCTGCTGGACCTCTCTGTTCAGAAAGCCTTAATTCTGCTACTAACGGACGGACTGACTGACTGACTGGTGCCAGGCGCAACTGTGCGAGCTGTGTTAGTCATTTTGGTTTTCTTCTCCGGTACAGAAGTTGAAGGAGGACCTGCCGACCGGACTCTCCAGGCTCCTCCAGTGAGGTTTACTCCCGGACCCACCGACACTTGTGACTTCTCCAGGCAGGATGAAGCCACGGCTTGCTCTCGAAAGCAGCGTCTGAAACGGTGAAGCTCGGCTTGCTAGTTTCGGGACTTTCAAGCACTGGTTTCAGTTAACTATAACAAGAAAACGGAGAGGGGATAACCAGAGAAAACGGTTGGAAGGGGCGGAAAGAGAGGGAAGGAGGAAGCCTTCGCTTTCCCTTCCCAGAGTGCGTGTCTCCCCTTCGGCGAAAGGAGCCCGTGTGCAGGCGGAGCCACGGCCGAGGAGCAAAGCGCTGAAATGAGGCTGAGATGAGGCTCAGAAATGGTACTGTGGCCACTGCAGTTATCTTCTTCACCTCTCTTCTCAGTCTGTCCTGGTACACGGCCTGGCAAAATGGAAAGGGTAAGTAAACGCTTCCCTGCGCTTGGTTCACTGAGTAGCTAAAGTGCACAGTGTGTCCAGCGGTATTCAAGCACCCTTTATAATTAGTGGTGCAGTTTTCCCTTCTGTCCAGTTGTCCAGTTGCGCGCACACACACCGCATGTGTAAGCTCCTTACAAAAGCATTGGTAATAGAATGGGATGCTCCGGAGAAGCTGCACATGAGCCTAAGGTCACTAGGCCCAATGCCAAGTGCTGGTTAGAGGGGTATACAGTCTCCCAGCACTGAGCTGTGAAGCAGTGGAGCTGTGTTCCCTGGAATGATGGGCGCTTCATCCAATGCTTTTGGGATGAGTGGGGAGTTGGAGATGAAGTGGGGCAGCGATTATCCAACATCCTGACTTCACTAATTCACAAAATCTAATAGAAGTCATGCCTGGACAGTAGAGACAGCTACTCCAGCAAAATCAAAACAAACCTTTTCTTATAAACGCTGTTGATTTCCGAAGAAACGATGAATGAGCATATCCATATAGTGTACTCAGTGGTGCTCCATCACTCTAGAGAGTGTAGCTCCACAGACCAAAGCTGGGAGGCTTTATACCCCTCTTGCCCATGTCTAGCGTTATAACAGGTTCATGTTTATCTGCTTGAGAGCGTCCTATTCTGTTTTCAGTACTTCTCTACAGGAACTAGACAAGCAGTTTGGTCATTAGGTTGCAGTAACTGTCTGTTAGTATTGTTACAATCAGAAGAAACATTGGATGAGCAGGTGTCTACAAACCTTTCGACATGTGTATTTCCATGAGTTTCACTTCTGTATTGTTTTTGTTTTTTTGGGTTTTTTTTTTGGTCCAGAAGGTATTTTGCACGTGTCTGTAAGAGTAAATGTCAGTCAAATACATATGAAAGAAATGAGAGTGACGTGAAGGACGTGATCCCAACAGTAAAAGTCTGTCTTTTTAAAATGACTGATGTGCTTAGTAACATCAAAGCCTTTTATCGTGTCCTTAAATAGTTTAAATCAGCAGTTTACAGAGCTTTTAGTCTACTTTCCTTTAATCAATAACCAGCACTCCTGTCTCCTTATCATTGCATCATTATAATAAGCTACATGAGGAAATATCCAGGAATTGTTCTTATATAATAATGTTTAATTTAATGTCTCATGTATAGATTTATGTATTTTATAGATTAGCTGGCTATTTGTAGAGGGGCAGTGACAGTTGTTCTGTATGCCCCTGTTAACTTTGATAATCACTCCCTGTGTTCCTGTGTTTTTCTTAGGGTTTTTTTAGATTTCAGGTGCCCACGTTTGGCATTAGACAGAAAGTAAGATGTAATTCTGTGTTGAATGCTGCAGTGCAATCCCTGAGATCCTGTTGCTGTTTTATGTTCTGTAAATCATTCTGGTATGGATTCCCAGTTTACGACATGACTGTATTTTTAAAAGTAGTCTTCTGGGTTCCTTTTATGGCCGTATCTTCATCAGAAGAGGTAAGGTATGACCTATTATCAACTCAAAGTGAAGTGATCCTTTAGATTCTACAGTCTTTGTATTTGCCTGTTTGCAGACCTGTGTATTTTAAAAAAACAAACAAACAAAAACAAACAAAAACTGTTTATCAAAGGCTTTATAACAGTGTGTATAAGCCTTTGAGTAACTGTGCTGGACCTCGGGACTCAATTCAAAGTCTAAAGAGCAGTCCAAAGACGAGCTAGCGGCTCCTCCCTTCATGGTTCTCCTTCTATGAAAGACAAGCTGGATTACTCGCTGATGACAGGTTGAGGGCATGCTGGTTAGATAGGGGGAGTCTTGCTGTTTGCTATTATTTTTATATATATATATATATATATATATATATATATATATATATATATATATATATATATATATATATATATAATTTGCAGAACATTACCACAGCATGTATGGTATCTGTTATCTGGGGTAATAGCTTGTTAATAGACAAGTGTGGCAAAATTAAAATCCGTCTTTCAAACGTTAATAACATAATACTACATACTGGGTCCTTTCGGATATGGAAGAATAATATATAGAAGGTTATAGAATGTATATTCGTTGTAAACCTTGATAGCACGGTTGTTGCTGGTTTGACCTTTTGAACCGTATGTAGTGCCAGACTGAAACTGCTGCTTGTGGGTCTGTTGGTATTACATGAGTGCTTGTTGACTGGAAAAATCCCTCCTTACCTCATGATTTGAGTGTCTACTTGTGTAACTTGTGACTATAATACATGCATTCTGATTATGCAGTTAACCGCCCCAGAGCGTTCAACTGTTTCTGTGAGTTTAGGTGGAGCTGGCAATTTGGTCAATGTGATGGTCGATGGGAACGAAGAGTCGAGTCAAATCCATTGTGAGCGTGTCTCAGTTAAAATGATTTTTCTATTTATAAAAAAAGGTCATCCTGTACTCTCATTTAGGGACTTGAAATAAATTGAAGCATAAATCCCTACAGGATGGCTAGTGTCACTCCAATCCCACTACCCCGTTCTAATTTAAAGAGCAAGCACAGTGTAAAGTATTTAGACAGTGTTTACAGGAATGCATGTTCCGGTAGGCCAGGGTGCATCTCGGCTCTGCTCGACATCACAAGTTTTACTTTTGCCTCACCACCTTCAGAGTTGTTCCTTCTAGCACCATGCTCTGCCGCAGCACCAACTATGAAAATGAAGTCCACACATCATTTCTCTTTTCTTTTTTCATTGTTTCTTTTTTTGCAGTTAGAAAATTTCTCCTGCACTGAATCTCCATCCTGAGGGTGTGTGGAGCACACAATGGGCCAAAAATAGCTGACTGGCGAAAGGCGTCATTATCCTGCACATAGAGGAGAAGATAAGAAGCATGGAGGGAGGGTTAATGCCTTTGGAAGAGCAGGAAGAGAGAGGCAGTCTGTAGAACACAATGCGCTTAACTCTGCACCCTGGGCTGACGCGCTGAGCTGGATTGTGTTCCCCTGTCTGACTGAGCTGGAAAACAGAGATGCTCTGAGCAAATACTGCAAGAGCCTATGGCAGAGCTTTGTAAAGAGTATAAATCTGATTTATAAATCTGTAAGAGAATCAGAGGGAGAGAGCAGATCCTTGGGAGATATGTGGTTCAGAATATAAGGGGGTTATTTTCAGTAACTAGAAACTCTGGTTAGGGGTAATATCTTTCTCATCAGGACAGATTGTATATAATAAATATTAGGGCTGGGAATCTCTAGGCACCTCATGATTGGATCCAATCATGCTTCAGAGAGCTTTTTATTTTATTTTATATTTACTTGGAAGCAAAATGTGAAATGAAATGATGTCTAATATTGTTTATTAATAGAAAACTAATGGAAACAATGTGGCGACAGGAACGTTTTATGGTGGGGATGCAGTGGGCAACGCTTTGATGAAGTGGGCAACTTGAGCGCTCACTGAGAGGCTAGGTTTTGTGTGTGTGTGTGTGTGTGTGTGTGTGTGCGTTCGTGCATAGCATTTCACATGTAGTAAGCAGCATCAGCCATACTGAGTTTGGTCTGCTGTTTGTTTTGCTACAGCTCAACCATGTCTGCACCCGTGCGACTCTCTTTCTCTGCTCTTGTTTGGAGAGAGACATAAGATTCTGTGGCAATGGATGATCTGAACAACTGATCAAGTTTGTAATTCGCTTTGCCCTTTCCCAGTTGGGTGGAAGCTCTGACATTGCTTGCTTATTGAGCCAATGTGCCAGCCATACACTAGCTATTAATGCAGAGGGTGCCGGTTGGATTTCTCATTTTGTGTCTCTGTCTTGTGCGCACCATAGACAGCCCTGTGCTGCAGGTCTGTATTTCCGAGTTCCAACTTCTGCGTTTATCTGCATTATCATATAACGTTCACAAGTGTGAATCAATTCAGAATCGTTCATGTCCAAGAATTTTCCCCACCCTTAGTGTATATAATGGGTTTTCTCATGATCATAGGTAACATCAATACTTATGGAATATGTATCATAAAAAAGTTGAGTTGAACAATTATGCACACACCCTATAAACTATTTCCCATTATTTGTTTGTCAAGTATTGGCATACATTACAGTTTTAAATACAGTATGCTTCAAAGAGATAACATCACTGTAAACCCCATTTTTCAAAGACAGTGTTGTGTAACTCTGTGGGCTATGAAACGATCATGCATTCCCAAAATCTGTTACAAACTAGCTGTTCTCAGCCTGCAGGTGTGAGATTATGCTCAGCAATGGCATACTCTTCCAATTCAAATAGTAGCCTCCTTTAGAGCTGCAAAGGATGAGTTTTACTAAGCAAAACTGACTGTACTCTCTTCAGAAATCCTCACCTTAAACCGCTGTTCATTTCATTCCTTCCTGCTTTGCATACAGGGAGGCAACTAACAGCATTGTTGGGTTTATCAGGGTCACCAGGCAGGCTTCCAAATCAGTGGATGAATGAGCAAGAAATGGAGAATGAAATGCTTGACTTCAGCATAGATGCTATAATATCTCTAAAATGCAATCCTCTTAACCGAAATCTCTTTAGAGATACAGGAAGCAAGTATAAATATAATTGCATGTTATTAATCCACACAGAGAGAGGGACAGTCAGTTTAGATGTTTCAGTGTTTCTCTGTTGTCTAACTCACAATACAATACAAATACAAGTAATGCATATTTAGCCCTGATATAGTATTGATGTCTTGCTATGTGCATTTATGTCCTGCTCTATTAGTGGCAATAAAACCCCACAAACTAAGAACTAACCTAATTTTAAGAATAAACAGATAATTAGCCTACCCTTTCTAGAAAAAGAAATGGTTCACACCCAACCTATGACACAGAACCTGATTGGAGTACACATAAGGGATACAACTAAGATTGGGGTCTGGTCTGTTACACAGTGAATATCCACTTGTAGAAAACGGCTGTAGCTGAACACTTATATCAATCTATAATTCATCATTTCAACTGAGACAGACTCACATTTGAAATGTACTCTTCATTCACATTAGGACTGCCAACTGGAATTTAATTCCCCTAAATTTAGGAGTTTTGTCAAATTTGTTTGTCAAATATTCACGATCACATAAATAGGCTTTTTAAAACACAGTGCCTGCATGGGCGTAACTTGGTTCACACAGAACAGTTACTCGCGTCTCGCTTTATTACGTTAACCTTTACATAATTAGTAGCTTTCTGTGCCACAGTGTCCATATTCTGAGTGTTGATTTGTCAGGAAGTCCGCCACCTCACTCAGACCTGATCTAATCTGAATCTGAATTACTTATCTCAAATGAAAACGTGTTGGTGTTCATTATTCAGCTCTTGAACAAAATGGATCACTTCGTTCAGACCGACTGAGGCCCTGTCCACACGTATTCAGATATTCTGTGTTTTGATCTGCATGAACATGCTATTTTAGTTTTTCAAAATGCTCTCCAGGGTGGAGAATCTCTTTTCAGTGTTTTTGTGTGGACGGGCAAAACACCGCTTTTTGAAAAATTCAGACATCAGAGTCTGTTTTTAAGATGGTGTTCTAGAGAGCAGAGGGATATACAGTAAAGCAGGTTTTGTCATTAGAGACAGAAAACCTGTTCCTAGATAACTGGGATATAACTTAAATCATATCCTTTTAATAGGATAAGAGCTGAGGGGCATTCCTATTGGACAGTCTTCAACTTTGAATAACACACAGTAAAAAAAAAAACTCTGTTGGAGAATGTGATTTAGCTTGTTTCTTGATTCAACTTGTTCAACTTGTTTCTTGAGGAATTTGACATCAGACATTGCAAGGTGTTGGCACCTAGTGTGCTTGCATGCTCACTCAAGTGTTTTGGAGTCATTTTTGAGTTGTGTAGACGTAGAAATCTTTAAAAACGCTGTATCTTAAGTTGCTGAAGAACTTAAAAAAAATCCCTTACATTCTAGAACTTAATGAAGACCAGAATAGATTGATTATTTGTTTGATTGTGGTCAGTAATGTCAGGTCCTACCTTGCTTCTGGTAGCCATCGTGTGATCAGGCCATGTAACTCCTGAACGGGAATGTGCTGGACTGAATTCAGATAACTTTAAACATTTAAATGTGCCTGTTTTTATAGACTTTGGTAAAAATGAAACGTTTTAATGTTATTTTGACCTCTCTCTGAACTCTGCTGGCTCTTAAATCACATTGATGGATATATACTTTATTGATCCTGAAGGACATTTAGTAGCCAGTAGCAGTTACACTATACAGCACAGTAATACAATAAATAGATGTAAAATATATATATTTGCATTTGAACCTAACCGGAGCTGAAAGCCAGTGCAGTATAATGGGCAAGAGGAGCGGATATCAGCAGATAAATAGCTATACTGAATAAACATACGTTGGTATATTGGTGTCAATGCTGTCCTGGAGTGGAGATGTACAGGATGTACAGTAAAGTGTAAATAGTGCAGATAAATTAACCTATGATTAAACAAAAGAGACTTGGTCCTCATCTGTCCTCCTCTTTCTCCTGGCCCCACTGGGAAGTGTTGAAGAGCCCGATGACTCTCTGAACAAAGAATCTCCTGAGCCTGCCACTGAACTTGCTCCTTTGGGCCATAATGATGGTGTGCATTGGGTGACCATTATCATCCATGATTGAGAGCGGGTTGCGCAGTGTCCTCCTCTCTGCCCTGTTAACCACAGAACATTTTGTACATTACGACTCTCCTAAACAGGTTTTAAAAAAAAATGGTAAAGGTAAAATAATAGGTAGAAAGGTAGAATAATTAAAATCGTAACGAATGTTATGTATTTCCTCCGAGTGCCCTTTTGTATTGCTATAATGGACTCGTCATGTTTGTGCAAAAGCCTCTAATGAGTAGATCGGATTCACTTAAGAGCTATTTGAATATGAGCTTTAATGGAAAAGATAGCAGTTAACAGTCTGCTGTTTTTTTAATATACAGGTGATTGTCGGTGTCCCACAAATATGCACACATTTTGAATATTTACTATTTGGTAAGACTATTTTTTTTTTATTTGTATTATTTTTTTAATTCTAAAACTCTTGTTTTCATATTTTATTGAAAAATATCTTGAATTTTCTCTATGGTTTTAGACCATATAGAGCCAACTGTATGTGGCAGTGTCCATACTCTGCAGCCACACTACATTATGTAGTGAGATCTGGGTGCTAAGAAAGTGTCAAGACTATGTCAAGACTGGAAGCAGCTCATATAAGGTCTCTACTGCAATAGTCCAGTTCCCATGCCTAATATGGAGGAAGAATGTCAGAATGGCAGGGAATGCCAGTGTGAGCAAACTACCTCAATGAGTGTCTGTCAGAGAAACTGAGAACCGTTTCTTAGTCTGGAATGAGAGCAGTGGGAGAGAGGAAATTAAGCTATTACCATCAGTCTCAAACTGCGAGACTGTGCATGTTTAACAAGAGTATGACTTACCGAGCATCCCAGGCCACATGCATAAGTCCCTACTTCCTTTGTCAGACTCCACTGTTCTATCCTCCCTCTCATGCTCCCTCTGTCAGTTGTGTTCAGCTGACAATGCCGGAATAGCAGGGAATACCTACGGTGACCTCCGTAATGTTTTCTTTTTGTTTGCCTATGTGCTGTACAGTTTTTATTTATACTCCTATGTGGGGATTAATGCACATTCTCATTCTTGTGTTAATATGTAAAATATGTAAATATGATTTTTTTTTTTTAAATATGCATTTTAGGGGCACCCTGCCATTCCTACCCTTTTTAAGGCACCATATTGTTTCAAGCATGGGGAAGCACAGGTGTTTGTGAATACTTGGGTGTATTTATGTGCTTCATTAGTGCAGGTATATGAGAGCTTTCAGCATCTTGCCTTGATTCTAGGCTTTCTAGGCATCTTTAGAGACTGCTGTTTGTCAGCTTGAGCACCAGAGGGCCATTGGAAGAAACCCTTATAATATAATCATTAACCTGAACCTATATCTTATCTAATGTTTGGATCATTATTGAGAGGGGAGAACTAGTGAGCTTTAGTAACTGTAAAATGGGCTGGTCAAAGTGGATGTTTACAGTGGGGCTGTGACATATTATAAATTTGAATATTTGTCATTGTTTAAAAACAAGCTAAACACACTCAAGCTCCTAGACTCGTTCGGGGAAGGGGAATGAGTGTAGACACCAAAGTACTAAATAGAACTAGAAAAAAGTGAATGGTTGCTGTAGTATGCCAAGTGGTTACCATTGTGTTGCTAGATGGTTGCTGTGGTGTTGGTCAGTGGTTGCTATGGTATCTCAAATGACTGCTGTGGTATTACTGTTGGTTGCTTAGTGGCTCCTAGGTGGTTGTTATGGTGTAAATGTGTGGTTGCTATAGTTTTCCAGGTGGTTGCTATGGCGTTGCTGAATAGACACTTGCTGGCTACAGTTATGCAAGGTGGTTACTATGGTATTTCATACAGTTGCCATGGTGTTGCTAGGTGGTTGCTAGGCAGTTGCTATGGTATGAAGAATAAGGAGAAGAATATAAATGTAAACTGCTTTGCAATGAACAACCATAAATACCAAATCCAAGTTCAGGCTTTCTGAGCTGCACTCATGAGCTGCTAGTTAAGCTGGCTGAGTGGCGCCGAAGACTGCAGCCACTGAGACTGGAGACTTTTTTGCCTAATAGAAAAGTAATTTTCAAAAAACCCCAAAACACCTGTGTTCCTTTTTTTGAGGTACATGCTATCTCGCACCTGCAGGCTGAGAATGATTTGTAACCCTGTGTGCTTTTAGAGGATATTTTGTGGTGGTTTGTTTAGAGTGGTATCTTCCTGACAGATGCACCACAAATTCTAATAGTAACTTCAAGCCCAGATGATCTTAATAATGACTTTGGCACTCGTGGCCTTGAAGGAACTCTGAAGACTTAAACAAGTCTGCTCACTCTGTTGTATTTTTTAATGACCGTGGCTTGGTTTTGGACATTTTTCTACTTCCGCTCGCTGAACGAGGCTTCAGCAGCTTGGGTGCGGGCTGTGATGGAGCTGCCTGTAGACTTTCATCTTCAGACCTTTGAGCTTTGTAGTGCGTCTCTGTTTTGGTAGAAAGAACAAAGCTGGATACGCTGATGGCTCTCTGGTGCTCGCACTGTATTACCGGTGAGTTTTGCACTCACCTGTGTCCGAGCTATTCTGACTTGTCTGACAAAGACTTGTTTGGGCCATTGGATGAGCTTGAGTAGGAAAGATACACTCTTGCTTTCTTATTTTTTTAATCGCACACCAATGTCTCACAAAGGCACATGCTTAAAAGAAAAAAATATGAATGCACCTGGTTATTTATATGACTGTGAAACAAGGTAAAATGATTACTTTATTCAGCTCTTGCATTATCTACTAATGAGACTGGAGCTCGGAGGAGTGTAAAAGAATGCTGTGACTGTGCTGTTTGGTTTTGTGATTGCTGCTGATTGGTTTGAAATGGTGGTTTACTTTATTAGATGTCGTAATGAATAGAATGCCTCTTCTGCACAGTGAAGTATTTGCATTGTAGTATCACTTGTGCATCCCTGTGCATTAGTCAGACCTGTTATTTATCCGTTCAGTCTCTTTCTATGCTTGTGCTAAAGATGGTTGCTACTAAGGAATTTGCAGTTTTACATGCTGTTGTGCATGATTTTATATGCTATCATCCTCTATGATTATCTTCCACACAGACACAGATCACATGCCCCCGATTTGCATTATATTACGATACTGTAAGCAGATGGTACTAACGGTACTACTGTATTTAATTAATACATTTCTGTTCTATGTCTTTCTAGTACATGGCCAAATAAGCTAATTCCCTCATGTTAATTTAGGAAAGCCATGGAGTGGGGCAAAAAAAACCCACGTACAAGCCCACTGTAGTTGCATGTTTGATAGATTACAGAGTTTGATTGACAGGGAAGGGTAGCAAACCTGGATGGACCATTCTGCTACATGTGCCTGAAAACAGTAGAGAACACCCCTATATACCCAAATATGAAGCTTCATCCTCTACATGTGTGTGATTTGGGCCTTGTTTAGCTGGAACCCTTTCTGCGCTGTGGTATTTAGCCTGCTAGCTAACGTAGCTAAGTAAAGATTAGCTTTTCGAGTGTAATCCGAGTGGTTAGCGGATGCACAACACTGCTATGAAGCACTGTCTGCCACCAATCTTTAAATGTCACCCATTAATAATATTTTTTTTGTTTGTTTTTGAGAACCAATACAGTGTTGCAAACCGTAATATTGCAATACATTTGATATATAGATATTTTCTTACACCCCTAATTATAAGAGGTTTTGGCTACAACTGAAGAGTATGCAAATAGTTTCTGCCCGTGAATCACCAATAATAGTTCTGGCTCCCTAGAATTTACTCACCTTCTCTGAATGTGTAAAGGTTGGAGTGTGTAACAGAGAGGGAGACAGAGAAACTCAAGACACTTAAGAGCAAGCAAGATACCTGTCTCCCTCTCTCTGTCTCCCTCTCTCTGTCTCCCTCTCTCTGTCTCCCCCTCTCTCTGTCTCCCCCTCTCTCTGTCTCCCCCTCTCTCTGTCTCCCCCTCTCTCTGTCTCCCTCTCTCTCTGTCTCCCTCTCTCTCTGTCTCCCTCTCTCTCTGTCTCTCTCTCTCATAATTGATCAATTAATTAAGAGGATATGAAACATTTACTAAAAACAGACCCTGCTGTCACTGGCCCAGTGGAGACCGAAGTACAAAGATGGAGTGCTTAAAGGCAGCTCATAAATTGTTTCCCCACTGACATTCATTCATAAGTAGTAATCTTATTCAAAAAGATCAAAGATCAGTTCCTATGTTTAGCTAATATATGATTTATGTAGAGCGATCCAGCACCAGTTTAAATACGTTCAGTGTTCACAGAAGACGACTTGCTGTCTCAACCCAAATTCGAGCATCTGGAGCTGGCTGAGCTGCTTTTGGCTGAGCAAAGACTAGGATGGAGATGCAGAGATGGATAACAAGATTGCGGAGATGTGCCACAGTTCATCTGCTAATCTCTTTACAGAAGCTGAGACGGAGATATTGATCACTCAAAGGCTGTGCTGCCCTTCATGACAGATTGTCATTGTGAAAGGCCTACAGTGACCATCATGGTAGTAGAGACGAAGCTGTTCTGAAGGAAAAAGGGAAAGTAATGCACAGAACCACTTTGGTTTAAATGGTCAGACATGTGTCATGATAATGCCTGATGGACTAGTTGATGGACTTTCTCATATGGTTGTTGTGTGAGCCTGAAGGCTGGTTACAAAGACCAGTCACATCTAATTGTCCACAGGTCAGATGTATAGGTGCCTGGTCATATCCAATGTGGAAAGCCTTATATATATTCTATGTTATTTTTAACACACACACACACACACACACACACACACACACACACACACTTCCCCAGTGCTGTTGTGTGCTTATGTGTAAAAGAGAGGATTGAAATTCCTTTGTTCTCTTGAGGTTTGTAGTGAAAAGACCTCCAGGGACACGGCAGCAGCTGCTGTCGTAAACAGCCTTATTCCCTTTCCCATCATTTACCACTCAACAAGTACCTTCAGCAATATGCTTCATCTACAGGTGTGTGTGTGTGTGTGTGTGTGTGTGTGTGTGTGTGTGTGTGTGTGTGTGTGTGTGTGTGTGTGTGTGTGTGTGAGAGAGAGAGAGAGAGAGCGACACATGGAGTGCTAATTACAGTATCTGCAGATACAGGTTGTTTTTTTTTTGTTTTTTTACAGGCCTCATATTTGGATCTGTGTGTGGTTTATTCTGTCAGAGTGTATTACAAACAGTGTACTTAGCTCACACATATGTGTAATTCAGTACGCCCTGAATGACTAGATAGGGTTTGTTTTTTCTAGAGTATTCAGGGATTTTACTATATTTCTCAGATTTCAACCTTCAAATAGTACAATGGTGTACTGTTGTTGCTGATTTGAATTTATTGTTGTCGGACAAGTAGGGATAGAACTTGGACAACAGCAGTACTGAGACTGACTTGGGTTATGTTAATGGTTAGACTAGAAGAAGCAAATTTGATCACAGAACTCTCCTTATGGAACAATAACCAAAGAACTTAAAATATATTTAGACCTAATCGTCAGTACAAGACCACCTCGCGCACACACTTCTATGCATGTATTGAAGAGACTTGATACAAAAATAAAAACTGAAAAAGCAGAAACTAAAGCAACAATCAATTCTGCGTTGCTACTCTCCCAGTGACCCAAGTTTATCTCTGAAAAAAAGAGTTTATCTCTGCTGTCCAGGGAAGGATTTTTACTGGTTTTTGGAGCATTGCTGTGAGGGTTTGATAGCATTTAGAGAGAAGAGCATTAGTGAGCTCAGGTTAGATGATCACCAACCCACCTCATTCCCAACTCCCCAATTCATCCCAAAAGTATTGGATGAAATACTATAATCCCTCTGCTCCACAGATCAATGCTGTGGGCTTTTAGCACTGTTGAACTAAAACTACTGTATTAGTAAATGTAAAGAATAATAAAATAAAATGAGCATTATATCAGTATTTTCAACGCTCATGCGTCTCTTTCTTTTAAGCTACAGTAATTTCATCAGTAATACAAACATTGTACTGGAATGACTGCAATTCTGTTCTGTATTTGTCTCTCCATAGAGAAGTTGGTAGCATACCAGCGGGAGTTTCATGCTCTGCGGGAGCGACTGCGTGTGGCAGAGCACCGGACCCTGCAGCGCTCCTCTGAGCTAAATAACATCCTGGAACAGTTCCGTCGTGCCATCGCAGAGACCAACAGCAGCAAGGATGCTCTCACCAACTTCTCAGGTTTTTACATAGAAGGCAATGATCCATCATGCCATGATATGAAAAATAGTTTGTTGTTTGGTAGTAGTTACCACATGCATGAAGGGTTGGGCAGTGTTTACCATTTTAAAATGTCATATTTCTCAAATTCCTTTCTTAATGACTAAAGCTAATTATATATAATTTTTTGGGATGACATTGTAATTGTTAATCTCGATAGTTGGGAAGGGTAGTATTATGTCTCAAAGTATGGAATCGAAGCCTGAACAGCCTTACTTTAGGTTCGAAGCGGTAAAACTTTACCATCATGCCACGCAGTTCTGCTTCTCTCTCCCATTTAGACAAAGCAAAAACGAGCACACAGAAGTATGTACTTTGATTTGCTAAAATTGTAATTATGCTCTTAAAACACAAAACTACTGCACTTCAGACTGTACTGTGCTACTACTGGAGGGCATTGTGTTAATGAAATATTATGGAATTTGCTGACATGCAGTGTAAACATCTTGAGCAAATTCCAAATAATTGCTTAAGGAGCAAATAATGAAGATTAGATAACTGCAAGGACACGTAGGTCATTCGGGACAATGTTCTTGTGCCTTGTGAGCACCGTTTGTTCTCTGGTTTGTTCGTCATCAGTTGCTGTATTTATAGCCCAGTTTGGCTACGTTTTGCTGAAGGTGTGCATTTAGATGTGATTTGTCTTCCCTGTCAGTACTGAACAGTGTGTTAATGATGGCTTTGTGTTTGGTTATGAATGTAACCATGTAATCCTTATGAATTTATGCCTGTTTAGGGTTTTGTTTTTGGGGAGATTAATTTGTGTTATGTGCTCGAACTCTCTGTGTCTCTCCATCATGTGACTCCTGCCTTTTCAGATGCCCAGATGTTTTCGCTTAATATTAAATTTGATTTAAAATTGTTTATTTTCCTTCAGATGAGACCCAGAAGCTGCTGAAGGAGTTGGCTCACAGGAAACCTCTCCAAGTGCCAAATATCTACCATCACTTACCGCACCTGCTCAACAATGAAGGCAGCCTGCATCCTGCGGTCCAGGTGGGCCAGGGACGCACTGGAGGTGAGCCAAACACTCCTACTGTGAGCATGCCACAGGTTTTTCAACACAACTGCATGCACAAGGTTATCCCCACCACTTTCAGTTTGATTTGACCACCATTGAAATGCAAAGAAATAACATATCTGCGCCAGCAGATGGAAAATTTTCCCCTCATTTGTCCGCTCACATCGATGGAAGCAGTCGTTTAGAAGTTTATAATTCTACAGCTGCTGACTGGGTTACACTAATGATAGTGGACAGAGCACAGTGTTCGCCCACTCATTTATGAACAGCTTTCAGCGAGTGGAGTTTTGTCTTATTAACACAATTAGATTGGGTAGCACATGTAATAGATATGCAGAGGCCTTTCACATGCACTCCAAAGTCTCTAAAGCAATAATGTGTATTTCGATTTGCTGAACAATAATGAATAGGTATTAATATTAGTCTATTATAATATAGTATAAATCTTTGTTACGACTTTCCTTTTGTA
The DNA here is from genome assembly GCF_030463535.1 of Salminus brasiliensis. Classification (NCBI taxonomy): domain Eukaryota; kingdom Metazoa; phylum Chordata; class Actinopteri; order Characiformes; family Bryconidae; genus Salminus; species Salminus brasiliensis. The sequence continues at coordinate 20,552,142 of NC_132885.1, forward strand.
AACTCTCTTGCCAACTTGCTTGTTTGTACAGTATTTTGTAAAAACTTAGCTCATTATATGTGATTAATGATCAACAGCAAGGACTTACTGAACTCCTCAAAACACCTTCCTAATTCAGAACCTCCTAAATACCTCTCAACTGTAAATACTCTACTATATAATCTAAGCTCAGCTGGTAGTGTGTGATTTACCTGCACTACTCTAACAAACATTTAACAGCCACTTTACTTTCATTTAATACCAAAGCTTTTCTGACTGTTAAGGGCCACCATGGCACAGAAAGTTCCTCAGTGGGTCCCCCCTCCCCCTTCCCCTTCCTTCACTGCCTATTTGTCTCCTCATCTAAGGGTCTCCCAGTAGCATTCTGCAGGGTCTTAGGGACCCATTGTCCGCAGCACTCGCCCTCAGCAGCCGTGTCAGAATTTCATAAGAGGATTAGACCCTTGTGTGTACAGTACTGTTTACCAGAATGACCTTCCTGGAGGCAAGAACATGAGGGGAGAACATGGGGGGAGGGATGTCCAGCGAATAAAGTGTGTGCGTATGTCTCCGTCTCCTGTAGTCACCTTTTGTGCCTGCAACACCCTTCCAATGTTTGTGCATTGAATGCTGAAAGCAGCTCCGGGGAAAAGGAGATAAGAGTGGGAGACCTGATGCTTTGACTCAGCGTCTCTCTGTGTATCCATTACCTGTCTTTAAACGCTCTTCTTGTCTGGGCTGCTTTTAGCATCACTGATTCAGTGATTAAAACTACATGACATCCTACGCCTGGAGCTGCCCTGCCCTGCTCTTTTGTATAAGATTTATTTAGCCTCCAGCCTGTCTCGCTGTACTCTGTTCACACAGTTGGACTAGACTGGACTGTAAAGCACTGAATGTGGGTTTCTATTCTACTCTAAGTTAACCTGACATCTCACTTTGACTTTGTGACCCAAAGTCTTTGGCGTTGAGCACTTTAACAGCTTTATCAGCATGTGAAATTGATGCTTTCTGAATACTACTGATTTCAGTCACTGTTTAAAAGATGCACAAGGATGCTTTAGATGCTGGTTGTACTGAGGTGAACAACAAACCATGGCTTTAAGGAGCATTATGCTGACGCAATAGAGTAATACAGGATTTTACACAAATATGATTCTTCTTGCAAGAGGTCCTGTGTAGCTCTAGCAAAGTTCCGAAGTGCAGAGTGCCAATAACATGGACAGCATTCTCGCTATTATACATCAGTGGAGCACCACAGTTTACATGCAGTCTGATAATCCGTTAATAATGCATTAAATAGCTCAATCTGAATGAAATATGTCCATGTATACTTGTCAATCCTTGTGTCAATAATTGTGGTCTGATTGAGGCCACTCCAAATACAGTTTGTCATATTGAAAGTGGGATCCTTTAAATAATCAGTTAAATAGAAGAATAATAGCCATATAAGCAACCTCATACATTCTGCACATAATAACTCAGTACTCTACGTAGAAGCCTAGCTTGTACAAAGCACCAGGTTTGTGTGGTGCAATGGATAACACCCCTACTTACCAGTGAACTATCACACAGTGTGATATGGGGTTCAAATCCGTTCTGGGTGACAATACTGCACTACACTAGTAAGAGTTCTTGGGCAAGACTCCCAACACTACCTCTGTAATTATTACTGGAATAGGGGCTGTTACAGTACATTCTGTGGGGGCGAGATAAGACATGCAAAAACTTTTGGTCCACTCAGAATCTGTGAATTTATTGTGTACAACTCTCTTCCACCAGTCTTAGCTGTGCACTTTCATTCAGAGGTTTCAGGTCACCAGTGGAGGGACTGGCATTCAGCCCATGTGTCTCGGAATGTTGCAGGACATGGCTTCTTCCTCTCGCCCCTTCTTTAATAAGTGAATGTGAAGTATGTTTTTTTGAGTCTGAATTTCAATGCAATTGAAAAAAATCCAATTATCTGGGCAGATTTAGTGCAGGCAGTTAGTCTATTTATATACTAATTCTAAATATATGTAGATCTCTGCTGGGCTTATCATAACACTGGAAAATATGACCACGCACCTGCCTGGTGATTTATGTAGGCCAGGCCAATCTTTCCTTTTAGATTTGCTGTGTAGGTAAAAAAAAAAAAAGACTCATGATAAACATTTTATTTATCTTAAGTATTTCAGAACCTAAATCACAAGTTTTTTGTTAGATTTTTTTTATTTGTTTATTAATTTATTTTTATTTGAGGTTTATGTTTAAAGAGAAATAAGATGGAGGCTAAGTAAAAAGTTGAAGCAATTTAAATGTTTAAAGAGCTAGTTTTGTTTAAGAGCTTATTTTAAACAGTTTCAGTATTCCACATATCCACATGGCAGCCTGAGCATTATATGTCTTTTAATAAAAATAGTCTGCAATCTTTAAATTGTTGCTGTCCATTGAAAAACATGTATCTCCAAAATGGGGACATTACAGGAGAAGGCACAAATGTTATGGGGATCTTAGGGGGAGGAAAAAAATATAAATGAAGAGTTGAATCTTCATATTAACAATTCCACTGACGAAATGCTGAGTTTGGTACAGCCCTTGTAAACATAGTCAATGATTGTTGCATAATGTTGCTTTAAGTTAGCGCAGATACTTTTATATGCATTTTTTTTTACAGATCTGCAAATTTTTAACTTTATTAGATGATATCTTTTGCGCATTGAAAGTAAATGTGATTATAGCGTCACGTTGCAAACACACAAGCTGATTTGATTTTTTTTTTTTTTTTTTGGCTTGAGCTAAAAGGGTTCATGGTAACATGACTTTAATGATATGACTCCATTAGAACTGGCTTCTTTGTAGAGTCTGAAGTGAAATTAACAGCAGTCAGATCATGGTCATATGCTAAAGCTGTTTTTCCTGGGCCTACGCAACAGGGTTCTCAGGGAATGTGTTTTGGGAACGCGAGGGCCCACCCATGCACTCTGCTCCACTTTTTCACATACAGACTTCCCCTTTCAGGTCAAGTAAACATCTTGCCTTGCGTTTTTGACCATGCGTTCTCCTCATGGGCTGTTCTGCGTTCATGTCTTTCTTAGCTTTATCTCGCAGTATGAGCGCATGTTCCCCAGTTCTTTTGGAGTCTGTATTAGATCACAGCTGAGGAAGGGCTATTTTTAGGCACATAAATTGGGACATCTTCACTTGTCCAGGCCCCAGAGACTCCATCTCCCACGCTCACCCTCTATTCCCCCAAACACAGAGAGAGGAAGTGGCAGAGGCCGCTTGAGAGAGACTGAGTCAAATGGAAAGAAGGAAAACATGTAGGAAGCCAGTGTCATCAGAAGTATATACCAGAAATTTGGTGGTCGGTAGCACTACTATTGAAATCCCACAGTTCTCAATACCAGTTTTGATACCACGACAAAAAAATAATTAAGTAACACAAGTAAAGTAAAACAATTAATTAAGTACATAAACTATTATTTGAAAAATAAAGAAATTGGGATGGAGCCTTTGGTTAATTATTAAGTGTTTTCTTTTTAATTGATAAAATAAGACATACCTGTTATTGTGCCAAAAATATCCAAACCAAATCATCTTTATGGTGGCATAGCATTTTCCGTTGCAGTGTCCAGCTGCCTAAAATATGACAAAAATAATGCAAATTGCCTAGGTGTAATAAATGACGAGACAGAGAATATTAATATTACAAAAACTGGCATGTAGCCTTCAAGCTTTTAAATCAAACAATACTGTGTTATTAAACTTACTTACCCTGTTATGGCACAGCATGTTAACAGTGGTACCTAACCTGGACATAAAAAAAACAGGTAAACTTGTTGATTAGAACAGGAGAACAGGAGCAGCACTGACCCAGTCAGTAACAGCTTTCTTTTATCTGGCGAACCATGCTATCAGAAGTTGAAACCAACACTATGCTTCTAGTATGTAGTCAGAATGATCAGATGACCGCACATAGCGCTTATAGGTTTAAGCGGCTCAGCACAGCACAACACAGGAAAAACACAGAGGTTGCTACACACACAGTGTGCTAATAACCCATTAACTGCTTCACCTGCCTTTACTGACACCATTCCACAATTTGTTACAGCGTTGTTCTTCTTCCCTATTCATCTGATCAACTAAATTCATAGGCTTATTATGATGCCCTCGCCAGAGGTTGTGGAGAACTCGTACCCTGCTGCGGAAGTTTCAGTACAAGTAGCTCCATGTTTCCACAGTTTAAGTATTGACTCTGCACCAAAGTATCAGTTCTCGTGACCTCCCTACTCCAGACATGCAGCAAGCTTGACACCACCTTGAGTTCCTCAAACACTGTGCCTGTTCCTCAGCACATTTTGTGCTGTCTGAAGCAAAAATAATTACTGTGAAAGATTTCACAGGAGCACTGAGCGCAACAGCTCCATGAGTTCTGACGCCATTTCACATATTACAGCATTTTTTTTTTTCGTGTGCATTTGATGACGACTACATAGGCTTATTATTCTGCTCTGGTCAGTTATAGAGAAATCAATCTCTGGTATCTGTGTCTTCGGCACCAAGGAAAACAAATAGTGTCACGTTTTTAGCATTTCTGTACCAACTTGCACCAAAGTATCAGTTCTTGTGACATCCCTACTCCAGACATGCAGCGGTTTAAGCTCAACGCCACCTTGAGTCCCTCAATCACTGTGCCTGTGTCTGAGCACTGAAAAAACTGAAAGATTCACAGGGACATTGAGCATTTTCTGTCTGTCTGAATGCCTTAAGGCCAGACGTTATTTATTTCTTTATTTTTTTATTAGTTTGAAAAGAAAGAACAGGAGGAGGGGTGTTTGTGTTGTCACCTTTGTCTCATATGAATTTTTCCTCTCTTTGTCTCCTTCATGGCCTACCCTGAGCTCTTTTGCACTTTCTGATCCTTTCATCCTCGACCTACTTTACTTTCTTACTGCCGGTGTTCCTCTGCAGTGAGAGATGATACAAAATGAGGACATCTTTGACTTCCCACTATTTAGTATGGATGAAGTATGACTGTTTTTGTCAGCCTGTCCTTCTTGAGTTTCACTAAAATGCACCCACACACAGATGTCCAGCTGCACTTCTATGGAAGCGGTGGTACCGATCCATTGCAGATCATTATTTCTCAAGGTCTTTTAATGGGGGTGTGCATGTCCCTATGAGGGTGAGTGTTTTTATGCCACCTTTTGTTCCTTAAAGAAACTTTCAATTACTTTGATTAGGGAACCATGTTTGTTAGTGTAATATGAGAGTCTGAAAAACCTACTTAGTCTAAAGAATGGTTAAGTAATATAAAAGTTCTATATGATTGATGTTTTTACCCAAGAACCATGTGTCCAAACCAGAAACGTTTTTTAGAGTGTATTTTAAGGACACGAGTGGAATCTAATGGTTAAGCAAGAATAGACAATGAGCTATTGAGTGGAATATTGGTAAACACTGAGATGACTGAAGGAGACATTGATCCTCTCTTGAGTGTTTTCATGTTTGTCCTTGTGTGTAGGTGTGTGTTTATTCGGCTAGATCACAGTTAATGGCTCTGCAAGGTTATAAGAGAAATTTAGTACTTTATTTTGACTCCCCCACGTCCACTGTGCCTGGTTCCGTATATTCCTCTTCATCGTGCTCTGCTCCCATGTAAGCTTTTCCCAGTCCGCTCTTAGACCTCAGTACACTACTGTATTTCGATACATCGCTCTTCTCTTCTTCTATCTTCAAAGTGGTCCTATATAATGGGTTTGTGTAGTGCATTAGCCTTGGGGGTTCTTCTCCTAGCTTCCTGAAAGCCTGCTTGGTATCCTGTGCTTTTGTTAATCTGGGTAGGAGAGAAATACAACACCATTAAGCCTCCAGAAAACTGCCAGAGATTCTGAAACAGTCCAGGACCTACAACAGGCTTCCATTTGACAAATTAGATCATTGTAATTTGCAGCTTCATCTGTCTGTTTTTGTATGTTCCTAGGGTATTGCATATGAGTGGCAGGCTTGATGCAGTGCATTTCAAAAGTGAATTCTTTGTCCCATGCAGTTTCCATGGTAATGGGGATCCCCACAGTGAAGCGGAAAGTAAAGTCGTATCTGTCAGAGACGTTGCATTCACTCATCGATAAACTCTCACCTGAGGAGAAGCTTGACTGCGTGATCGTAGTGTTCATTGGGGAGGTGAGTGCACTTTGTTTTTGAGGAAAATAAAAGTGTGTCTCTGTGTGTCAGATTTTTGTTTCAGGATGGTGTATAATATTGATTACTGAATTGCCTTCTTTTAAAATCTCCTGCTGTTATAGTTTCACATATTATTTAAGTTTAATAGGGTTCAGGTTTTCAATCGGAATTTGTTAATATGATTAATCACCTGAAATTGACCTGATCCAATGTTAGCGTTTTCATACCCAATACAACACATGGCAAGTGTATTAAAGTCAGAAAAAACAGTCCATTACAGGGTAAGATGTACTAGACTGCCAAATATTCTTTTTGTCTCTTAAGCATTTTAAAAATGATCTTTGTTCTTTTAAAACTGATCTGCTGATTTTAGCTATTAATTGCTGATAAATATTGGTTCATTGTTAATGTCTATTGGTTATGAATGCCTTGGGAGTGTATTTATACAATCTTTTGGTGGTGTTAATTTTATGTACTGTAGGTGATAAAAACATACTCAACAGAATAGTAATGTTATGTGCAGCTATTTTAACTATATTTAATCATAAGGTGAATAAATAAAACAATGTCTGTATAAGTAGTGTCCTTGTAATTACCAAAATCCTGAACCGGATTTGGTTTGTTCAGATTTGGTCTTTTCACCCCCTCAGTATTAACTGTTTAACTATTCGTTCTTCACGGTTTCACCACAAAAGCCAGTAATGCTTTTAGTAAGTGATTGCCACAGTAAGATCCACTGCACCACCTGCATGTGTAGTATAGCTGGATTATACACACACACACACACACACACACACACACACACACACACACACACACACAGGAGCACTTTGTAGTTCTATAATTTCAGACTGCAGTCCATCTGTTTGCATACTTTATCCTCCTCTCACCCTGTTCTTCAATGGTCAGGACCCCACAGGACCAGCACAGAGCAGGTATTTGGGTGGTGGGTTATTCTCACCACTGCAGTGACACTGACATGATGTTGCTGTGCAAGTGTGTTGCACTGGTACGAGTGGATCACCCACAGCAGTGCTGCTTGAGTTTTTGAACACAACAGCATCACTGCTGGACTGAGAATAGTTAACCAACCCCAAATATCCAGCCAACAGCATCCTGTGGGTAGGGTCCTGTGACCACAGGACAGAAGCAGATGAGCTTCTGTCTCTGATTTTACATCTAGAGTACATATAGAGTAAACAACACTAGAAAGGAAGAACGGAACTCATGAAGACACTTTAAGCTGGGAGGGGGGTCCTATCAGTCTGAAGGACAATGGGTGTTTTCCATCACAGATTGATAGAGCAGTTACCAAAGTGTGTGGGTGTGGTTACGTGTAAATATTTGTGCCGGTGTTTTAACCAGACGCTCTGTTATCTCTTCCACAGACGGAAATAGAGTATGTGCATAGTGTGGTTTCGAGCCTTGAGAAAGAGTGAGTAACGATTTTGTTAGTGTTTGTGACACTTCATGACGACTTCTGGTAGTATGGTATTGTGGAGCTTCCTAGCTCAATCATTGAGAGACTTATGAATTTGTAGCAGGAAATATAAAGGGTTTAACTGATCTAAAGCAAGTTTGAAACAACAACAGAGTACCTCAAATTTAAAGTTATATAGTTGTTTGATATATTGGGTTCATATTTTTGCCCATCAAAAATTGTTCTTTATTTTTTTAACCAGTGATTTAATAAAGATATTATACTTTATTATTGTCAAGTGAAAATCTAAGTCTGTTTATGAGCCATTTATATTGAACTTTAGGTAAATCTCTCACTTGTCATATCTTATTTTTCTTTATCAGATTTTCCACAGAACTTAATTCTGGGTTGTTGGAGGTCATCTCTCCTCCTGCCAGTTACTATCCCGACCTCAGCAACCTGAAGGAGACTTTTGGAGACTCCAAGGAGAGAGTGAAGTGAGTGCATCGGCCTGCTAGTCTTTCATTACACACAGCCTAAGACAATACTTGTGCTTATTACCTCAATTTATAGTGAGGCTCGGGTTTCGGTTGCTTGATCAGTGGGCAGAATCTACTTGACAATTAATGGTCTTGGTTGAGGAGCGGAGGAGCAGTCTCTATTAATCAGTTAAACTTGATTACACAATCAGAAACAATTTCTGACTACTTTTATTTATTTGTTCAAATGGCATGTAATTTACTAAATTACTATTATTCAGTATTCACAGTCAAATACGCAAAGCATGAGATACAGTCAGTTAATCAGTGTTTACAGTCTATAGGGGAAAAATATGTTAATGTGGTTGGGGTGGTGGTAATGTGGTTCTTATGAAGATCTGGGGTAGGTTGCAGAGCATATCGTCGCTGTCCAATGAAAACATGAATCTCCAAGACTTTACAAGAGAAGGCAAAAATGTTGTTAAATTTGAATGGAAGTTCATGTAAAATAAGACTTTATTCCAAGTGAATTAGAGCATTTTTATTGGTCCATAATTTTATTTATCCAGAATTACTTACACAGTGTAAAGAGCAGCTGCAGGACTCAAACAATGGAGAAAATTAAAAACGGACCAAAAAGGGAGGTATATGTTTTTATTTGGACAGCAGGAAAAAGACTGCTCAGTATCCAAGATTTCATTGACTACTTTTTGTTGTATATGTTTAAATCACATAGCAGCTTTTGTAATAAACAGCATACTCTTTCCCAAAGAAGAGAAGGTGTATCTAAATCAGACGGATTTGGTAAAAATACAAAATTCTTTAAAAAAAGAGCAAGATCATAACACATTTCCAGAATCAAACATTCATCTATTGATTAAAAGAGAAGGCTCAAAAAGCAAAGGTGAATGGTCTGAAATTAGTATTGATGAATAATCTGTGGTTTTAACACGGGATGGTCAAATTTACTCCATGTAAAAACCAATCAGTCCCTGATAAAGACTGATTCACACCATATATAGGAATAGACCCTTGCTCTCGGATTAAAGAATGTCCATGAATTAACACAACCACATTCAGTCATGAATGATTTAAGTATTTTTAAAGGGGTATTGGAAGCAGACATTGTGTGATGCAGTAGTGAGTTAATTAAGCAATTTTCAAGGATTGAGTGAGGAGTGTCCAACTGAGGAAAAACGAGATAAGTGTATTCATAAACTAATAACCATTCCAGTAAGAGACATAGACATGTATTAATGTGACTGAAGTTTGAAAGAGTGTTAATTTAAGGTCTGAAACTGAAGTAATAAGGATATTCTTGGATGTACATGTAAAGTACATCTGCCATTCTTGTGCCCATCTGTTAGAGACACAACTTTCAACTGAAAAAGTAAAAAATCACTGTTTTAATAAAGACCATGTCTAAATGATTAGGGTTAGTATTGAGATCATTAGGGAGCCATTGTGTTGGAGTCTGAGAGACCTCCCAAGTAAACTTATACCTAAGTCATGTATTCATTTGCATTTTAATTTCCCACCACTGACTCGTCTCTCTTCAACACACTTGTTTTTCGTGTGCTATTTTATGTGCTCATACTTTAGTTGTGTCTATTAAATATTTATGTTGAATGTCTCTCCTCTCTGTAAGCTCTGTACCGGTGAGGATAATAAGCAGGCAAGGTTCTTTGTCGCTTTGTTTGTGCGTTAAAGGGAGAGCGTGATGATCACTGCGCATTAGTGTTTACTCAATGTGTGCTGCAGATTTCTTTTGTCAACCTTTTAAAATTCCACTAATTCTCATTTTAACTGACTCGTATTAAAGATGCTAAATGTTGGATGGAGTTTTTGATTATGTGGAGGCGTAACTGCTTTGTGCTCTACATTAATGAAGTGAGTCAGACTCTGGGCGAGCATTTCAGTTAGAAACAAGGTTGTCTGAAACCGTTTGCAGGCAAGGCCAATTCTCTACATTTCTTTTTCCTGCTGTTGTCAGTTAAATGCTTGAGCACGCTTTAGAGTCGTCCTTTAAAGAGAAGTAAAGAGAACCTATACAGCCTCATAAACCACATGCACTCTGGAATGTAGTGATGTTTTCTGTATTTTTGCAGATGGCGGACCAAGCAGAACTTGGACTATTCTTTCCTCATGATGTATGCAGTCAGCAAGGGTGTTTATTATGTCCAGGTAAGGACAGTATTCAGCACAAGATCATAAGCAGTTTTCCAAGCAGGCTTTAAAGTATCCCCAAACGTAGGCTGTGTAACCACCCTATATTGCATTGCAGTGGTACTTGAACTGTAGTGCACATAGGATGTTCTCTTAAATGCATCACCAGAAAACCCCTTTGCTCTGGGGTTGCAGTGGTAATGTGCAGTGATGCATTCAGATGAGGTTGTCCTTTATACAGAAACTATTTTGTTTGTTGTGTGGTTTTTTTTTTGGACTTATTTATTTATTTTTGCATTTATACACGTTGTCATGGGAACACGAACACTGGGATGTATTTGTTTTTGTCTGAGAAGGTAATTTAGGAATAAAGGATATCTTATAATATGTAGACCTTTTTAATCTTAGTTGTGTCTGTGCGTCTGTCTGTCTGTGCGTCTGTCTGTCTGTCTGTCTGTCTGTCTGTCTGTCTGTCTGTCTGTCTGTCTGTCTGTCTGTCTGTCTGTCTGTGCATACATGTGATGAGAGCGACTGTGTCCCATTCAGTGGTGTTGCATTCTTAGAGGGCTCTCTTGCATCACTGTGCCGGTTCTTGTCCAGCCTGAAACTGACATGAAGAACAAAAGCATTCCCACCATCATGTCATGTCTTAATCCCACACCCTTCACCTTTCACCCCTTTGCCCAACTCTCAACCATTCATGTCATATTACCCTTCTTGTGATAAGTACATTTGTTTTCATTCACCGGTGCCTGTTTTTTTCCTGCTTTTTGTCAAATTTGTCATTAAATCTGTTTAGCTTTCCCATTTCTCTGTCTTCTTCCATGCCATGCTCTCTTAGGGGAGGTTGAAGGTATTACTTTTATGTTTTGTCTTAAAAACCAGGTCTTTAGGCACTAGTGTAATACACACTAGGTGTGTGTGTGTGTGTGTGTGTGTGTGTGTGTGTGTGTGTGTGTGTGTGTGTGTGTGTGTGTGTGTGTGTGTGTGTGTGTGTGTGTGGGAGAGAGAGCTTCTAACCACATTTTTAGAAATAACCTGCCTGTCTCACATGCTTGCAGTTGGAGGATGATATTGTTGCGAAACCCAACTACTTTGCCACTATGAAGAACTTTGCCCTGCAGCTGTCCTCTGAAGACTGGATGATCCTGGAGTTCTCCCAGCTAGGCTTCATTGGTATGACCCTAGTCTTGCAATGGGTTGCTCAACGTGGCCTAGAACTGCCTTATTTGACAAAAATAAACTTTTTGACAGACTTGCGTCCTATTCGTACAGCAATGGGGTAATGTTATTATCAGAGTGTCTCTGTGATTAGTCTCGTCCGAATGCGCCATGCCAGTCGTTTTTACAGATCCCACTTCCGTAATGATTTGGGCGTCTTTTACCTTCTGTAAAACAAGAAACAAAAATAACCTCTGGTTGTATTAATCCTGTGCAAATTGTCTTTTGAGTAAATATTCCGTCATGGCCTGTGGAGAAGTAGTTTTTTTTTTTGCTGGAGGAGGGATTTAGTTTCCTTGAGTCGTTCCAGGTCTTCAGGAAGATGAGCCAAAAGAGGTGTAGTGATTTGCAGTCAGTGTGTAGCATAGCCTATAGCCTAATTTGCTAATTTTGCTAACTAAAATTTTATTATTAAATATTATAAATATGTTACAGGATTGGTTGCATAAAATTTTTGGAAACATCAGATATTTAATTTGATTTGCTCCTGATTGGTGAAGTAAGTGGCATCATCATGCGGTGATCCAAAGGGCTCTCTGAGGCCTTCAGAAAGAAGGTTGTAGATGCACAGAAGTCTAGGTGATTTAAAAGGATCTCAGAACAATTAGAAATCAGCCGTTCCGCTGATATAGTCCGTTACATTCCGCTGATATAGTCCGTTACATGACTGATATAGTCCCTTACATGACTGTATAGAGGCAGGCATTGCTACAACATAATTGTACTCGTGTTAAAACAAAGTGTGCTGCTCAGTATTGTCACACAGGGCAGAACAGAAAGTACAGCTGACTAACTAGTATGTAACCGTGCCTATCAGCTTGATGCTTCTCCTCGCTGCCTCATTTTTATTTAAATGGAGAGTGCTGCCGGCATTGCACTGAGAGAAGCATTGCCATGCGGCGAATAAGTTCAGCAAATTTCAACAATGCAATTGAGTACTAGCCAATCAGGAAAGAATAGGTTACTACATCATACGAGTGTTGCACACAAAATAAATGCCTTTCAAACATAGAGGATATCTCCAGAATTAAAAATTGGAAATCGTAAAAATAAGATGTCCAGAAACTCCGCAGACATGCCCGCAGTCTGTGAGCCAAGAGATCCGCCACGGGCAAAATGTGACGAATACAAGTGTAGTTGGACACATAGCTCAACTTGATCAACAAAGCGTGTTTCCCAGCAGACAGATTTGTGTATATGTATAGCCAGAGCTGACGACATCCTAACTGTTGTGGTAAACATTGTGTAGGATATTCAATACATTAGGGGCTCTCGAGTGTCTCTAAGGCAGAGACTAATTAGGTCCTTAAACTGATGCTTGAACTTGCTGACACATGAGGACATTCTCTTGGGCATCTGGGCTTGTTGAGCTTGTTTATTTGATTGTCAACGATTTATATATCCTTTCTTTCTTAGGTAAGATGTTCCAGGCCCCTGATCTGAATCTTATAGTGGAGTTCATATTTATGTTTTACAAGGAGAAACCGATCGACTGGCTTCTGGACCACATTCTCTGGGTGAAAGTTTGCAATCCTGAGAAAGATGCTGTAAGTCTTCACATGTATCTCGTCTTTTCTGCTATGTGTTTCTCTTGTTATGAGGCCTCACAAGGACTTTCCTGTACTGCTGAGTGTTCACAGGTGTTAATGGCAGTTCAGCAGCAGAGGCTTTTTACACCTTTGAGAGAGTGGCAGACTGAGAGACTGCTCTGACCTTTTACTTTCCCTTTATTATCCCTCCACTCAGACTCAACAAGCCCTCCACCCTGCCTGTCCCCCTCCCAATCCACTCCATCTCTCTCGCCAATGTGTGCTCTTCTGTGTTCTCTAGTTTGGTTATGGTTGATTGATATTCTGAACAATGCTTTGATGTATAAAGCCCTATTCAAGGCCTGCTCGTAAATGATACGGCATGAAAAGATTATGGTCTGGTGCTTTGCAGGGCCCTTTACAGTAGTGCTGAGGGCTTGAGGTTCAAAATCGAGTTCAATACACCCTGGCCACCCATCGTAAAATGTTTTGCCAGGTTTAACTGTCACCTTACTGACCTTGTTTCTGTGTTCTTCATTAGTACATTAGCACATTGCCTAGCACTACTGTTGCTCTTCTGTTTTAGTTAACGCTTGTGTTAACCCTCCATGTCTCTCTTTTCCTCTGTAGAAACACTGTGAGAGGCAGAAGTCCAGTCTTCGGGTCCGGTTCAGACCCTCTTTATTTCAGCATGTGGGCCTGCATTCCTCCCTTGCAGGGAAAATCCAGAAACTCACGGTAATATGCACACATACACACACACACACACACACACACACACACACACACACACACACACACGCATACACGGGGGATGAGGTTATTTAAAAACATAATTTTGTATTTAGCTTGTTTAGTAATATACATCTAATTAAAATGTAATATAATATAATTCTGTGGCTTTAAAGTTTTATTAGTCTGTCTGCTTAGGCTGCTTGGGCTACTTGCACCTTGCAACAACATGTGTCCGCTGATTGAATCACATTTAGATTGCAGGCCAGGTTTGAACACACCCAGGATACGTCCGAATGCATCACTCAAATCACATTCGAAAATCTTGATCATAATCAACACAAGCAGCAAGTGTTGCCTGTTTCTTCTGCTATTTGACGATGAAAGTTTGACACTAGTAGTAACAGTGGAGAAACCATGTTAAAAAAGACACTATGTCCAAATGTTTTGGGCACCCCTTCTAACGAATGTGTTCAGCTACTTTTTATAGTCGCTGTAGAGAAGTGCTGCCAATAAATTAGGACTCTCTGGAGCAGATAAATATGAACCTATTGGCACCTATTGGGGTAAAAATTGGCACCCCCAGCATTGGAGCAGTGGAACTGCATTCTCTGGAATGGTGGATGGTGCTCCATCTAATACGTTTAAAACGCATTGGGCAGTTTGGGATGAGGTGGGGTGGTGATCATCCAATGTTCTTTTTGCTGAATGCAATCAGATCCTCACAGCAATCTAGTAGAAAGCCTTTCCTGGACAGTAGACAGTTATTCCAATAAAAGCAGGATATACTGCTTTTATTACCCTTGAACAATTAACATGTGTAAATGGAATCTGGCTAGAGAATATACAGGGCATGAAACGCATGTTAATGGAAGGTGTGAAAAAAGCCAAGGTTTAATCTAAAACATCTAAATCATAACATCTTACTGCATCTGATACCAATATGAGTAAACTGGATCACTGAAATTGCTGTACAGTGTCTCGTAGGATAAATGCAGCAGATGCAAATAGAGTCCTTGAGGGCCAAAGCCCAGTATCGTTATCTGTGCATCTCTGTTTGTTCTTAGTCATTTTAACACCATGTTGAATGACCTCAGAGGCCATGAACTCACTTCCTCTTCCTAAGTGTTTTCCTTAAATTGTTTTCCTCTTCTGTCAGAAAAGTCATAGTTTCCTGTCAGCTCCCCTGTGGCTCTGTGACTCAGTGTATTGTGCTACTTTTGGCTTATTTTAACAGGCTAGACATTTGCTTGATGCAATTGTACTAATAGTGTGATTTGTTGCTCTGTCTAAGGATAAGGATTTCCTGAAGCCACTGCTGCATAAAATCCATGTGAACCCACCAGCTGAGGTATCCACTTCACTTAAGGTCTATCAGGGCCACACACTGGAGAAAACCTACATGGGAGAAGATTTCTTCTGGGCCATCACCCCTATGGCAGGAGACTATGTGCTCTTCAAGTTTGATCGACCTGTTAGCATTGAGAGGTTTGCCCACTTTTTCGCTCTCTCTCCCTCTCGCTCTCGTGCTCGCTTGTTCTCACTCTTTCTTTCACTCTTTCTATGCTCTTGCTCCCTCACTTTCCTCACATTCTTGTTCCTGCTTTTGTCTCCTGCTGTTGTTTTTGCTCTTTCTCACTCTTTGACTCTTACTTTCTTATACACTTTCTCTCTGCACTTTTTGTTCCTCTCATCTTTCTTCTCTCTTCCTTCACACTCTTGCTTTACTTCTTTCCCATCCCTTTTTTTCTCTTTTCCTTTCTTGTTCATACACATTTGAGTATTGAAGCCAGTATTCTCACATGCAGTACATTCTTCTCGTGTTGTTCCCAGCGACTTCTTTTCTTTTTTCTTTTTTTTTTGGAGCCATTTACATGCTCTATTCGTCAGAGTCAGAGACCAGCTTAGCACCCACTCACGTGTGCTCTTCTGCTCCTCATATGCCTCAAATAGGTACTCGCACTCACTCTGAGAATGCTAATCAAGAGAGCACGCGCACAAACGCACAGAGACATGCGCAGAGTTATCTGCCACGCTTCAGTGTCCTCGTTGGGAAATGGGCCCAGCTAATCAGAATTTACTAAAAATAAGAACCTGTGCCTCCCACATGATCGGCACAGTGAGAGTGAGACAGACTGCAGATGTGAGTGAGGTGGGGTTAATGGACATACGATGAAACAGAAAAGGGGTGCTTTGAATGGGAAGGTACATAGCAAACAGAATGGCTGCAATTTCAGAGTGAGGGAGGAGGAAAATGAGAAGGTGAGAAGGAGAAAGTGAGAATGACAGCGAGCGAGAGAGAGGCAGACAGATGTGCTGGCTGAGAGGATGTGATGAGGGCTATTACACTCTCTTGTTTTCTCTTGCCTCTATCTCATTCACGCTTCTCAGCCAATGTCTCTCGCTCACTCTGTGGCTCTTTTGACCTCTGCCGTATTTGTATCTGGGGCAGCATTAACAAGTTAAGGTCTCCGTTCACTGATGTGTGAGTTTGTCTAATTAACAACTCAAGCAGGAACCTGTTTAGGTGTAGGGGGGTGTGTGTGTGGGGGGGGGGGGTGCTAATGCCAACGTAATTATCATAAATGCACATGTACAAATGCACAAGTTTTCAGATGTGTGTTTGTACATGAACTTTCATTAACAAATGCTTTTGATTGACAGGCTCCTGTTCCGCAGTGGTAACCAAGAGCACCCAGGAGACAAAATCGAGAACACGACTGTCGAGATTTTGCCCTTCTCGGTGAGGCACTTTTTCTTGGGAAAAAAAAAAAAAAAAACATGATTCAACCATTTTTGCTCTTTATGCTTTGATGTCATCTTGATGATGCTTTTTGACTAGACCGCAGTTTGAGTTCTGTCACTACTTTCAAATTTATCTGTGGCTATAGGCTGCCACTGCTTCTAATTTTAGCCAGCAGCAGCAGCAGGTTGAGCTGCTCCGGTAATTAGGTTGGAGCCCACAGCCCTGCTGTGAAAAGAGGGCTTAGTGAGCCTACTAGATCCTTTGATGTTAGCAAGGGGTTTGCAGTTGATGTGCGCCTTATGTATCTGTATTACAGTGCAAAACAGTCCATACACTTGTGAATGCTGTGATATTTAGCCTAGGTTACGTTATCACGTGCAGATCTCGGTAATTATGACATTAACTCACTCATCTTGCTGGCCTGCTGACTCTTTGATTCTAACTGAGGGGTTGTCTGGGTTGCAGGACACAGGACTGAAGACCAAAGAGAAGTACAAACGGACAGATGACCATTTTTATAGAATTGGTAAGTGTCTGTAGGTCTTTTGAGACTTGCGTTTTTCATAAGCAACCCTAGTAATCAGCTCCGCTCTTTCTCCCTTTTTTTCTCCCTAGCTGAATTTGAAAAAGGAGTGGCTGAAGGCACAGTTGACCCTGCCTTCAACCCGGTGGCTGCTGTGCGTCTCACTGTCCTGAAGGACTCTGCTGTGTGGGCTATTGTCAGTGAGGTCAGTCGATCATGCAGTGATTGATTAGGTGTGGGAAACACACAGTCTATGACATATACAGTAATTACACCACACTACAGTGGCATGCACCCTTGCCTGTTCTTAGTCAGGTTTAAGATGTACTGATCTCCACAAGGCATAAAATTAAATATGAGCTTTCCTTTCAACAGTTTAAACAAGAGAAGTTTATTAAGTTAAACTGCAATGTTAGGGTAAAAAGGAAATGGAACACTGGGATACATAGTCATGCACTGTACAACTAGCACTGAAATGCTTTGATGACTGTCCAGGCACATTATTAATATCAATAAAGATCATATAAGACATAAGGTATAAGACATAAGATCAAAGCAAAAATGTCAAATGAAATCAGTATATAATTGATCCTCTCAGGTAACGTTTGTTAGCTTGTTTATTAGGGCTATGGCCTGTTTACAAACATCATTAGGAAGAGCCAAGTGGCACAAATATCAATGCTTTCTAAATACACTGACTTCCCAAAATCTTGTCCCAATAATCAACAGCCATGGGCTCCTCTAAGCAGCTGTCCAGCACTTGGAAAATTACCATTACTGATGCTCACCATGCAGGAGAAGATGGGTTGTTTTCAGGGAGCTGTTTTCTCTGCTCTTAATGTAGTTGAGAAATGTCAGTTAACAGGAAAAGTAAAGGCCAAGAAAAGTTTCCCAGAGAACTATTTGTAAAGGAACATATAAACACATCTGATGCATTTTGTAAACAAATCCGGTGAACTACTGAAGTTAAAAAAGAGAAAGCTGAATTTCTTAAAAAAAAAAACAAAAAAAAAACACTTATCCAAGCACAGCCATCATGCCATCATCGATCATGCCAGCTAATTCTGGAAGTAAACGTCCCTTCGGGGGAAAAAACTGGAGATGGAAAAAAGGATGGCTTCAACAGCAGGAAAATGGTGCTAGTCATGTCTTGAAAGCCCCAATAGACTACCCCAAGAGATGCAAGCTGAGAGTTTTTTTCTGCAGAACATGTTCCTGATACCTGTGTTTTGTGCTCTTATTTTACCTTTCAGATCCACATAAAGAGAGTTGCTGGATAACTGTCTGTAGGCCTCCACTGGCGAAAGCTGTGCTGTATGAACTCTTGCAGCATTCCAAAACAGCAGTGACATTCTCAGAGCGCACAGACTCTACCAATCACAGTGTCACTCAAAGGATTGCTGTCTTTTACGCACTCCTCATCCTTTTATCTTTCTCTTTTTCTATCTCCCACCCTCCTCACTGCCCCCTTTCCTGCTCGCAAGTTCTTTTTTTCTTTTTTCTTTCTTCTCTGTTTGCTTTTCCCTTTGAGGATCTTATTTGGTCAAGTCATCTTCTCTTCTTCTTTTGTGTCAATGTGAATACTACTGTATAAAAAAAGGATGCTTTTCGAAAGAACTTGACCAGAGACTGAAGTTATGCCTTGAGGATTTGCGATCAGTGCTATCACAGATGCCTGGTACTAGCTGCAGGGTTTTGTGCTAATGCTGGAGAGGAGCCGAAGGCCCATACCGAAGGAGGATGTTCTCAGTACTGTATCGTTATGGAGCGTTAAGTCCATGGGTCAAATAAGTGCTTTATAGTTTACACAAAGTTGTTGGACGAGAAATCAGAAATTCAGAACTTAAGTGTTGAATGAATGAACGAATTGCATTGCTGTTTTCACCTCTCACTCTGTTTAAACTTTATTTAATTTATCTCCATTTAACAGGTTGTTGTTACATGGAGATAACCTGTTGTTGTTTGACTACTTTGCCAAAATGTTTCTTGAAACAAATTTGGAACAGAAACCTTACTGCAGAACCCTTTCCTGTATGACAGGAAAGGCCTTTTTTTCCCTTCAGTGTCCTTTTGACGTAAACCAATCAACCATGGCCTTTCAGCCGAATGGATGGATATATATATATATATATATATATATATATATATATACATATATACATATATATATATATATATATATATATACATATATATACATATATATATATATATATATATATATATATATATATATATATATATATATACATATATATATATATATATATATATATATATATTATTATTATTATTATTTCGACGAACTATGAAGGTGATTTAACTTATTTGAAATAAATCTTTAATTTGTACAAGAGAGAATTTTATTTTTTATGCTGTGAAAAGTAAGATGTGGTAGAAGTAGATATTTGATTTGATAAATATTTAAGTAAATCATTTGGTTTTTTTTTAGTGGTTGTGGCTTAAAGTGAGGAATCTTGTTTATGGGGTTTTTTGGTTGGTTTGGGGTTTTTTCTTTTGTTTGTTTTTTTTGTGTAGTTCCAATGGGTGCCGGTCCCCCACATTTGTGCCTTAACGTCCAGTGTCCTCTAGGGGACTGGAAAGGGACTGCCTCTCTGTCAAAGACCCTTTGTTACACAGGAGTATCTCAGACGAGAGATCTTTGGGTCAGTCCTTGAGGACCCACAACTTGGCCATTTTTTGTAGTGTTGTTTTTTTTTTTCTTCTCTCAACTGTTTGCATTAAACTTGAGCCAGGAAATCAAATGCTCTAGAGTAATGGTGGTCTAGCCCAGATTTGGCACAGAACAAATCTGCAGATGGACTGAGGATTCCCAAGAAACCTGTGAATTAGAGGAAGCGGTTCCCTATCCCAGTTTTGTAGATCCATGATTCAGCCTGTATCTGTAGTTCAACTGTGTCCTGGATACTGTAGACTGGTATTGGAAACCACTAGCTGACATTCTTGTGTTTGCTTTGTTTAAGAAACCCAGGTTCAGTGCATGTCTTGTTGTGTTTTTTTGTTTGTTTGTTTGTTTGTTTTTTTCTTCTTCTTAATATGTTCAAGGCCAAACATATCAAAGGATTACACGTGTCTGTCTCCTGTCTCTTGATTTTGTCGTACTTTTTTATTATTTTTTTTTTCTTGTTTCATTTTCCATTTCAAACAGTCCACTGTCATGTTGTCTGTCCACAGCTGTCGGTCAAATACTCTTGTATCACTGCTATTTGATGTCTTCTTAATATGTTCAGTGCTGTACAAAAGCTGACTCTGAGTGTGATCGCCTTTAAAAGCAGGCCACTGAGGCTGGATATAAGCAGGAAATAAAGACAAAAACCATACAATTATGATTTAACAGAGCATTTGAATGGCTGATATGTCTGTAAAACTTCACAATTGAAATCAAATATTGGATCTTCTGTTGTTCATCAGAGTGACCTAAAGTAAGGTAAAAACAAGTAGCACAAAGTTTGTGCTATATTTTATCTACAATACATATAGAAATATAATATGTATTCACATTAGAAATATAAATAGACATACTAAAAAGACTTCTGAATTCTATGGTTTTTGACTTTTGCTTTGTCAGCTTTACTATCTGACAAAGAGGTCTGGTAACTACTGTACATATTTCCCAAGTGCTCTCATCTCATTTGATTGTATATATCTTTTTAGAAGGCTCTTAGAAATGTGAGTTGACCTTGAGAAATCATGCCATTCTATGCCCATTTACTGTATGCACGTTTAGCCTGTCTGTGTGTCAAGCAGAGAAAGACATTCTGTGCATACCACTTTCAATTACATATCATCATCTGTGTGGGGATGAATTTGACGAGGGGAAATCGAGAAATTGTGTGTTTGGTAAGTTGAGATAAATGTTTACATGTTTTCAAACCTTCATATTTCCTGGCATAGAAAGCAAGCATTCAGATTGTCAAACGAGCACATGTTTAACCATGTACTCCGGAAACGAACAGAGAAAGTGCTACTTCACATAGTGCAGAATTCTGTTTATGAACAAGCTGGACTAGTGAAGGCATCACAGTATAAAGTCTGACCAGGCTGGGTTGAAGTTCCTGCTGTTCTGTCTTCACTCCTCCCAGGATCCTTATCCATTAAGCCTGAGCAGGTGTAGATATGTAGAACGAGGGATTAAAACATCAGGAGTCTCAATATTCCTTTTTAAACTCTCTCTGTCCTTAGTCCTCACCTCCCTCCCCCCAGTAGTAATTCCCCTGTCTGGTGCATCCCAGCATATCATGTGCCTTCATATGTGCATCTGTTTCCAACTGACATAGATTTGAATGGAGAGTACATAAATAAATCAAACTTGACATAATTCATGGTTTGCTGTTTTATTATTTTTTTCTGTTTATTTCTACATAAATCACTGTTCTGTTTACTCATGGTCACAGACATTTCAGACAACCTTAAAGACTAGTCGCTGTAATGTGTTGTTTACAGAGCCAATAAAGTATGAAGATAGACAAATATTATTTAGACATGAACCATTCCCTTCATTTGTTCCATTAAATTAGATTTGTTGCATTGGAGGAATTATTTATTAAATGGAGGGAATGGTTTATATTTATGGGACTGATCACATTAAGGGAGTGGATTGATTAATTACATTTCTAAATAGTATTTTTCTCATTTGCTTCTAACTTTAGAGGTTATTAGATATTAAAATAGATTTTTATTGAGTTTTTATTTATTTATTTTAGGGATGCCGTACAGGACAACGCAGCCTCTTTCCCTGAAGAGTAAGTGTGGCGCTTTGGCGCCGGCTGCTGGTTCACGGTAGAAACCGAGTCTGCAGTGCTGTATAAATATAGCTACCCTTCACTGATGAAAATTAGACTGACGCCTGAAGTTAAAGTATTTGCACATATTTCAACATTTTTGCAATATGAAACATGTAAGACTATAATCATCAGACAGAAATTGGTCGTTTGTAAACTAAAGGCGGCTTTATTGACTTGTGACAGTTCCCAGAATGCACCGCTGAGGTGTCATGGCGGCTTTCATAACAGTCCTGTGTGTCCCTTAGAGTTGCTGTCTCTTAAACCGCTTATTACTCTGATCGCAAGCTCCTGGAAGATATTTACATTCAGCTCGAATGCAGATTGAGCACGATGCCTAAATACTACGAGGAAAAAGAGGAGGATGGTCGTGCTTGTGCTGGAGTCAGGGAGGATTTTAAAGCCTGTCTGCTCCAACATGACTGCGTTGTGAAGGTAACTCCACTGAACTGGCAGCTCTCACAGCATTTCCCCCTCCAGCTCAGTCTCTGCCTGCAAAGCTGCTGCCTGGTCGAACTGTTGTGTTCAGTCAAATCAGGCTTATCCAGCTGTATCCTTCAGAGAAACTCAGTTCACGTGCTTTGGCTACTTAGCTGAATCATCTTTACTAGAGCAGAAAGATTAAGCTAAAGATTAACTAAGTGAAGCATTTAAACGGCCAATAAGTCGTTAAAGCTTCACAGATGAAAACAATGTTGGGTTTACTGTTGTTACTAAAGTTGGGGATGCTCGGGATGCTACGCGCTGGTGGCGTAGAGTAAGTAGAGTAGAGTCTGGGCGGCTGTGAGCAGTTCAATACCTCTAAAACCACGCAGCTATGTTCATTAATATTAAGATTTATTCATTTACCAGGAATAATGAACAGTCTTAATAGCCTTTATGACCAAAGCATCTCTCTTAATTTCAACTTAGGTGAAAAAAAGTTTGACTTTTTCACATGACCTGAATAAAATAGTTGGCATACAATATCCACCTTATATCCATATGACACGGTCCTCCTGATCTCTCTCTGTGTGCATAATTATTACTCTACCACAAAAGCCAGCATGCTTCTCACTCTTTCATTGGCGGTTCTGGATCTCTCAGCTTTTTCAGGAGTGTGTGTTTAAAGCTTGTCCTTTAGGCGGGACTCACTTCCCAACTGTAGGTGGAAACCAGGAGCAAGAAATACCAATTATCCATAAAGCTACTTTAAGGAGACGCTTTTCAAGCTGTAGCAGATCTCTACACAGAATGTGCAGCGACTGTAGAAGCAAACTCAACATGAAATTCAGTTTTTGTTTTGAATTGAGAAATTCTCATTTCTACACCTCAAAATGAGGACATTTAGAAAATGTATAAAGACGTCTGAATTCTGTGATATTTTTTTTTTTGTTACTTTGTCAGCATGAGTAGCTGAGAAGGAAGGTCAGGTAACGACTTTCCCAAATTGCTCTCAGCTAATGTGATTTGATCTTTTATTTTGGCTTAGTTTTGGTTTAGTTAATTAGCTGAATCATCTTTATTAGAAATGAAGCATTTCAGTGCTGCCAGCGACTAACCCCTGTGTTTGATTTCAGGAAGGCAAGAAGCCCAGCGAGTGTCTGAAGGAAGGCCACTGTAAACACTTTCAGGTGTCTTTCTTTGAATGCAAAAGGTCAATGGTTAGTAATCCAGTCCCTACTTTTACTGTTAGTGGCTGCTGGCAGTCAGCCAGTGACAGTTTGAGTAAATTAAAATAATTTGAGAGAGAGAGAGAGAGAGAGAGAGAGAGAGAGAGAGAGAGAGAGAAATAAATAAATAAATGTAGCTTAACTGTTAAATTAACCAAAGGACTAGAGTAGGGTGCACACCTTTTCATGTAGCCAGCGACTGACTGACTGACTGCTACATCTTGCTGCCAATAAGAGATTATACCCATACAGAAAATTTCAAGAGCGTGTTGAACTACTTAAGTTGACTATCATCCTTTCTTTCCTTAGCTGGACGCAAGATCTCGTTTCAGAGGGAGAAAAGATTACTAGTTGGATCTGCAGTAATTTTCTTTGGTGCCAGACAGAGCTGGAGAAGAAGCTGGATTTGAACGACAGGACTATTCCTCAAAGTTGTAAATAATTTTGCTTGATGTATTTGTGTCATTTGAATCTTGGTTTTATGCTTTGCCTACATTAAACATGTAAGTACAGTGCTTTAAAATTGGAGGACATTGCCAAGACATTGATTTGCAATACACTGGACAATAGTATTGGGACATCTTCTCATTCATTGTTTTCTCTAAAATCAAGGGTATTAAGAGTTTATCCTGCTTTTGCTGGAGTTGCTGTTTCTGCTGTCCAGGGAAGACCTTCTACTAGATTTTGGAGCATTGCCGTGGGGATTTGAGTGCATTCAGTGACAAGATCATCCCCCCTCATGCCCATAGAGCACCAGTATTCCAGAGAACACAGTACCCCTTTAGTCTACACCACCAATGATGGTGCCTTGTAGCTTCTCTACAAGGACTGCTTGTATGAATTTGCACATCTGTGTGAGCAATGAGTGAAATGTAAGGAGGCTAAATGCATTCATTAGAAGGGGTATCCACAAACATTTGGACATACTATATGAGAACAATTCAGAAGTAGTAGACCACCAGCTGTTGTGCACAATTAATGGTACCCTGCACCAGAGTACAAGTCTTTTGAAAAAGCCAAGACATTTTTCAGTATAGCTTTATTAAAAAGGTAAGCAGAATAAAAAAAAACAGACATATCATTTTTTTAGTCACATGGTCACACTAGTGACACTTTTACTTTAAAGAATTCATAAAGAGCTGCTTCAATTTTTTCAAGTCCACTTTCCTCATGATGTAAGCTTTATGAGTCTTCTGGAGCATCTCAAGGTGATCTACAACCATCATACCTCGTGAATGCATACCTGAGAGCTCCACAGTAACAGCCTTATGGTCACTCTCAATGATAAACGAATCATCAATAGCAGCTGCCATGGCATAAGAATCACAGGAAATGAATCCCTGTCCTGCCACCAGCTCTTTTTCAACTCTCTCACTGTAGCATGAGTCTATGCTGTGTTGGAAGATCCTCTTCATGAATCGAGCCTTTTCTGTGTCCTGAGCCAGCCAGTCATCACAGAACTCCTGTAGATGCAGAGTGATGAAGTAAATGTTTAACATGTTCCTGTTCTTGCCAATATAATATAATATGTCATAATTCTTGGAGTGTCCTAGATAGTTTAACATTTTTAGATTCTGTTTAGATTCATCTATTAAGCTTTACTTAAGACCAGCAAGTTAGTCAAGGTAAAAGCACTGTGGGCCCACCGGGACAGGAGCTCTGCACAGGGTTAATGGCTTAGCACATAGAATTTGCCCCAAAGAACTCAATGGATTTCACACATGAACTGTGAAATGATGCATCAACCTAATGTATCAAAGTATCTTTTTCCTCATAATTGCCACACAGGTATAAGCAGACTGCATGGAAGTCTGCAGATTACATGAGGGACATCTGAATGGTATTATAAGAAAATGTGAACTTTACCCAGGGTAATTTACTGTAACATGTGAACTCCCAACAGGCAATGTAAGTGGGGCACAGGTACTCGTTCAGTACAATATACGCCGCTTCGGGATCTGCTGCGAAGTTGAACTCTCCACATATAGTAGTGTTTCCTCTAGCTAAAGACAAGAGGTTTACAAAGTCATACTTTACAGCAATCAAACAGCATGTCATTAACCTCAAGAAATGAACTGATCATCAGTCAAGAAGAATTAATAAATGACCAGAAATGAAGAGATTCAGAACTCTGAAGTTACAGGTTTAACAATTAACCAAAGATCAGAGTAAACTACAGGTTATGCACCCACAGTCCATGTTTCCTCCCATGATGTACAGGCCTTTCAGCTTCTGTGGTAAGGTAGGATCTAACTTTACTGCCATTGCCAAGTTTGTCAGTGGGGCTGTAGCCACTAAAGATACCTAAAAGAACCAACAGTTTCTGTTAATAATCATTGAAAAAAAATTATAATAATTTCTCTATAATACACAAATTCACACCAAATTACTCTAAGCTATTCATTTACAATTTAAGCTCTAAATTCTGCATAACATTTTTAAAGAATTTGTGGAATTCTCCTTTAAGGAACTCATAGGAGTGCATGAGGACAGCAAAATGTACACACCTCTCCAGGATTCTCATTGACTATGCGGATAATGGCCGACATCGCTCCCTCCTTTTGCAGTAGTTCCAAACCAGGAGCGTCAGGGTCTGGAGCATCACCAAGGCCATCCTCTCCATGAAAATGTCCAGCATTCAGTGTGTTTCCCAAAAGTGGTGTCGAGACCCCTTTGAACACAGGAATCTGCAGCATACATCCAAACACACTTCTGTCAGACCAGAAACCAAGCCTGACATAAAAAAATCCTGTAAATCCATTACTAAAGGCCACTAAAGCTAAAATCCCATCAGTGCTAATACTTGTTTCTTAAAAAGTAGAGAAGGTAAACTAAGGTAGTAGCAGTAGCTTGTAGTAGCAAGTTCTCTTGTCGGTCAAAGAAAGGTTTATGTGCATAAATGTTGCATATAAAGTTTGAACACATTTCGTCAGTCTACCTAAATCTACACTTAATATGATGGTCAAACAGAACATAATTTGGCAACAGATGCCTTGGTGTTTGGGTTTGGGTCAATACCAGACAATGCCTGGAGCACAGCTATGTGCCCAGAGTACACTACATGACTAACTACTTTGGTTTTAATGCTCAGTTCTCTACTGCTAAATGTTGGCACACACTTTCAGGACCCGCAAGACGTTTTTGCACACGTTTTCCACACAGGTATTGCCGTGAACACAGGTGATACCCAAGAGCTGAACATCTGGCACAGCCAAAGCCATCATTATGGCCTGGGCATCGTCCACGCCACAGTCCACATCCACAAGCACTTTCTTCACCATGATTGTTCCTGACGATGCCATGGAGCCAGTAACAGACATCCCAACAAGAATGAAGAAAGGAGTATTTCTAAAAAAGTAACTTTCTCCAGATAGCTTGGAGATTACCAAGCGTGTTGACTACATAAAAATAATGCATGTAACAATGCATGCAACAATAATAATGTAAAGAAAACTTGTAAATGTAGTGCCCAGCTGTATGTTTCTCTGCTTACCTTTGCTGATTTGTGGAAAGGTTATTGAAATATTTCCCTCCTGCTGTTGGTTGAAAGTGCAGTTGATATCTACTGATACTGATACTACCCTCTGAGTACTCCAAAGGTTGGGCTCACACGACACAAAGGAACAGAAAAACTGTCGCTGGGGTTTGATTGTAGATAGTACAAAGTCTGAGGTCCTTGGAGTCCACATACAGTTGAGGAGTACTTTCAAACTGGTTAATGCTCAGTGTTTGATTAGCCACAGTCGAGCAGAAGCCTGCACGTGTTCCACTACAGTACAACTGGAAGCATGTTAATCCCATCTCCCAGGATTTCGTTTAATAGGATTACAAACTTGTTGCTCAATCCTATGTCCTATAGACTGGGCAGAGGAGAGTCTGTTAAAAAAATCAAAGGTTAAAATAATCATTCTCACCATTTACATATTTAATCAAACAACCCAGACCAATAGCGGGGTACAGTCTCTATAATATGGTGGCAATCTTCTTTAAATGTATTGACACCGGGAGCAGGGCTTTTACTTAAGACTTAGTAATAAATCGAACAAGAGATTGTGGCATAAAGTCAAACATTAAAAAAAACAACAATTTTAATATTGCAGTTATTTCTACCTGACCTGCTGCTGTTACTACAGTTTCACTCTCCTGTCACTGTGGCGCCTAGTAATAATATTTTATATATAGTCTTACTACCTCTCATCTCTATAGTGCAATAATACATTACCTCTAGTTCAATTACATCTGTTGTATTTTTTCGAATAATGTAGGTCTGTTCCTGTGTGCAATGTGTACAGGACTATGACACCGCAATTTCCTTCGGCATCAATAAAGTGCTATCTTATCTTATTCTTTCTTAGACAAGCGTCTTCCGCAGACAGTGGACACACTTTCTTCTAGTTGTGCTCCATTCAATAAACCAGCAACTTTGTTTTAAAAAAAAGCAAAATGCATGTTTCAAACATGTACATGTATGAATGATTAATCATTATCCATAATGTGTGATACTCTGCTGCGAAACTGAACCAAAACACACGGATCTTATTTATTAATATTTTATAGTGTAGGTGTCTCACATCATATGCTCGTTGTGCGCGGAGGGGGGGTTGCTCAAAACAGAAAGACAGAATTAACATTTTTCCCTCAGGAGTGGCTCCATTTACATTCAACTGTAAACAAACCATACATGTAAATAAATAAGCTTTAAACAAAATCGCTAATATCCTACCAAAGTCCTTAAAGGCGTCTCTGGTGATATAGTAAAGGTTTTGAACATTTCACACCTGCTTTTTTTAGTCAGCTATTAAATAAGTGGAATTTTTGTGAAAAGTAAGTTTTACCAAATGCACAAATCTCACAATTTACTGAGAACTTCACATTCTTTTATTATCAGTACAAACACTGCAGTGTGTATGTGTGTTTCTATGTATGTGGTGGTGCATAGCTGCTGAATAACGCAGAAAAGGCATAACTATTCACAGGCTATGCTGTCTGCTAAGCGAGGTAAACTAACCTATAACGGGACGTTTTTTCCACTAGAGTCGTTTTTACCACTGTCTCTGTTCACTGGAGTTCATCTGTGAGTATTAGTGCAGAAGAGAAGCACAACTCTCCAGTCCATCTATTTTAAATATTATGATAAGTATAAAGAAGGAGGGTTGTGATGTGGTGATGTCAATTAATGAGGATCAGCTGTGGTAGCAGAAAAAGTAGGAGACAGATGGTTTGAAAGGGGAGGATTCAGTGTGGCAGGTAGGTTGGAGCAATATACAGAGCGGGGTTAACAGTCCACAGTTAACTTCCAAAGTTCCAGTCACTCTCTCATCTCAAAACTAAAAAAGAAAGAAAACAAAAAATCTAGGCAACTCTGCCAAAGTGTCTTTTTTAAGGTCATTTTGCCGGTCCCAGGCCCGGATAAAGGAGGAGGGTTGAACATAGAGGTAGCAGTTCCACCCCACATAAGTCTTTTGATTAAATTTGATGTGCTAACATTTAAGAACACAGGACAAAATTGATTTATGTCATTTATGTAAAAAGTATTTATGTAATGTGGGTCAGAGCATTAAAGTCATGAAGTTATTTTGAGTAATTTGCTTATTTCAAAGGCAAAAAAAAGGAATCAACAGAAGTAGTTTGTAGTTCTAATATACTTAGACATTATGCAAATTTGGACAATTATTCAAATTAGGAGATGACATAATTCTTCTACATGCAACTTCTAGGACAGCCAATAGCTACTATCCTTACTGAGCAGTTGGTAACACTGTGTGGCAGTTTATTGAGAATTTGAGTCGTTGCGGACGCTCTCTGAGGAACTTTCTTTTAGAGCCTAGAAAACTCAGACGCTGTTTTGCGTTTGACTGGATATGTTGATCTTTGTGGAGACACCCGTGGACTAGAGTGGGACGATGGGCTTCACAACTTCACGGAGGGGAAATCGACGACCACCCGGCGAAGGAGGTCTGGATACTGGGAGGGAACTGTAGAGACTCTAGAGAAACTTCTAGAGATTGGTTAAAATGTTAAAACTTTTGTAGATCAACACGTAGTAAGATCAGGTTCTGAACTACTGATGGCGATTGATGTCTGCCCATACTTTAATTGCTAATGTAGGGATGGGTCGATCGACACGCTGTGCCAAAGCACGGCTCGAGTTTTTAAGGTAGTTTCAAAGCTCAAACTAACCGCGATCACGGGACCTTTGGATATTAAGCCTCGTTACGTCACTGAAGCGCATTCAGGTTTCAGACCTGAGGCTCGTCCAGGCCCCCAGATTTTTGCCTTCGGAAGTGAGCTTGTTTATAATTGTGGTGAAAATATACGATTCTTCAATGTTAATTTTGCTAAACTTTAGGCCACATGAGAGCAGAGTTGTTACATTTTCAATGAGATGATGTGTTTTTATTGTGTTTTTCTATTTCTTTTAAACAGCAAGGCATAAATAAAATTGCGGCAAATGACTGCTGTTTATTTGATTACCTTCTGAGTTGTCTAGTTCTCAATCTTTACCGAACACCAGTTCCTTAAATGTTATCATTTTGCTTAATGCCTTGTTTAAATGATCATATCTGCTACTTACCAATAGTTTGTGTAACATGTGTCTATACCATCCAATAAATAAACATCCAATAAATAAACTCTGTTCAGCTCCGTACTGAATCCACTACCTGCTTAACCAATAATGTCTGTATAAAAGACAATCCATTTTTGGGTTTAAAAAGTTAAAAACAATGGGAGAATAAGCCATGAGGATAATTATAATAACAGTGCATATTATATACAGTTTATGAATAGAACACATTCTTGACTTTCAAAGGCCAAACCGAGCGCAGCTTGTTAGGCCGTCCCTAATTTTAGCCTATGCTTACGCCTGTCTGTGCATCAAAGCCAAAATGATCTCCATTTATGAGCAAGACTGTAGATTATTTTTGTATCTGTGTGTTCAGCAGTTATTGCTATGACGATTGTTGTGTGCAGCTCCTTACAAACAGTACGATTGTCTGAACGCACGCCTGCGTAGTCTATCCCGGTAATCACTGCATGAGATTGGCCTCACCTGCTCCCCATTCAAATCGGCGGGATGACTGGGTCCAGTTTATATATACCGCCAATGAGGGCGTCAGGTCCCTTTTCCCGCGCACAACGAGCTGAGTATAAGTGAGACACCTACACTATAAAATATTAATAAATAAATAAAAAAAACACGTGTGTTTTGGTTCAGTTTCTGAAACATTCACATAGTATTTGGTTTGAAGACGTTGTCCCCAAAATGGTATGAAGATAAACGTTCAGAATCAGAATCAGAATCAGAATCTCTTTATTTCACCAAGTATGTTACCCATACAAGGAATTTGTCTTGGTGAGAGCAACACGCATGACAAGTAACAAAGAAACACAGAACACAGTCTTAAACTAAAGGAAAATGACACTAAACAATAAATAGGGTAGGGGATAAATTAAAAAAAGTAGAAAGTACTAAAGGTAATAAAGGTTCTCAACAAACTGGAGGCGGCGTGATCGATCTGAGAAAGAGACCAAGATAACAAGATCACCAAGATGATCTTTATGATTTGTCAACAACTGTCCTATTCCAACATCTTCAATGCTTCACCCAAACATCCCCATGTTCTCTCAAACAGTGATACTACTGCAGACTGTAGGCCACCTCAAAAGGTAACTTTAATCTTTTAGTAGTATATATATATATATATATGAATGTTTTTATTCAGAGATGTTTTTATTATTATTTTTATAGGACTGGGTTTACACATACATATACAGAGCTGGACGCTCTACATGAGTCTCGGATGCAGAATTCATTCAGTTTTGCCTGATCTGAAGTTCATCTCACTCCCCATTTAGAAACACACATTGGTTGTGTTCATTAAAAGTACACCAAATAAATGTGATGCCTGTTCATGGATGATCCAGCAAGAGACATTATTGATTGGTGCAGTTTGGCAACATTTTGAAAGAAAAAATAGATTAATTTCATTAGAATTCTTTAAAAAACGAAATACAAGAATCCTCTCACGCTGAGGATTCAGGTTACAGTTAATTAACTTTACATATACTTGCTGCCACATGAATTAAGAACTCCATTAAAAAAACCCTTCAAAACCAGGCCACTTTACAGGATAAAGAAACCCTGTCTACTTTTTAGTGTTAATGTAAAACGTAACTGAAATTTCAAGACATTTCTATTGGTCCATTCGTCGATGTAAAGAAGAACTGTCAGATTAATATTATGACAACGTGAAAAACTGCAGAATGAGGATAGAAGGTCTGGAATTCACACACGGAGCTGATCTGCATGTGAACAAAGGTTTAGAAAACAAAACAGCAACATACCGCTAAAAATATGACTCAATATGGTTCAGCGCGGTTTTTCTATCAACGTTAGCGTCTCATGTTCTCTCTCTCCCTCTCCATGACAAGGAAGAAACCAACACACAGGTTAATGCGTCATCAGCCTGTGGCAAATATTTATTCTGAACCCACTAACCTGTGCTGTAACATTTGATGAACGTGTCAATACATGCCTCACCATGAACACGTACGGCTACTAATGTGGACTGAGCTTGTGTGAGGCAAAAAGGATCCCACGTTGCCCTGAACTGTCCAGGGTGTCTGTGTCCAGATCCATTAACTGGATGAATAAACTGTAATTAATCTACTAATAATACATCTACTGATGTTGTCACATGTTTATCATGTTGTGTTCGTGGACTGTTATGTGGGCCAAAAAAGAATCCTGCGTTGCCCGATCCATTAATTAAAATAATATGTTTTAATGAATCTATATCTGAGATGCATGACGCGCGCTTTTACGCATCTGGTGCGTTTTTACGCATTTCGCATGTAACGTTTTGATGATCGTGTCGATACATGCTTTACCATAAACGCGTAAGGCTACGTGGAGAGCTCTACCCTACGTAAGGTCCCCTTAAAACGTATATATGCATCAGTGATCAG
This sequence comes from Salminus brasiliensis, assembly GCF_030463535.1. Lineage (NCBI taxonomy): Eukaryota > Metazoa > Chordata > Actinopteri > Characiformes > Bryconidae > Salminus > Salminus brasiliensis. The sequence goes on from NC_132885.1 coordinate 20,584,526, forward strand.
TTTAACCACAGTCCAGATACCTCACTCTCTGAGTTAAATAATTGTATAATTATTTAGCCTAAATTCGATATTGTTTTAGATTAGAAACATCACACCAGCACCAGACCAGCATAAACCATAAACGCTGGTTTGCTGGTCAATTAAATCTGAAGACTAAGACATCAGATTTGTGGTGTCTAATACTTTTTGGTGTTGCTTATCGGTTTTATTTCTATATATATATATATATATATATATATATATATATATATATATATATATATATATATATATATATGTAGCTCATGCATTATTCATTATTTTTTCTAGTAGACATGCCAGTCTGGTGTACCAGTTGCTTCAGCATATACTGGTTTATGTTCCGGCTGCTTTATTTTGTGCAGGTAGGTGTTGTCCCGGTTTACAAGCCGGCTGTAATAATGTGCTGTAGTAACGTGGGTGGTGTGCTGGTTGTTTTAGGATGTGCTGGTTGGTGTACTGGTTACTGTACAAATTAATGTACAAATTAATGTGCCAGCTGCTTCAGTTTGTGCTGGCTTGATGTGCTGGTCAACGTAAAATATGCCAGCTGTATGTGAGATTAAGCGCAAAAGGACTTCTAAGGTCTTCAAAACAGGGCCTGTTAGCTGCCCCCCAAACCAAACTAAAAAAAAAAGAAGCTTTTGCAGCTTATGTTTGAAAAGCTTATGTCTGGCATCAACGACTGAGGAGTGAGGGTCAGGGGGCAGATTCCGATGGCAGCATTTGGTCAGGTTATTCATATTCATACAGGTTCAGAGATGCTCCTTTGCCGTGTTAAGTAATTCTTTGGACACGGGCAATAGACAAAATATTAATAATGGTTTATTCCATATTCATTCCAAACTGGTTTGATAGTTTAAATTAGAACATAAAAGACATGAACATGGAACTAACAGTCATGTATGTTTGTATATGTATATGTTGAGCATTTTCAACTTTTCACAGTTTTTGTTTTTTGTTGGTTTTGAGAGACAGAGAGAGACAGAGAGAGAGAATGGCTGTTAGTTTACGAAACACAAAACACTCAACGTTGTGATGTTCATTATTTTAATATCTGCATGTCTGACTGAATTCTTTGTATTTTTGCATTACTTACAGCTAGGTCCAGGACTGTGCAGTTAAAACCAAGGCAGAACAAAATCAGTACAGTACAGTAAGCGAATGTCAACATGATACAGATTCACAGAGACTAAAACTGAAAACTGAAAAAATAGAAAATAAACAGCCTGAAAAAACATTCACATTACAGTGTCTTTACATAAAGTGGAAAAGCTAAACAGTAATATATATATATATATATATATATATATATATATATATATATATATATATATATATGCTAAACATGGAGAATGTTGTTCTACTAAATAGTGCAATACCTAGTTGTCTGTAAGGATTCGCTGCATGCAGACAGGTGCAAGACACATCTACTCGTCCTGTATGTTACAGCTCTAAACATGTACTTCATCTTGCCAAATAGCTTACTCAATAACAGTCACACAGGGACTGGTTCAGCCCAGGTGTGTGTGTGTGTGTGTGTGTGTGTGTGTGTGTGTGTGTGTGCTTAACTAAAATGCTTATGGTGTCGAACTGTGTGCCTGTGGAGCTTCTCATTTTCTTGTGGCACCTTAAGGTTCACACTGAAATGAAATAAATAATAGCAGAGTAATGTAATGCATTATTAACAAGAGACAATGCATGATAAAAGCAGTGGTTTCTGATATCATAATCCAACCCAAAGAGATTTGCATAACACAATATACACACATTAATTGAACTACCAGCAACTGAATCATGTCCTAATTCTCTTACATAACTCTAAAAGTATGTTAATTTCTATTCACAACATTTCACTGTATTTAATGTATAAACATTACCTGTGCTTGGCAACAGAACGAAAAAGGCCCGTAAACAACCCGTAAAATGCACAAGATGTAAGTGCTGATATAAGCTAAAGGGCTCATTTAAAAGCATTATATGTAAACCCTTATGATAAGGTCTTGAGAAGACACACTGTGCCACAACACAAACTGAGGGAAGAATGATGGTATGCTGAATACACTATATGGACAAAAGTATTGGGACACCTGCTCATTCCTTGTTAATAATCACAACCCCACCTCATCTCCAACTCATCCCAAAAGTTTCAGATGGAGGACCATCATTCCAACACAGTTCCACTGCTCCACAGCTCAATGCTGGGGGTCTTTACACCCCTCTAGCCCACACCTGGCATTAGGCATAGGGTCAATAGGTTCATGTTTATCTGCTCCAGAGAGTCCTATTCTATTGGTGTTACTTCTATACAGGGACAAGACAAGCTGTGTCAAGCAATGGGTGCAACTTGAAATAGCCGAATGCATCGATTAGAAGGGGTGTCCACAAACATTTGGACACATAGTGTATTTGTAAGTAGATTCTACTTGTTTTACTTTTAAGTCACATTTAGGGAAGAAGACAGCAGTAGACACTCTTAAGGCAGCTACAGTACCATGTGTTAATGTGTGATGTAGAACAATGCTCATGTATATATTTGGTGCATTAAAGGACTCAGCTGCTTAGCAGGCTGGGCCTAATTGTCATAAGTGTTTAAACTGATCTTGAAAATACAGTCTATTAACAAGTAAACACATCCCTTAATGACTTAAGAACATGCACAAATCTGGTAAAAGTATAAGGGATAATGAAAACATTTTTCATTACATTTATAGTGCTGATATATTTACCTTTTATGTTGCAGAAATTAGGCCTGCCACCAAAGGCAAAGTAGCTAAAGACAGTCTATTCAGGTGTGTTAAAATTCAGTTCTCTATTGACCAATCACAGACTGAAGGAACCGTGTTCTTTGCAATGGGGGGGATTTTAGTGGATGGCTTCAGTCGTCAGCACTGTGCTGAAACTGAGTGTTTTTGTTAGAGGATAAAAGATTTACATGGGTTTTTACAAACCCTTAACATGAAACAACCACTTAAATTCCAGTCCACCAGTCTTTGTCTTGATCACCTTTGCTACAGTTACCAGGCATCAGAAGAAAGCAGTGAGCAATGCAATCTTGTCTAATATGGATTTGATGCGGATACGGTATGATAGCTACAATGAGCGTACATGATTGCACTCACTGCACCAAGTTTCATTTACATCAGTGGTGACGGAGTAAAGGGGTCAGGGGAAGAGCCTGGTAAAGAGCAAGGTGAGCTTGGCTAATAGACCACTGTTCATATCAAGTTTCTACTTTTCCATAAGTGCCCTCTGGAGGTCTGTACTGCTTGGGGAAGGCTTTCAGTTGAAGAGAATTGAAGGCATACTTTCGGCTGCCCACGTTCTTCATGGTGTTCTCCCTCCTGCAGCCCTCACTATGGACAGAGATGGTGGAAAGGGTATAGTTATAGGGGTGTACAGACAACTGGATATGCAATGTGCATACAGTCATGGTTACATTAAAATGTCAACTTCACAGGGGAAGGAAAAAACCTTAAAGTTCAATGGATGTCAATGTAAAAAACAGTTTGTGTGTTTCGATTGGCCTATATATCATAAAATTGACATGATGTAAAGAACACCTGTCAATATTTGTAAAAAATGTAAAAACTGCTGAAATGGAGATGCATGTTTTTTCAAACTGTCTAAATGCTCCTATTTTACATTGTTAGTTAATATTCCTGGTTATATTTCATTCTTTAAATCTTTAGTCTGTGTATAGTGTCTTTTTCCCAACCACGTCAGAAGGACAATAGAAAGAATATAACAGGTCAAGAGAGTTAAATTTTTTTCAGCTAACTCATACCTCAGTTTGAAATGATACATGGATACAGGTGTCTCCATTTAGTACAATTTAATTCAGCAGTGCCTGAAAATGCGCCTTCCCTTACCTTGTTACTTTGTTATTTGTTAGTTGTGGCGTCACTGGAATTCAAATTCATAATCCCCCAAAAATGAGTATGGGCCACAAATGTTTATTTTAGTTGGGTACTAGTTTTTCTTGTATTATTCACTAACTGAGCACTATATAATTAAGACCTGTACATCTATGCATTTTTGTGTGCTTATCTAATTAGTCAATTGTGTAGCAGCAGTGCAATGCATAAATCATAGAGATATGGGCTAGCTTCATCAGGCACTGTTCAGCAATAGTCAGAATGAGGAAAAAAATGTGGTCTCAGTGATTGAGTGTGGAATGATAGATGGTGCCAGACAAGCTGGTTTGAAAGTTTCTATAACTGCTTCTGGGAGTTTCAGGCACATCAGTCTCTAAAGTTTACTGAAGAACATCCAGAGCATCCAGTGAGCAGCAGTCAGAACTGCAGACAGGAACACTTTGTTGACAGAAAAGGTCAATAGAGAATGGCCAGACTGGTTTGAACTGACACAAAGACTATGGTAGCTCTAACACAGGTGTGTACAGAATGTTAAACCTTGAATCGGATGAGCTACAACAGCAGAAAGGTTACATTTCTGTCAACCAAGAACAGAAAGGCCACAATTTTTGACTCTAGTTTTGATAGACATGACAATATGTTCAGTGTTCTTCAGTGGGATTTCCAGTCACCAGACCTGAATCCAATAGAACACCTTTAGGACGGGAGATTCACCGCATGAAAAGAACTGTATGACACAGTCATGTCAACATGGACCAGAATCTCAAAGAACTGTTTCTAATACAGCAAAGAATGTGGGTTGTCTTACGAGCAAAAGGAGGCCCTATCCAGTATCCAGAAATACCTTCTCCGGTCAATAGCCACAGTGCTGAGTTGTTCAGTTGTTTTAAATGCATTTGCATTGACTACCATGTCTCAAATAATGCAATATACAATATAGTGCTAGGCCTTTACTGGTCAGTTACCCATACTGAACAAATCATCTGTCTGTGGAAACCTAAGTTCTGTGCACTCATTACTGGCATGTTGCTCTTTTTTTCATAAAAGGCAGTGGCAGGGCAACCTCACCTGCGCATGCAGTCCAGGGCCTGAGTGAAAACCTGTGGGGCCATGCAGTGCTCCTGCTGCAAGATGAGACACTGTTCCAGAGTGACGGACATGGCCGTTCGGTCCTTTGCACTTTTGCAGCTGGTCACGCGCACACCATTCAGGCGGCGACACACCTAATACATCAGCAGGTGAGCAAATAATGGAAAAGGGCAATCAGGTACATAATACTATACAGGAGCATTCACAGTGTCTCTTGGATAATGTCTAATTTTAGCTGAAGTTGAAAATGGTGACTGATAGATCTGAGTTAAAATGAGACAAAGTATTGGGACAACTGTTTTTTCATGGTTTCTTCTGAAATCAAGGATATTAAAGAGTTTATCCTGCTTATGTTGGCGTAACTGTCTCTACTGTCCAGGGAAGGCTTACTACTAGATATTGGAGCATTGCTGTAATGATTTGATTGCACAGTGAGTGACAGGAGCGTTAGTGAGGTCAGGATGTTGGTCACCACCCTACCTCCTTCCCAAGTCATCCCAAAAGTATTGGATGGAGCACCATCCAAGTGAAACACATTTCCACTGCTCTACACCTCAATGCTGGTGGGCCTTTCGACCGCTCTAGCCCATGCCTGGCATTCAGTATGGTGCTAATAGGTTTATGTTTATCTGCTACTTAAACATGTGAACATATAGTGCATTTGTAGTCTATTTGTCTCACTTAGTGGACAGCAAATTACATGCTGCATCAAATACGGTGGCTAGCTAATAAGGCTATTTTTGTCTATTATTAATAATAATAATTGTACTTTTTGTAGTTTCTACATATTTTACTAGTACTGCGCACATACATCATAATGAGGCCTACATGTCGTTACAGTCACTGGTATACTGTGGATATTTTTACAAGACTTAATAGAAGTAGAAATGAATAGAAATGAATCTATGAATTATGGCGCAGATGTAAAATGACCATACCTCTGCTGCCTGCCAGAGGAAGTCGACATTCTTGCTCTTTCTAGTGTTCAAAATCTGACTGAGAGATTTCAGTAGCTCTGGTACACAGTTCTGACTGCGAGATCGAGGCAGACCTGGGGAAAAAGATAATGCCTCAGTGAAACCATAAACACTCCAATAAATATTAATCAACTGGCTTAAATGACCAGTGCTGTCCTAGCGTGTAAATCTGATGAAAGATGCACATTTCGGAGCTTGTATAGGACTTACAATCCTCAGGAAGCACTTCCTTGAACTGGTCATAGTAGGAGTTGAGTCGCACCAGATTCTCCATATTTACAATATCTTGCAGTGACGTGTCGCCAAACCTTTCAGGTAGTAAGAAGTCCATTAGCATGGGGTGTACATACTGCTATCTTATTTTCATATCACCACAATACTTAAACAAAAAAAGATATTTAGCAACACTGGTCTACTACAAGCAAGCAAAGATGAGAATAAATGCGCAAGGTTTATTTGCTTACTTTTCTGCAAGTGTCTGTTGCTCATTGATTCCTATGTTGAACAGCACTGGTTGAATGCGCAGTAGCATCCCATTTTGAATCTCCCGTGGCAGCACATCAAACATGTTCCCTGGCAGTGGGATGCGGACATTAAACCCATCTCGGTTCCCTGTGATAACTGGCAACATGTCTGGACCAAAGCTGGAAGTTGCCTGGGTGACCTTAAAAGTGACATTTCTAAGGTCCATGATGCCAATGCTCATGTCCTCCAACATAGCCAGCTCCTCCCCTTTAACACAACAGAGATTTCTATTATTCTCATATTTTAAAAGCGCACTGATCATTTGTCTTCAGGCTCTAGATGTTTAGGTTTTAGTCACTTTTTCAACTTCATAAACATAGCAGTAAAAAATCACACTAGTGTTAATTTGATGCTATACCTGCAAGCAAGTAAACAGAGATACAAGCACATAGGGACGACAGCTAGACTTACCATACGTGCTAAGTAGACCCTCAAACTGAACCAGTAGGCCAATAGTGTGGAGCTGCCTGAGGAAGCCATCCTCACGCAGACAATTCCTCAGCTTTGTTATGAACCCACAGATCACAGCCGTCAGCTAAGAAAAGATTTTGATACATTTAATAACTGATGATGTAATGTGTGTGTCTGTGTGGTGTGTGTGTAAATATATATATATATATATATATATATATATATATATATATATATATATATATATATATTAGGTTACAATATACACAATTCAAGTGTGTACATTATTCTAACCCCTTCTAAACCTTCATCCCTAATTAAGTGGATGAATTGTATTTGAACAGGAAGTCTGACCTCAGGCATTAATGATGTAATACCTGATGTAATATAAACTCACCAAGCAATTTATAGGAACAGTATACTAATACCAGACAGGGCACAGATTCCTCAAAATGTTAAAATTCTGTTTAGATCACATGGTCAGCAACAGTACTCAAATAGCCTGTGACATTCAAGTGATGACTTCAAACATCAGAAATTGCTGCCACACAATTGGCTGATAAGATAATTGCATAAATAAACACAAGACTTATTAAGTTGCTTGGTGAGTGTATTTTACTCATTTGGAAATTAAAGTACTCACTTAAATCAGTTTGGAAAGGCAGCCAAATTTGCTTTTGTTTGTATTATGTTACTTTCAGTATCCATGCAAAGTGTAAAGTGTTATTCTCTTTAGTAGCTAATAATGTGTGTTTAGATAAGCATGTCTGCATGTGAGGTTTCTCACTGTTTGGCAGAAGACCACGTCTCTACGGTACTGTAGTGTTAAACTCATGCCGATGGTAGGGGCGCAGTCCTGCATCAGCACAAACACCATAGACTTCTTTGCCTTGTCACTCATCATGGCCACACACTCGTTCAGTGTGGTCAAGAGTGGATACAAAGCATCACTCCATTCACCTGCAGCATCACATATGGAAAAGTAGTGGTGATGAGACACTGCATGGATCCAGCAACTCAACTGGTCCATGTTAAGGTTGCCACACAATCAGACTTACCTGGAGAAGTGCCCTCAACACTGGGGCTTCCGTCTGTAGAGGGAAGAATCAGAAAAGTTTCAGGGACATCAAAAATAACTGTCTTAGTATTAGGTGTGATATTTTTTTCTACTAAGGATGGCAGTTTAGAGTTTAGGGAATAAGATGAGAATTTTAGCACAGTTTATAATCCATGTAAAACAGGAAATTACAAGATCTCACACAGCGTTAAAAAAGGATGTAAAACTGAAAGCACCGAAAACACAGAAAAAGTACTGCTCAAAGTTTCAGAACACAAACTAGTTGTTGTAAAAGTCTCTGGACGTACAGGAGGATCTGTGAGAACTGGGTGCGCATGCAGAGGTCAGAGAGGAGGATGACTGTAAAGATGAAGGTGACTCAGAGTGAGGATGTGATGAGTAAAGCGGGGTAGAGAGGGCGAAGGGGGAGGGCTTGTAGTCTGGGTTGATCCAGAACGCGCTTCCATCGCTACCTCTCTTGCTGGTGTTGGGCTGTGGATCAGAGAGGAAGACGTCCTCACTGCTGTCGCTTTGCAGCCTCTCTCTTGTTATCAGCCTGTCCACACAACGAATCACACACTCCAGACTCTTATCCACATTTAACCACACCTTCTCCTGCAGTAAAAGAGGGAGGGGAAGACAAATAGTATATGATAATCTGATTCTTTTGTGTTTCCATATATTACCTGTATGTCTGGCAGTAAACAGCATGTTATGTATATTATGTTACATAACTGCATGTCATGAATTTTTATTTTTTATTTTTTTACATTTTTTTTTTCCCTCCAAATTTGGTATTTTCAATTGACCCAATTGCCGCAATTAACGATGCGGCATTGCCAGACAGCTGACACGTTTGGAGGAAAGTGCTGGGTCGCGGGCTACACTGCACCAGCTAACCGACACCTGTGCTGGCCAACATGGCTTTAGAATGATGAGGAGAGAGAGCACGGCCAACTATGCTCTCCCGGACTCCAGCTGCTGATGGCAAAGCTGCATGGCTCAAGATTCAACTTTGCAAGGCCATAATGGTAGCAATTTAGACTGCTGAGCCACTTTAAGCCCTTTATAAACAACATTTAAGTACTACATCAAATTCTCATTTTCCATGATGCTGTGAGCTAGTTGCAGATGCTTACCCACTCTTCTTCATGCCAGTCCACATTCATGGAGGCTCTGTTCCCTTTCCCACTCCACTTGGCCTGTGGAGATCCCTGGTCGTTGCGGAGGACCACACGCTCAGTGTCTGGTGCAGATGGAGAGGCTTTAGAAGCGACGAACTCTGGCCGTGCTGAGCTCAGAGCCTGGATGGCTGAGGCCAGCAGTTTATTGTCACATACTGTTACTAGCTGCCTCGTCTGAGAAGAATAGAGAAGAGTGAGCTTTTTAATCCGGATTACACCTTTCCTCATAACAGCAATGTAAATGACAGAGAAGAGCAATATGGAAAGACTTATTTTTATTGAAGGATGTCATATTTGAAATTTAAGCTTGAAATGTTTGACAGATCAGTATGAAATGTCTACTGCAGGATGTGAAACTAATGAGGAAATGAGAAATGGCTTATTTATAACAATGATTTGAATAAGAGCACAATTAGGCAAAAAGCAAAGAGTAAAGAAGAGAAATCATACTGATATACTGGTCTGTGTATTGGCGAGAAACAATATGATATGTATCACTGTACAGGGGTTATGACTCAATATATTGTGACATATTGCAATACTGTAAATTAATTTCAGGAAAACTGCCATAGTATTAAAAAAATGTATGTATAAAATCTTATAAAGTAACCTTTTTCTTTCACTTTTAGAACAGTGGGTCTTGAAGACAGAACACTGCTATCTGGTAGTCAGGGTTTAAACGCAACACAAAATAAACTTTTACACATAAACTGTTAATTAGAAATATACCCCAAAAGTGATTATGATTAATGATTTGGCTTAAGGGTTCAAAAGGAAAACAATAACATAAGAAACTGAGGAGTAGAACAAATGGTGCCACACAAAAAAAAGACTGAACAGGAAAAGAAACTATGTAACATCACAAAGTACAAGAAAGAGGTATTAAGAGCTCCAAACAACAGGCAGTCTGACCTTGTCTGTCAGGATGGCGAGGGTCCTCTCTAGTGCATTAGATGACCTCTCTTTAGCAGCACGGGACAAGCGCTCTGTGTAGTAGCTGACCTGAGTCTTCAATGTGTTAATGTGGGAGATTATCTCTTTTGCTCGCACCACATCCTGGGGCTGGTACACCATGGACTGTGGACGTGACTCTCCAGCACTGGGAAGAGAAAATGATGTGAGTTAGGAGATTCAGTCCATACAACAGTGGTGGGGAACTTCTTGAACAGTTTAGTGATTTTTCCTGCCTAAACATCTTTGATTTAACCAAGCAGTTAACAATCAAGTTGACTATCAAGAGTCTGGAAATCAACAAACTGTTCTGGATTTCGCCCGTCAGTTCCCCACCACTGTTGTACAAGCTGGAACATCAACCCTCCTTATTTGACCTGTCTGCTGTTTTCTTCCTATCTAAATGGTAATGTTGATTAAAGACACGTGTGACACATTTGTATAGTGAAACATGAACACATATATGAACAAATACATGATACACAAGTGCTGCACACAAGGACATTCTACAGCAGTCAAAAAGACATTCCCTGAACTCCACTGCTGATTGACTCTGAAGCATGGGACTTATGGGAATGAAATTTAGAAGTGGCCAAACACTGACCGAATATAACACATGATGGAGCACCAGCACTAATGAAAATGAAGGTTTGAAAATCTGCATCCCCAAAACTCACCCTTCATCCTCAAATGCACTGATTAGAAAGCAAACATAAAAAGCAAATGATTACTACTGCAAATAGATTAGTTGAGAATGAAATAAAATGAAAAGCTTTAAATTCCCACTGTTAGAAAAAGAAGCAAAAACATAGAGCAAATATTTCCAGAGAAAGCAATCATGAGCCCTCAACCATGCAGGCCTTCATTTGCCCAACCTCTGTGATCACATATCATTGACCTTGATACACAGCAATGCTAATTCTAACAAGACTGAGACCTCTATATTCAGCTTTGCAAACAGATATTAAAACCCAGTTTTAGATTTAATTTACTGTCTCTAGTGAAAAGTCATTTTATTTTAGGCTGAATCTAGGCTTCATCTGTGTCTGGAAACCCAGTGCTGTTTAATTTCGGTCATTAAAGAAAGGGTTAGATATAAGACACTGCATCAAATATTGACGATAGAGGTGTATATCTTACTGTTTCTTGGTCTCTTCAAACTTCTGAATTAGTTTCCTAAGTCCACTGCCCTTAAAACCTTGATGATGGGCTGCCGGTGCTCCAATAGTGACCACATCATAGGTTCGGTCTGTAAAGATGAAAGTTGTCTGATGAACCAAACTAACTGAGAGACAAGCCTTACACCAACACTATACAGCATTTTTACCTTAACAGCTTTAAAATCAATGTGACACTCTACTGACTTGTAATAGGGAGAATAGCATTACTGTTGTTGCTACTCTGAATGCAGCGTGCTGATAATTGCAGCAAGAACTGCATAATGCTGCCTAACCTAACTCATATATGTCCAGAATCTGATAATATTTCGGTATCACATCAGTCCACAAGCTTCTTTTACTTTCAGCAACGGTTCTGAAGGCCTTAGCTTATCCAGAAAAAGTGTCCTTTAGCGGTGACTCAAATTACACTTCCCGACTAAAGGGGGAGCCAGGAACAAGAAATTCCACAGTGCTGCTTTAACAGGCATAACATCTGATATTGTGTGATGCAACAGAATATTTTCAGTAAAGAGAATGTCTTACCATAGCCTGACTCGCCCTGAACTCTCATTCTCTGAATATGGAGGTTGGTGGGCACAAACTCTAACTTCCGCTCTGCTTTCAAAGTACTGGATTTGAAAGAAGGACCTGAACAGAAAAATGACAGAAATATGGAGAATTAGTGTAAAATGCAGGTAATGTTGTCATTGGAAATATGGTAGCTTTGTATTGGCTTGTTATCTTTTATATTTCAAGCTATTAGAATATTATTAGTTACTACAGTGTTTTCCTGGTCCTGAAGTGCCACTGCCCTGAAAACTGCAATGTGCATTTCACCTTCACTTCACTCTGTCTCAGTCTATTATATGGGACCTTTAGCTTTGTCTCTAAAAGTCATTAAAATCTGCAACCACAGAACCTGGGCCATGAGCAAGTCCACACTGGCCAAAGTAACATGTAACCGCATATGTGAAAGAAACTTGATGCTGCCTTTATTGTTAAATGCACTGCAATAATTTCTGAGCAAGCATGGTTGTCCATTCAAAACAGAATTTCATTTTGGGGATTGTTACTGATTTGTTTGTAAATATGTTGTCCATATGTTATCACAAGACGAGTAGACAAAATGGTAGGAAGACCCACTTGCAATATAAACAAGATAAACAACTACATGTCCAGTATATAAAATATTAAGGCACCTATTCTAGTTAGTTTATTTGCCAAATGCAAGTACTACTGCATCAATTGAAGACACAGCCATCCAATTATGAGTACTACATTTAAGAGAATAGGATGCTCTGGAGCAACTGCACATGAGCCTAATGTTACCATGTCAAATGACAAGCACCAGCTACAGGGATACAGGGTACAGGGTTTGGAGTATGCAGGGTGGAGGTATTCAAAGACTTGGACTAGAAGTGGTTTTAAGTTATTGTACCAGATGTACAGACTGTGTTCAAGTGTGTGACAAATGCTGCAATACCTATGTACTACATATGCCACTGTGGGTCTGAGCTTATATATTTTCTCCAACATTCTATTAGGAAAGGCTTTTTACCCTTGTACTCGTGAAGGTCACTGAGAGTTTCCTGGTAGGTGAGGATGATGGTCTGATATTGAGTGATGATCTGCCTTCTCAGATTCTCCCAACATGGTGACAATTCTCCCAACTCCTCAAGCTCACACACCCTTTACACACACAGAAGTGTTTACACATGAATACAAAAAGCAAAACATATGTGAGGAATTCCTGATTCCGAATTTGTGAACATATGTACTAACATACACTTTCACACGTGTTACAGCATATACCTGGCAGCATCCTCCTCCAGTAGCAGTTTTACAAACTGTCTGGGTATGTGAAGTGACAACACGCTCTCTGCCATCTGTTCCAGGACACGGAGGTGGTTGCCATCAGTGGTGGGAAAGCGGTACATCCGTGATATTGTTCCCCCAAACACTGCAGCAATGCAGGAATAAATGACTTTCTTGATGTGTTTATTTGACAGGGACAGTAAACAAAAATGAACATCTCCATTTCCTGATGCCGATGTGTCAGATTTATACAAATAGCTCATTTAGATTTGCTGCCACTGAGCAGGTTAGTGCCAAAAAGGTAAATCAATTAGGTCAGTACTGATTGACTACAAATCAGTTAATAAGTCATCTTATCTTAAGAGAGCAAGTGCATATCTGGGCCTGATATCTACACTACATCTATGCTTATTTACTTCATGTATACAGAAGATTCACTTTTAATAGATCAGTAAACTCTTCAAAATAATGGTGTCACAAAGTATACTATTTGTATTTTTGGTTTTTATTATATTTAGAAAAGAGCTGAGTGTGAAGAACTTTTAAATTGGTAAAGAACCTTAACACAGACTTCTTTATTCCTTCAAATGGTTCTTCACACATAGATCTCTTTTACATAAATGGTTCTATTATGGCATTGCTCAAAGAACCCTTTGCAGCACCTTTATGTTTGTGTACTGTAGTGAAGTGTAGAGTGTAATGAAGATTTTACTATGAAATGCTTGTATTAATGCATTTATTACACTGAATGCTTATCACTCTAACTCCTGTCCTTTTGTCTTAATGAATGCAGCGATAGTTTCACAAGCAGTTGAAATTGTAGAGAATTTGGAAGTAGAGTGACTCATACAGCCTCAGCCACTATGTTAGGCCTCATTAAACTACAAAAGGGGAGCATATGGATAATTCATTCTCTTTTAGCAATTAAAGGACTAAAATAAACACCTGCTTCATAGCAAAGTATCAAAGCTGATTTTATTTGAGTCATTTTCTCTCTAAAAATGGTACAAATTCCCATACAACTTAATAAATAAACATTAGAGACTATAGTTCAGATACTAACCTGCCTTTAATAGAGTGTCTTTGCATAGAGAAGCAGACTTTGCTCTTAACCCCATGGATTCTGTCAGGCTCTCATCAACAGCTAACACCATCTGTGACACAGAGCACACAGTGTATGTAAGGATACAATGTAATGTACCACGTACAATGTTTTATGGGTAAAGACTATCATAAGTAATAATGATCATGGCTAAAATGACCAGGACTTTAGTCAGACTGCAATGTTTGCTGCTGGCCATCCAATTTAAATTACCAGGGACTTGTGATTCAATCATGCATTAGACATGAACTCGACTCACTCTGCCATTAACTGTGTCTGTCCGAGTCAGCGGGGCCCTCTGGTCTTTCTTCTCCTCCAGTTGCCAGGCAATAATGGTGATGTTGCCTATCCTCTCATTCTCTGCTGATCTGAGCCATTAAACAAAGATTAAATCTAAGCAACTGTATTCTCCCAGAAGTCCTAAGGACATGACAGTACAGAGCAAAATTAAGATGTGTGGTTCCTATTCTGAGTTCACATACCGTAGTGTGAGGTGTAGCCTGCGATGTTTGTCCTGCAGCAGTTCTTTGACTGTGAACATGGCAGAACCAAGAAGATACATCTGTAGAAAACAAGACAAGACACATGACTCCATGCTGCAAAAACTGATCGTCATTTTCTAAAAGGATTGAATGGTAATTGTAAATCTAAGCACAAATTTGCTATATAATAGTAAACTTTGATGTAAAATCATAGGCAAGCTTCTCACCGTTCCCTGTGAACGATCCTTGACATCATAGACAGAAAGTTTGACTTGAGTCTGCTGAGTGATCAGGGAGTCTTGGAAGAAAGCAATGCTACTGAGGAATATTGGATTACTCGTAGCCTGAAAAGAGAAGCTAAATTATTTAAAATATATACTCATAATATAAAACTTTTATGTGAACTGTGTATAATACACAGTTCAATTTACAACTGACCTGTGGTGTTTTTGCCCTAATCTTTAGAAAATGCAGATATCAGCAGCAATATCTAAACCATGATGTTATTTAAGTCTTTCCCACTCATTGCTCACTGGATTTCTTTGGCTTTGATGAAAGCTATGATTGTTCATTCTTGTTTGTGAGAAGATTGTCATTTGTTTGTCATTTGTTAAAGAAACATTGGATTCTCTGGATTCTCAGACTTTAATGTCTTCACACAGATCAATTTATCAACCTACGCATAGTCATATATAGTATACAGTGGGGAAAAAAAGTATTTACCAATCACCAATTGTGCAAGTTCTCCCACTTAAAAAGATGAGAGAGGCCTGTAATTGACATCATAGGTAGACCTCAACTATGAGAGACAAAATGAGAATTTATCAGAACATTGTCTGATTTTTAAAGAATTTATTTGCAAATAATGGTGGAAAATAAATATTTGGTCTCCTACAAACAAGCAAGATTTCTGGCTGTCACAGACCTGTAACTTCTTCTTTAAGAGTCTTCTCTGTCCTACACTCATTACCTGTATTAATGGCACCTGTTTGAACTTGTTAACAGTATAAAAGACACCCGCCCACAACCTCAAACAGTCACACTCCAAACTCCACTATGGTGAAGACCAAAGAGCTGTCGAAGGACACCAGAAACAGAATTGTAGACCTGCACCAGGCTGGAAAGACTGAATCTGCAATAGGCAAGCAGCTTGGTGTGAAGAAATCAAGCAATAATCAGAAAATGGGAGACCTCCAAGATCACTGCTAATCTCCCTCGATCAGGGGCTCCATGCAAGATCTCAGCCCGTGGGGTCAAAATGATCACGAGAACGGTGAGCAAAAATCCCAGAACCACACGGGGGGACCTAGTGAATGACCTTCAGAAAGCTGGGACCAACGTTACAAAGGCTACCGTCAGTAACACACTACGCCGCCAGGGACTCAGATCTTGCAGTGCCAGACGTGTTCCCCTGCTTATGCCAGTACATATTCGGGCGGGTCTGAAGTTTGAAATACTTATTTTCCACCATTATTTGCAAATATATATTTTTATATTTTTTATATTTTATTGATTTTTTTTCTTCTCATTTTGTCTCTCATAGTTGAGGTCTACCTATGATCTTTTTAAGTGGGAGAACTTGCACAATTGGTGACTGACTAAATACTTTTTTTCCCCCACTGTATAGTATGTTGTGACAAAAGCAACAGTAACAAAGACAATGCACTCCTATGTACCCCTCACCTCTATGATTTCAGTCTGAGCATGTTTTGTCCAGAAAGCTTGAGGAGGAGTGGTGCAGCTCACTGCTACAAAGCTACTGGGCTTACGCTCCAGCGCTGGAGTCACTAACTCACTGCAGGCTGGGGAAAAATCAGAGAAGAAGAATAGCACATAAATAACATATATTACTTAAACATACACTTTATGGACAGTATTGGGACACCTGCTCATTCATTAATTAATTAATTAATGAAATTAAGGATATTAAAAAAAGACTTGTGCCTCTACTATCCAGGCTTGTGCCTCTACTATCCAGGGAATGACTTTAAAATTATTGGCACCCTTTGACAAATGTAACAGAGAAAGTCATAATGATAATAGCATTATTTTATTTTTTTAATAATGCTATTTTATGTAAAAAAAACAAAAAAAAAACAAATAGATGCCACAAATATCCATCCACTTTCTTGTCACTAATTAGGATTGTATTTGTATTATTGTTAGCATTATTATTATTATTATTATTATTTATTAATATTATTATTATTACTACTACTACTACTAGCTAATTATTATAATTTAGATTTAGACAACTCATTTGTCACCCATTAGCATGGAGCGTAACTTGCTGCAGAAATAAGGCAAATCAGTATTTGATATTCACAACTCACATAATGTGTACAGTAACACTTTTAAAATGCTAATATCCAACATCAAATATGTAGCTGGAGCTAAAATTTGTTGATGAGCAGAATAGATCCAACAGCTGACAAAGAATAGCTGCATTATTTAGAGCAATTTAGGACAGTGAAATAAGACATGTTTTAGTCAGCTGTCAATCAGTCTAAATTGAACAAACACACATCTTTTTAACTGTGGAAAAGTGACAGACCTGGAGGCCATCCTGTCATCAGCATTAAGCACAAGGTAAATGGTGAATACTTTACTGTAACATAAATCAGCACCTGATTAACCATAGTAAAGGTGTCTGACATAACGCCCAATAGGAAGGTAGTAAAGTACTTAAACAGAATATGTACAAAGCAATCAATCTGTTAACACCAGTTAACTGTTCCATTAATTCCCATTTTTTCAATTCCTAATACTCACCCAAACTGAACTCCAGCACTGGTTCATCGGGGTCCTGGCTGTTACCTTAAGATCAATACAACAGGTGAGATATTCTGTATGTTTTATCTTATTATGGTAAAACAGCAACCCATAACAACCCATATTGCTCTCTCTCACCCGACAGTGTGAGACCCATCATTTCAGAGGACAAGTCGAATGTGTTGGCGCGGTACACAGACCAGGGTCGGTGGCGAGGGCTGCGCTCTCTCCCTGCCATCGTGGCTCCGATTACACCAAAGACCTCCGGGAATCAGGAGAGCAGGGCTGGAGATCAGTGGTCAAACACTCTTTGTGCCTTCAGTAAAATCTTCTAAAAGCCAGGCCTGTTTTACTCCATAAAACAACCTCGTAATGGGGGAGCTGAAGCGAGAAAGAGAGGAAGGAAATGAGTACAAATATGAAGCCTTCGACATGCCTCAAAAACTGCCAAGACCAGCTGTAAGGCAAATTGAGCCTCAGGACCTGTTTTAATGTAAGGCAGCAGAAGATTTTACGCTAGTGACCATTACATTATTCATTTAGGTTCAAAGGAAGCCATTTAAAATTAAAACCGGATGCCACAGAAACAAGGGATTGAGAAAACGAAGCAGTGAGACCTAGAGAACATCTTCCCTGTTTCCATGGGTGGATAATTCATGACCCTGAGGAAGCATTTAACAAACAAGATCTGGTCTATTCCTTTTGGAATCAACCACAGAAATATTCCCCTACCTGATTTCACCTTTCAGTGATGGAGCTTTAAATGTATTTTTTACAGTCGACATAACTACTTAAACTAATAACAGCAAAGTTTACAAGTATATTTCATCACTCGCTGTTTCTGCTTCTCTGAGCCCTGGAACAACATCTCACACCGCTTGAGGTGTGATTACAGGTATAGGATTACATTTACTGGTTAAGTCATCATGCCAGGATTACAGACTTTCATGTTAATTGGTTTGAAGATTCACACTCTTCCTTCTCTTTCATTATATAGGTTAACACGCTGTGAAGAATCTGGGTAATGTTAATGATAATAATAATAATGGTAATATTATGGATTAAAGCTTGTCTGCTCAGTGACTGAACTTAACTGAACTTAACACTGACATGGCTCAATGTAACACTGACTACTGAATGCAATTCACCAGTTCTGATGCTTTTCTTTCCAAAATGAGCTGAGAGAAATGAAGTGGAGGTAAAACACTGTATGCGTTTTCATTTTGTCATGGTCAGAGATAAGTGTGTATAATAAACATGCTTTTTATATATTGCCAGTAGTGCTGAGCATCACAATTCTATACTTTTAAGGTTTTGACTGAATTGCTTCAATAATAAATCACCTTTTATGTCATCACTGAATACAGGTCAAGCTTAGTCAATAAACCAATAAGCATGTTTAGTCTAAAAACAAGAATAGTGATGGACTGTCTAAAGGACATGTCATAAGCATGTCAAAAGCACAATCTAAACGAAACTGCATGAAGTAGGTAATTTTACTAGAAGACAATTATTTTTATTTAAAAAGGTGTTTTTTTGACCATGGCTGTGTAATGTGGATCAGTGTCCAGGCATCAGTATTAAATTTTAATTAAATTTTAACATTTGATTAAAAAAATAATCAGTCTATTTGTAACAATATTCAGTGCAGGGGTGGATAAAAATGTTATACCACAATATTTATCACAATATTTATTGTAATACACGACTGGAGACAACATGCATCAATGCGCAATATTTTGACAAGACTGCTATTTAAAAACTCTCCAATACATAGTTTATAGATTTTTATTCAACATTTGCTGCACTTCATCTAATAAAAAAGAATTAATCACACTCTCTGTAATAGAGAGTAAAATCATATCATCATATCATCATAAAGACAATAATATAACCCTAACCCCAACCCCTAAATCAGTTCCAGTGTCACTGGATCTTTTTAAATAGTACAAAAGCAAAAGAAACGAGATCAGGCCAGTAGGCATGTGTGCTTATCTCTAAAAATGGAGGGATCTGAGCCTGGTGGAAAGCAAATGTGTATAGCAGCAGGAAGTGGGCTGTGCTCTGGTACGGGGTAGTTTGGCTGGCTCTGCAACCTACGGCATAACAGTCACCCAACAACCCACCAGCCATCCATCTGGGTGTACTGGGCTGCAGCCTACCTTAGAGTCGTCTCAAAGAGAGCGTTCATAATATATTTATAGTGTATGTACCAGTCACACTCTTCTATTCAGCACACTAAATATACAGTGAATATACAGTATGGTACTGCAGATATTCTGCTGTAATTTTACTGCTATTGCAGTCATTATTACAACAGATACCAGCACTTTTTACCAGTGCTTTATTGTATACAAGTATACTGGCCTGAGCAACCACAGTGTAACCACATTTACATCAGGGCGCTCATACTGATGCCACTTGTAGGGGCTAACTTGGAGGGGCTACATTTTACAGATATTGTTACTACAGAGCTAACCAACAAATTTAAATGAATCGCAAAGTATAATACCATACCATCATTTCAGTTTCAACTTTCAGTCAATAACAGTAAAGGTAAAATAGTAATAGCAATATAATGCTAATAACTCTAATTGAAGATCATGACCAAAACTGGTGAAGTTAAAAGTTGAAGAACACACTTGGTAAAGCAACTGGTGCTAAAACTACAGCAACCTCCTAATCAGAACTGCTTATATTGGAGCCCCTACCCTGACTCATCAACTGATCTCCCACTCGTCAGACTTTTCAGTCAGAGTGCAGCTTCTGTCCTTTAATCTCTTAAAAGCAAAAAGAGCTCTCATATTAAAGAAGTGGGCTTCCAAGTGATCTCTCTATCTGAGCAAAAATAAGTTTGAAATAGATTAAATATGGAATGATGTGTATTTGATGTTAATTGGATACGCTGTGTGTGACCTGCAGTGCCCTTTATTGAAGTGTGACTCACTCGTATGAGTCAGACTCTGTGCCTTTATCAGCCTCCACACAGCACAGGAGTTGCTATTTATTTGCACAGAAACCTGTCACTTCAGAGAAGGGAGGGGAAATGAATAGAAATTTACACTGAAGAACACATCTCATCATTTAAAATACAGAATAGTTTGATACACGAGCACACACGGCATATTAAGTATTGGAATTGTGAGTAATCTGGTGACATTCTGTGAAGTGAGCGTGGACCGAAGTGGGTCTGGAATGCCAGACTTCACTGTGGAGCCTTCTGGAGGTGTTGTGGGCTTAATTTAGCGAAACACTGACGAAAAGAGGTGACTACCTGTTAACCTTTTTAAAGAGCTTGCAATGCAGTGGGTGATTGGTGTATGAGAAAGGTGATTATGTGTAACCTTATTCTTAGGTGTAGGATCTTGTGTCTGATCATAAATGGCCACAACAACCTTAATCATCAGCTGAAAGATCTTTTTATTTTCGTGTAATATTTCACTTTAAAAGATAAAAATGTTTAACTATAGGAAATCTGATCAGATAATAAACAGCCACAGGAACATAGGAAGGGAGGTGCCTACATGATAGAGCATGAGATGTAATGAGTGATTAGAGTATGGCGGAAGGGGGTGGGCTAGATCCTATGTGTAACCCCAATTGTTCGGAGCAGAATTCTGTCATCTTCCTGTAGTAGTTCACAGCATATCACATTAAAGTAATACATTTTCAATGTGGTCCTCAACATAGAAGTACTCAATAAAGCCCAAAGGCCAATGATGCTATACCATTACAGTGTCTAGTGCTCTTTCTGAGAGTTTGGCACTCATACTGAAACAGAAATTCCCCCAAAACAGCCTTCTGCATTATTCCTGTAACTGAGTCTAATTTTACTGTTCCGTCCTTTACAAACCTCACCTCAACTTTCAACCACATCCTCAGATTTTTGCCCAGTCAGGAAGTTTAGGAGAAAGAGAAGTCTTTCTCTTTGTTATTGAGCTTGTCCTTCAGTGCCAACTTTTTTATCCCCAAAGCACTGATCTAATAGTGCTCAACTACGGCATTTGTATTTCGTATTAGAAAAGTAATACATACATACTGGTCATTGTCTGTTGTTGCAATACTAGAAGATATACAGTGGCGTCTGTCAAGGGGTGGGATATTTTAGTCAGGTCATCTGTTAAAAACAGGAATAATCATTCCAAAAGAACTAAGGCTTATTAATGCAATCCATTGAAGCCCCACCTCATAACTTACAAGCCTTAAAGAATTTGCTTCTCCGCCTTTGGTGCCAGACATCACAGGACTCACAGGACTTCAGAGGAGTTGTGGTGGCACAAGGGGGACCTACTCAATATTAGGCAGGCGTTACCAATGTTATGGCTGATAACTGTATATTAATCTTAAGAAAGTTTATAAAATTGTAGTGTTAACTAACTGTCTACTAATTACAGCCTAACTCCATTACCCCCATGCTAAAATACAACAGAGATGGCAAGAAATACACTTCATGTCCAAAGGAATTGCACCCAAAGTTGCACCTAAATTGCCTTTGATTGGCTGATTGAGCTACTTAGCAATCTGCAATTGGTACTGGCTCCAAAAACAATGATCTGTCTATCTGCCAAACATGGGCTGTGTGGTGTAAATGTGTTCTCTGAAGTGATGAATGAGGCTTCACTCTCTGGCAGTCTGGAGGACAAATCTGGATTTGGTGTATGCCAGGAGTTGACTGGCTGATCTTTGTATAGTAATGATTAATGTAAAAAAAAACCATTTTATATATAATTAATATATATCTATATTAATCATATAGAGTAATGTTTTAAATTTAAAAGTATTGAAGGCTTATTTGTCATACTGTCATTAAGTCATGTATTGTATAGGCTTTAGCATTCATGGCTAATAAGGCATTAGCATGGACATTAACTATGCCTTTCTCTATATTTCTGTCTCTGTCCCTCTTTGTATCTCTGAACTCTGTGTATAAACGGTACATTGTACAGTGTATATACGAAACTGATCTTTAGTATGAATCTGTAACTCATATTGTGGGCTCTAAAATGGTTCTTTTGCAGTTATGACGCAGGATGTAAACAAACCATGACAGCCCTGAATGTCTGAATGTCTCTCTCCCACAATCTCTCTCCTTTACATATCCCTGTTTCAAGCTTTTCAACTACTCATATCACTTGACAACCTAAATGAATCAAGTTAACACACAGCTTAAGCAAGTTGCTCTCCTGCTGGGGGGTCCAGCCAGAGCGAGAATTGTCACGTTTGTAATAGAGCTTTTGTTTAAATGTGAAGAACCTTTTAAAGGTCTACAGAACCGTAATTTAATATAAAGGTTGGTATATAATTTATAAAAGAACCTTTAAACATAAAATACCTCTGTAGAGACACCACCGTTGAAGGGTCATGTGTGAAGATTACTGCATGAATGAACACACTGGACGTGTTTTTATCTATGGCTCAATGTAAATACACTTCCACACTTAAAGGAAATCCTATATCATCTGTCTTAGTCCATTATTCCCCAAGAGATCAACTGTTCCAACTGAATTCGTATTCTTTATTTATTACTGTGTGCATTTACGACCTTAACATTGGCAGCTACACTACAATGTCACCACATGACGCCTGTACTACTCCTGCAGAGCACAGAAAAAACACAGTCATTCATTTATGTGACACCCTAAAGAATAATCTGTAGCACTAATCCCTGTTTTGGCTGGATTCTAATCAAACTGTAATTAGAGGAGCTGTATACCTCATCATTTAGTGATGAATCATTATATGTATAAACAGGATTCTCCATGCTTTCCTTTTATCTTCATTTCTCTATTATTTTGTGCTTGTAACAAGTGTGTCAGAGATTTGTGTCCAGTTTAAGCCAGCACTCATTGATCTTAATAAAAACAGACTAAATTTAGGTAGAGAAATAAGCAGCTCTTTTACGTAAAAAAAACAAAACAAAAACAGGGTAGGGACTAGTAAGGGTATCTATAGGACATGCATGATTTAGCTGTGTGTGTGTGTGTGTGTGTGTGTGTGTGTGTGTGTGTGTGTGCAGTATATAGGCTAAAAAAAAGTGAAAAGAAAAAATGTTTGCTGCCCATTAGTCTGCAAGACCACTGAAATCTTCTGGGGATCCTTTGCTGTGTGATGTGTTTTCTGGTGTACAGTGATTAGATCACAACACTAATTTGTTGTGCTATGAATCAGTGTCTGCTGCTGTTGAAATGGCAAATCTGCGCACTCACAGAGACCTCACAGCTGCACAACATAGCCAAAATACTAGGGACATACACTGTATGTTCAAATGTTTGTGGACACACCTTAATGCTTTCCACTACATTAAATTGCATCTATTGCTGACAGAGAAGTGCAAATGCATGCATACAGTCTAGTCCCTGTAGAGAAGTACTGCCAAAATAGTAGGACTCAAAAGGACTGGAGCAGAAAAATATGAACCTATTGGCACTACGCCTAATGCTAGGCTTGTGATGGAGGGGTATAAAGCGGCCCAGCACAGCATCCAACGTCCTGACCTTATTAATGCTCTTGTCACTGAACGCAATCAAATCCATACAGCAATGCTCCACGTTCTAGTAGAATGCCTTTGTGGACAGTAGAGACAGTTACTCCAATAAATTTTAATAACCTTGATTTCAGAAAACAATGAATGAGCAGGTGTCCCAATACTTCTGCCCATATAATGAATTTAAAGACCTGCATAAATATCACTTGAAAAAATATATATTTATATAATATTGTTATTTTATAATTATTGCATAAATACATTGAGTCATCAAAGTACCTACATAAACACTCATCTGAACATGTGATTAGTCAAGAAGCTCAAAACACAGTAAAAAAAACACTGATCTAAGGGACTGGTCTAAGGGTATTTTAGCCCTCTACAATATCAGTTATCATAATAATAACCTTTGTTTAAGCTGAACCTTTTTACTTGCAAATAAAGACTGCAAGAGCTATTCATGCAGTAATGACTAAGGAACAACCTATTTTGCAGCCCTATCTCTTAGCATCTCTCACCCTGAGTGGTCTAGTTTCTAAAAGGCCCTTGAGTAAGTTCTTGGGTGAGTTAGCAGTGGGGAGGAACAGTGTGGCTGTCTTACAGCTGTGAGTGTAAGGGGTGAAGTAGACTCCCTGTTGGGACACAGCGGGCCTGACAGATCCAGCAAGAGAGCATCCCTCCCCACTCCAAAGGCACTGTCAGAACCGGCTGCACTGCGGGTCCTTCTTGCTATCTCTGTCTTTTGCTTATGAAGCTGTTTTTTTCTCCTCCTCCTTTCAATCTCCATGAATGTTTCCCTCAGTCAGCTCTGATACCTCAAAGCCTCAATAACACTCACTAACTGACACTCTCACTTTCATGACATGTGCTCTCAAGGCACCTTTCTGTAAATGGCTTTTATTCTACACTCTATTGAGGTCGCAACTCAAATACAACACCTATTTCCATATTTTCCTGATATCATTTAACCACAAGTAGCTGTCTTTGACATTATGATGAATGAGATCACTGAAATGCTCCAAAATGAAGCCACTTCAGATTAACTTGAATTTAAAAAGTGTTAACAATGTATATACTTGTTCCCATTTTGAAGATAACTTTTAGTTCTGGACAGGAGTGACATATCTGAGCATTTATCCTGCATTCGATTGTGCCTCTACTTAGTACAATTTTAGCCTTTAGCTCAATGCTTTTTTTTTCACTGACACAGACTTTAACACTCATTTTAATACAGAAGCGCTCATTTCTCTGTTCCCACAAGGAGAGGTCAGAGCATGGGGTCAGCTGAAGCTGCTTGTGGCCAAAATGGCAGTGGGTCTAGAATCACTCATTTCTGCCATCAGCATTAGTTGCTGACCTAGAACTATATGTGCTTGTTTTCCTACTGCATGGAAGTCTAAGTCATTTCACCTTTAGCTCTTTCAAAGGCTCCTCTGTACGGATTGATGTTGATCCCTCACGCTTTAGAACAGATAGGCCAAACCGGGTTCCTTCCAGGTCACAGGTCTACAGAGATAACTGTTTTCCCTCCTCTAAAACTCTGAATTTATATAATCATGAACAAATACCAGGTGTATTTAGGGATAGAGAACGTGTAGGTCTGAAGTGCTGTGGTCCATGAGGACTGGAACCTGGCATATATGTTAAATATATGTTCAACTTCAACATGGCCTTTAATTGTAAGATCCAGCGTCAATACAATTTCTGGTAAACAAAAGAAGCCCCTAACAGCTACTTCAATTGTGAGCCTGGCTGTGTGCTAGGCATAGACTATGGAAATCTAAGAAAAGATACCTGTTAAAAAAAACACAGGATTCCAGAAAAGAATGAAGTGCAAAGTGTGTGTGGCATTACCCCACTCCCAATGTACGCACTTTGGTCTTAAAGTATACCTACTTTTGATCACTGACAGCAAATGATAGACCCTTAGAAGAAACAGAGGAGCATAATGCAAATTTGACATAATTGACAAATTTTTCTGTTGTATATATTTATACATTTGGATTTAGTTGCAATGTGCAAATGCTGAGTCTAAAGAAGAGTTTTCATCATTGCCAGCTTTTGAGATAATTACAATGAAGGTCTGTTCTCCATTACCAATCAATAACTCTAATTAACCACAGCACAGCACGTCTCTGACCCCTCCAGAGAGAAAACTGTAGGCTAGCAAGCAGCAACGCAGTGACAATGAGTGAGCACCTGAAAAACAGAGGAAAACAATGAAGAAGAAATGCTCAAACAGTGAAGCTCATGTCTTTACAACTACAACAACGAGTGTGTTTGGCACTGATAATGCCAAACTTGCCTCGGTGATGGTGATGATGATGATGATGATGATGTGGCTGAGGATGCACTACAGCAATACCTTTAACATCAGGCAGCAGATTCTTTGAAATCAGGCAGAAAAGCAGGCCTTGCCCGTTTGAGTCTCACTCAGCCTGTCTGCAGCAAACCCGAATCCAGAGCAATAATGATCTGTGAAACAGGAAATTCATGATCCAGCTCCTGTTCAATAGCCATGAACGCAGCAGATCAAATCCCACCAGCATTTAATACGCTGAACAAACTGAAAGCCCGTTGAGCTCGACAGCATCTCCGATGCGTTTCCCGTCCTCACTGAAACACAGACAGCCCGTTTAAACAATCGCTCGACCAGCTCGAGCGCTGCGATAGAGAGCTCTTCCGTCCTTGTCCTGTACCAACACCACTAACAGTAAACAAGCCCTTCGAGAGACAGGCGATCACACCTAGAATCACCAGTCGGTCCTGTCCTCACAGGCACCACGGTCTGTTTATTGCTTTTTCATATAAGCGACCGTTCAGTCGACTCCAGTCAGCCGCGACGTAAACCATGCCCGGCTGTGATGAAAAGGCAGAGGAGGAGACTTACGGTTCAGTCACGGACTCGCTCCATCTTCATGATGTCTGTAGAGCTGTGTTTTGTTGTTTTGTTGTTTTTATGCGTATCTGCAGCTCTGCATCCACTTGCTCTGTAATGTATAGAGCCTCAGACTCGCCCTGTTACTCCGTCACCCAGCTCGATGACGTCAGACCTCGCCCCGCCCCCGTGAGCCGCGATTTCGCACCATTTAACGACGTCCAGCGTGCAGTGGCATATCAGATGGGTTTACTGGCAGATAAAATGGTAAAAATTGTAAAGATTTTGCAGTTGTCTCACAGCTGGACACATGTCAAATACACTAAACCTCCAAAAGTGTGTGGACACCTGCCTTTGTTTTTTTTATTTATTATTTGGTATTATTATACATTTTCTAGACTAGACATTGGAACAATTGCTGTGAAGATCTGATTGTACTGATCCATAAGAGCATTAGTGTGATTTGGTACTGATGCTGGATGATTAACTATGGATCACAACCGACCCTCCAACGCATCCCAAACGTATCAGATGGAGCTCCATCACTCCAGATCCTCACAGCTTCACAGCCCAATAATGTGGGGGCTTTATACCCCCCAATCGACGCTTGGCGTTGGGTGTTGCGAGCTTAGACTCCAGAGCGTCCCGGTTTTGTTGGCAATGCAGGATATTATACAGAATATACAGAATATTATACAGAAAAAAAAGCCTGTGCCAGCCATGGGTACATCATCTGAACCGTCTCATTATCACTGTGTATGGAGACGTTTGGACATGCAGTGTAGCTCTCCTGCATGTGCTCCCCAGCGAGACTGCACCACACAAGCACTGGCCATATTAAAACACTGAAGAAGAGCCTGCACACTGCCAGCTGGTGGTCAGCACTGAGCACTACAACCGCGGACTGTTTACAAAAGTAACCTCTGTGATGGTTTCACTCAACTAATCCACACTGGATAAAAGGGAAGTAAATACAACACAAATGTCAACACGTTTGTGCAATGACAAATAGGACATTTACAAATGAAAAAAAAAAAAAGGCTCAATGTACAACAAAAAGACTACTGTAGGCTACTCTGTATGTTCAGTGGCAACTGTTCATTCTCTACCAGCTACTGTTTTTTTCCCTTGCTAAAACTCTCTGTCTAAGTCGACTGACATATTCCACTATTTTTTCTAGTATACTAGTGCTGTTTGATGAGGTCATCAGACCAGTACATAATGCATACTTAAAGGGCAATTCCACAGAATTTCATTTTTTAGAAGTTCTGCAGAATTTAAAATGGTTCAAATGTAGTCAGTCAGAGAGGTTTGGTGGGAAATGCTCTGTTCTAGAGAGTGTTGTACAGTACTGTTGACAGTGGCGGTGATGGGGACCTGATAAAAGGCCTCTGAAGCTACATCACGGGAAAGTTCTGATTTAAAATATATTTGTTTAAAATCCATTTATATTGCAGAGGTACATTCAATGTGGTGATAAGCAAAATAGTCCTAAAAAAGCACATTTGAATTACCACTATTTAACTCTAATCAACATTACATACTCAAACTCAGAAGAAGCCGTTTAGATTCACGGGTGGTTTTAGAAAGTAAATAAATTGGTTACATTTGGCTGTGGACATTGTGACCCCTGGTTCCTATCACTACCACTATGAAGATATCTGAGGGTTCAAAGTTTCTCTACCATATATTCATTAATTAGTCATCGGCTCTACCTAACATACACATTTTAAAGGACCTGGGTATTAAGAATACACAGGTTACTTTACTTCTACTTAAATAAGGAAAGGAATTTTACTTTTTGTCCAGCACCATTTTAGCCTTTCACATGTAGTTGTAATTCCTACTTTGTGTCTCTTTGGTTGGTGAACAGTAAAGTCTAGCCTTCTGCACATCTTTCACTTCCTGAAAAGAGAAGAATAGCACCTAACAAACCTTAGTACCTATGCTGACATATGCTAGATGGAGGATACAACAAGGCAGTGGTTCTTAACCATGGTTCTGTAGGTCTCTGCCCAGTACATTTTAGTGTGTTTTTTCTGCTACTTTACTCAGGTTAAGTTGATGTGTGTTAGAGCAGGAATGCACTGACATGTGCAGAACACACTGACATGTGCAGGACCAGGGCAGAGTTTGATCCTGCTGATTCTGCTTAACAGGATGTTTAGTAGGCCTAGATTGGACTTCCATTGATCTGAAGTAACAAATTAAATCCATCAACGAGAGCATGGTCTCGGGGGTGAATGAACCCCTTCCTAGAGATTCAAACGTAACAGTAGAGGTTGCTGGATCCAACCTGATGCACAGAGACGTACAAAGCCAACCTGCGCTCCAATCAGGTGCATGCGAGAGGCCACACCCACCTGAGTCTCCCAGGCAGAAGTGAAGGGCAGGTAAATACACACTGCGAGGAAACCGAAGAGGGGTTAGGGCAGCTTGTACAGCCTGCTGACACACTGGAAGACTAATCATGGACCACGACTATGCATGAATGTGATAGAATTCTTCTTAATTCAAATATCTTTTGTATATATTTTTCTTGCACACAGTAACTGAGTGTTACAGAAGAACCAGAACATCTACAGTTCTTTACAAAAGCTGGATGAGAAAATGGGCTTTTTATTGTCAATGAGGCCAGTTTGTATTGTTTTAGTTTCTTGTACAGTGCTGGCAGTGCATAGTTTTGGAGCTAACGCAGAGGGTTCAACCAGACCAACAAGTACCAAGCCTCCAGCTAAACTTACAACAGCACATGGGCCAGTGGATACTGCTCCTCCTCAGGCGTTTCCAGAACCAGAGAAAACCTATCTCCCCCTGTTCACCCTCAACTACCCTCGTGTTCAGATTCCCTTTGAGATTACTTTATGGGTGTTACTCGCTTCGTTTGCGAAAATAGGTAAGCAAACACATAGCCATTTCTCTCACTTGTTTCTTCGCATTCTCCACAGATTTGTGACTACATGTTGTTTACTGTGACTTTCTCATTTCTGGAGACTTTCTCATTTCTGGTTTATGGTGAATATTGATAAAGGTTGTGACACACAGCTTTATTCTCCATATTCCCATGAGCATAAAAAAAAGATTACTTCATACTTTGGAAGTGATGTGTTAAATTAGTGAAGTTCAAATGAATGTCTGTCATGTCATTTCTAGACAGTGGCACATTCCATTAATGCTTTGAAATAACAGCTACCCGTTACTCATTTCATGATAAATGAACAAAAAATGCTCCCAAAATACATTAAAATCTATTAACGTTAACTTACATATTTGCCTTTACCTGTAAACATTTTAGAGATGATTCTGAATATGTGGAAGTGGGATGTAAAAGAGTAGTAAAATCATTAGCAATCAAAACTATTTTTGTCAGTATTCTTTTTCTGCCCCACTATACCAATAACATTATTAATACAATATCTATACGTTTAACATGTTCACAAAGCTGGAAAGGGCATTACTGGTAAACTGAGACAATATTTACAATTATCAAAAGTAACTATAGTAACTACTGACCAATAGAGATGTCCCACACTGTCTGAAGAAGATCCAGAGACTTGAGCTTGTTTTTTTCCCCTAAATAACTAACTTTATTGTCTTCTCAGAAACTGCTAAGAGTGTTGTACAGTTTTAGGTTGAAAATGGCCTGTGCAGACATGGACCAGTAGATATCAGTCATAAATATAATTTTCATTCATATTACAAGCAGAATAAATCATTTTCAGAGTAAAAGAATGAGGTATTAACAGAAGTCCTTAAGCAGGCTTATTCTGCCTCTGTTTTCTGTTGGTTTTAGTGCACAGGAAATTTTACCATTTATATAGGTATCCTGTTTTTTTAGTGACACATAAAAAGCCTACTTTAGCAATACTCACCCTAATTGACATGTTTATGATGAAGAAGTGACTCTCATTCAACTCCATTAAATGCAACAAGAAAATGTATAAGCTGTGCAGGTATGTTTGAATCGTATAACCTTTTCATCTTTTGCAAACAGGTTTCCATGTGTACCACAAGATCACAATTTGGGTGCCAGAGACATGCCTGCTTATCTCTATTGGCCTTATAGTGGGAGCCATTATGCACTCTGTGCATGAACAGCCTCCAGCTGTCCTCACCTCCAGTGTCTTCTTCCTCTACATGCTGCCTCCCATTGTCCTGGACTCGGCCTACTTCATGCCCACTCAGCCCTTCTTTGAGAACGTGGGCACGGTGCTGTGGTTTTCCATTGTGGGCACCTTGTGGAATTCCATTGGTGTTGGCATCTGTCTTTACGGTGTGTGCCAGATCCCGGCCCTTGGTGTTCAGGATATCAACCTGCAGGAGAATCTGCTCTTTGCCTCCATCATCTCTGCTGTGGATCCAGTGGCAGTGCTTGCTGTGTTTGAGGATGTGAACATCAATGAGCAGCTTTACATTGTGGCGTTTGGCGAATCTCTCTTTAATGATGCCGTCACTGTGGTGAGTGAATTTGTGCAGTCAGATTGTCAAGCTCATAAACAGTGAAGATCAGACTTGATTCATGTCAAAGGGCCATTTACTCAGACTCACACAGCCAGGGAGTGGACCTTGTTTAGTTTGCCTGATGCCTAGCAATCGTTCTACTCTGGAACAGACAACTCAGGTTTCTTTGTAAGCTCCCAGACACTTTTCCATAGAAAAATGACTTTTGGCTCCCTTAAGAACTTTAAGAACTAATTTTGTAATTGAGGTGTGGAAGTGTAAAGTAGGCTTTTAAAGTTTAAAAGACCCATATTACACTTTTTTTCTAGTAAAGTTTTGTTCCTGTTTATCCACATTGTACACAAAATAAAAACAAAATAAAATTTTATATTATCATATTCGTATTTACACCTTAGAATTAATCAATTTATTTCTGTTCTGATTGGCTGCCAGGATTAATATTTCTGAACTCTTCTTAATACTTCAGTGCAAATGTAAAACTGCTGTAGGCTGAATATGTGGATTTATGTAGAAGGTGCTGGTTTAATCACAAAATCAGTGAATACAAAGCAGGCTGTGATGGTTTGTTGTGAAACGTTCCGATGTTTTCTTTTTTCAATGTATTTTCCATGATATGGGCCTTTTAGAGAACCTACACTGAGTAGGGTCTTTAAAGAGATGTACATTTACATTTATAAACAGTCCATATCTATTTATGGTTTCTGAATGTTTATGTACAAAATTTACGTTTTTGGTGGTTAATGAGATATGTTGCCCATGTAGTGTGTCTAGTATCAGTCTGTGTAGTGATTATTTGAACCAGACGCCATTCTACATATGCTTCAGCACCATTAATCTCTCAATCAGCTTAACCTTTCTACCTTGTGCTACAACAAACAAAAGGAAGATAAACAGACATAAATGAATGTCATACATTTCCACTCCATCTAATAAAATCTGGACACAAAAAGCAATGTGGTATTTGCCCTTTGTTTGTGCATGGATAATGTCTGTCCCAAAGCTTTCCCAGTCACACTATGAGAGCAGTACTGTGCCTACTTTTGTGAGCAAGCCTTTTGTTTTCCATGCAGTATCTGACAACAAGGGCAAACATTTGGCCATGTAAGAGCAGGCGTGGTTGCCACCTAGGAACCTAGGAGTTTCGGTGATACAATGACAAAGGAAAGAGTAAATGTTTCTTAAGTCAGACCAGGAAAATGCCTGCGGATACAGAAATACCTGCTCTGAACTGAACTGTCTGATGCATAATGCTTATAATACGAGTTATTACTTACTTGTGAAATTAGTTGTTAATGTTGGTGTGAACATTTGTTGAGCAATATGTATATTTGCCTATCTGTTGTCAGTATCAGATACATGAGGAAGTAGTTCTGCACTCTTACTTCAAGGTACTACAAAGAGTTCTTTGAATGTATTCGGGTCTACAAAGAACCATTTTTGTAAATGAATTTTAACCTTTTGAAGGTTAAAATAATCTTTTAAGGGTTTTAATGGTTCTTTATGGACCCTAAAGTGGTTCTTCTATGCCCTTGCTCTCAGAATACTTTGTGGCACCTTTATTTTGAGTGTAGTTTCTTAGCAGTACCACATTTAGCATGATAGGATAATCTAGCAAATCAATTAAAAATCAATGATAAATCTTAATAAATCTTTCCTGTTAACTCTTGTGTATATATATGATACTATAGTTTGTATGACATATTGTCTCATGTTTTATTCAGGTGCTGTATAATCTCTTTAACCACGTGGCGGAGTTACCTGTGGTGGACGCTACAGATGTGTTTCTAGGTGTGTTGCGTTTTTTTCTGGTGGGCCTGGGTGGTATGCTTTTTGGCTTAGTGTTTGGCTTTGTGGCAGCTTTTACCACACGCTTTACAAGGAAAGTGAGAGAGATCGAGCCTCTCTTCATCTTCATGTACAGCTACCTGGCCTACCTGTTGGCCGAGCTTCTGTCCATCTCTAGCATCATGGCGTGAGTGAAATCATGCAGCATTCACACACAGTAGTTTTCACACTGACCACATAATATGCAGGCCGTTAAGTAGATCATGATATTTGTCCCTGATGGTTGTGTCATAATATTTTCAGCATTGTCACCTGTGCCCTGACGATGAAGTACTATGTGGAGGAGAATGTGTCTCAGCGCTCTTGCACCACTATTCGCCATGTCATCAAAATGCTTGGCACAGTCTCAGAGACACTCATCTTCTTTTTCCTGGGTGTTGTCACCATAACGACTGATCATGAGTGGAACTGGGGTTACATCCTTTTCACCATACTGTTTGCCCAGATCTGGAGGGGATTGGGTAAGTACATTATATGTCCAAATGTTTGTGGACATCCCTTCTAACTAGTGCATTCAGCTACTTTAAGTTGCACCCACTGCTGACACAGACTTATCTAGTCCTTATTAGCAAATATTTACCATGGATTAGGACTCTCCGAAGCAGATGAGTATGGGCTAAAGTGGGTATAAAGCCCCACAGTATTGAGCTATGGAGCACTGGCACATGTTCTGGCACAGCTATGCTCTCTGAAATGATGGTGCTCCATCCAACACTTTTGTCCATATAGCATATGTCGTTCCTATTAAAGAGTAATTCAGAAAGGGCATTGACTGATCAGTCATCTTAAAAAGAAAGGCATCATTGCATTGTTAAGACCATCTTAAGTGTTAGGCTGAGCCTATCTCTCAACTTAATTGCCACTGAAATCTTAAACCTCTATATTCTTTCAGGCATCCTGGTCCTAACGCAGATCATTAACCCCTTCCGCACCATTCCATTCAACTTCAAAGACCAGTTTGGTCTTTCCTATGGTGGCCTTAGAGGAGCCATAACGTTTGCCTTGGCCTACACTCTACCAGATACTATTATTCGTAAAAAACTTTTCATCACAGCCACAATTGCCATCATCATCTTTACAGTCTTCATCCAGGTACTTCTTTGAAGATTTATCACCTTACCAAGTTTAAGATCCAAACTACAGAGCAGAAGTGATGAACTGGTGAATTAATGACCAGTGATAAGTAAACACACTTTTGAGTTTTTTTTGTTTTCATTAGGAAACTGGAAAATGCATAAAGAGTTTCTCTAACAAAGACTAAGAGAATAGTCAGCCATTAAGGAGTCGTCAATAAATAAATTACAGTGTGGTCAAGTTGAGTATGAACGTGTGTTGAACAAATGAAAGTGTTTACAAAACATAACCTGAAATACTCTACTATAAATAAAAAAAATAAGATATTGTTTTTTTTCATTTGCAGGGTATCAGTATAAGGCCAATTATTGAACTGATGAATGTCCGGAAGACCAACCGGAATCTTGGCACCATCAATGTTGAGATTCACACTAGGGTAAGTAATCAGAGGTGGACATCCCAATCTAAATTATTTAAGTATTCCTGACATAAATCATGGCTGATGCTCAAGCGTAATGCTGATGAGCAGAGACATTTTGAAATTACATACTAATTGTCCATAGCCCTCTACAATCAAGCTGCCCTGTCTTTCAGCTGATGGAACATGCCATTGCGGGTATAGAGGATCTATGTGGACAGTGGAGCCACCATTCCTTGAAAGATAAGTACGTATTAGGTCTCTGACTAGGTGACGAGGTTATAGGAGGAGAAATACATGATAAACCTATGGTCTCTACTGTCTACGGAAGGCTATCTACTAGATTTTGGAGCATTGCTGTAAGGATTTGGTAGCACTCAGCGACACGAGTGAGGTCAGATTGTTGGATGATCACCACTCCACCTCATCCCCAACTTCTCAACTTATCCCCAACTCATCCAAAAGTGTTGGATGAAGCACCATAATGCATGTTTAAGAAACTGCCATGCCTGGACAGTGGTTTCCATTTAATTTAAGCAAAACTGATTAAGCAACTTATGATTGGCCATGAAGTAAATCATACATGTTTTTGACTGACATGATATTTTGACTTAAATTATACACCCTCATTATCTTCTTATGTTATTTATGTATATACTGTTCTGTATTGGAGTACCTGCCTTCATATTTCCTCAGTTAGTACGTCATCTGAAAGGGTATGTTATGGTTTTTTGCATTTAAAGTGTAGGGAGTCATTTTTCATCATATACATTTTTTTTGGTGATTCCCTGATTATTTGACCTGTCAGAGTATACTTTTTCAAGGTACATGAGTTTAATGAGTGAAACATTAGAATTTTCACATGATTTTGTTATGCATGATGCGTGACTTGAGTTGGCCCGTATCTTGTTTGTTCTCAGGTTTATGAGGTTTAATCATCGCTTCATCCGCAAGATTTTGATCCGGGATAACCGGCCTGAATCGAGCATCGTGGCTCTGTATAAGAAACTGGAGCTTCAAAATGCCATGGAGGTCTTGGACACAATATCTGGTGACATCAGTGCAGCACCTTCACTCATTTCACTGCAGTATGCCTATGTCTTTTACTAATTATTTACCGGCAATGTCTCTGAATTTTAACATTAATGTAGCAAAGACAAAATCACGCTTGTTTTTGGTCTGTTTAGTGAGGAGAAGACTTCTCATAAGAGTTCATATAAACCCAAGAAAACATTCTTGGCATCTGATCTGATCACAATGCATGAAATCCTGTCTAAGAACATGTACAAGATCAGAGAGCGGGTGAGTTTGACACTTCATATAACTGAAAGTTTAACGTGTTGTGTGTCTCATATTAAGATTGAATTACTGTGACTTTTGTAAGTTGCTTTGGATAAGAGCGTCTGCTAAATGTTTTAAATGTAAATGTGCGGTTGTTGTTTACCTGCCCTTTTGTAAGTTGTGTCCATTTTCTAAGGTGTGTTCATCATTGTCATGTTGTATTTGCTATTAAAAAACTTAAAATGAAAGGAAAAATCAAATATCATCAAATGTCTTAGTAAGTAAGGTGCCACCACAAACCACCAAAACAAGTTAAATGCATGTTTGGCAAGGATTCACTGGACCTGTGCTGGAGGGATGTAATACCATTCTCCTAAAAGATATTGCCTCAGGAGCACTGTCTTATATGTTGGTAATAAAAATCCCACAGATGTTCAGTTGGGTTGAGATCTGGTAATTGCGAAGGTCAAAGCATTTGACTTACATCATTTGCATACTAATCAAACCATTCAGTGACCCCAGGGTGGCACAGTCATCCTGAAAGAATCCACTTCCATCAGGACAGAAATCTTTCAAATGAAACACTGGTCACTTGAACATTCTCTGTGATTGAAACTCCTGCCATCCACGACCCAGTAATGAATGCCATTAGATTGTTCATTCACCATCTTTATTCAAATCGAAATCCACTGGGCCTGCATTTGTATTTATACCAATGAGCACGAAAGGATGTTAATTGCTTAACTCCTTATGCACTACATCTGTCTGGAAACATTTTCGGTATAATAGCATCTAAAAGTAAATTATAATGGAATAATTCATATTTCTTTATATGTTTGGTGAATGTATAGAATCATGTCTGTCATTCATTGAATGACACAGATGTTAATAATATTTCTCATAATTACATACAAATCCATATAGGTTTATATTTAATCTGTTTATTTTGAGCTGTGAAGTGAATGAATATGGGCATCTTAAGATTTTATCTTGTACTCTTTCAGACGGTATCCTACACCAATAAGCATACCCTGCCTAACGACAGCACAGCCAGAGAGATTCTGGTCAGGCGTCACACCAGCATCCGACGCAGCCTCAGAGCCAGAAGCTTTCAAGGCTCAGTAAGGAACACTGTTTTCATTGCAGCATTCTCACAATGTGATACAATACCCAATTACGGTTGTAATACCACCTTGCAGTTATGCTAGAGGTAGTTATGCTTTCCCACTTCACTCTTCCAGGAAGCAGTCAGGTCCCAAAAGTACTTTTCTCTGCCTCTGGGTCAGAGTCTCGACGCCGGATGTGCTACAGAAAGACCCCGTTACAAAAGTGAGAACCATACATGCAATCTGCTACTGTAAGGATACAGAGGCTGTGACTGCAATAAAGGATTAAGTAGTGGCTTTTTGTCCCTCCCTACTAATGCCCTAGATCTCAAAGCTCTACAAGCTTGCAGTGTATTTGGCTACAGAGATTTTGGACGAGCAGGAGGTCTGACTTCGGTATGGTGTTTTTTTAGGTGATGGTGACACTGCCTTAGAACTCAGCAACCGTTCAGCCAGGCCTAGGTCTAGGCAGCCTCGGCTTTCTACGACCAGAGCAAGGCTGGACCCTCTCCAGGAGATGCACACTGTGGCGAATATGGTGGATGAGGTGAGAGAAGAGCCACACGGAAGGTCACACGGGCCATCCCACCGAAGCTCCAGCTCTATTGACTCCAGATCGCGAATTCAACACCAGCGATATGGTTTATTAGGCAAACCCAGCACTGATGACAATGATTCTGAGGGTGAAGAGCAGCAGCCAGAATCTCCCCCACCTGCATGGACTCCAGAGCCCCCTGACCGGGAAAGTGGTGGGTCACAGAACCCTCTGCTACGGAGGGCTCAGTGGAAGCCACAGCACAAGTGAAGCATACAGAGCAGTGAGAAAAACAAGGAAAATTATGCACTACTGGGTAAGAATTTGGGTTATAATCTGGATCTTAATTGGATTTTTAGGATTTACAGAAACGTATTATTTGGCAGTTTTATATTTTTTGGATATACCGAAATAATCAGTATAGAAATTCTTCATTTAATTCTGCCACTTACTATTAAAGTTATTAGAAAGAGGGAATTATTGGTATTTAAATAATGGGTGTGCAGGTTATGAAAACATGGATGTTGATGGCAAATTGCTGAAAAATCGAAAAAATCGATTTGCTGTCATTTTGTCATGTAATTAAAATATGAATTTTCTATTTGCATTTTACTGCAGGATTTTTCATAATTTTTATAGCAACATTAGATTTAAAGAAGACAGCGCACCAAACATAGGTATCTTCCAGAGTTTGTTTTATTTTAAATTGTATTTAGCCTAAATTAAATCAAATTGCTAAATTAAATTGCCTTTGTTTTTAGCATCATTTGGATAAGTGCAGTTCTATGAGTATGTTCTGCAGCAGTACCTAAGTAGTTTAGTACCTGGAAACAAGCAATACTCTAAAGCACAGGGCCTGAAATTGTATGTGTCAACCTAAGGTGAAACAAAAAAAAATGTGCGTACAAAAAAACAAAAGTTTTTTTCCCCAGGTATGGTTTTATTTTTCCCATTTTTTTTAAATTGAAGATATAATTTAACACACATTTTCACTTACATTCAGGGGCTTTGAGAATATTCCTAGTCTACATAATTAATACATATTACAGCAATATAAACTTTGTTTTTGTCTAGGTAAAGAATGCAATACATTTTATAACATCAAAGTACAGAATTTCTGTCTGCCAATTTTTCACAGCTACAATAAGCTGTATGGGCAACAATATTGACCTTGACGGTACAACCTGCATATAAAAAAAACCACAAAAGAGGAAGGGCCTATTAGGAAGTGCAATAAGAATGAATAGTGATTTGTCCTACTAATGCCTCATTGAGGTTATAAAAACAAAGTGTTTTTCCCTGTAATGCATAGATCTCTATGGACCAGGAAAATGTGACTCCAGTGACTGATGTGATTAGTTGCTTTGAATATATTGGTTAACTCCTACTTTCTATGGGTGGTCATGAAATGAATCCAGTAGTAGCACTAGAAATACATGTCTTGGTATGTAGGCATGCTGTTTAAACCTTAAGCTGGTAGTTTCCTGCATCTGCCTTTGAGTGTTCATGTAGTCCGGCAGGTCCTTCTGAATGTAGAGGGACAGGTGGCTGCTCTGCTGGTGACCATGAGTGTCTCACAATACTAAAACTCACTGCTGCGATTGCTCCAAGACCAAAACAGGCTCCTGTGGTAGATCCCACGTAGATCAGAATCGTAGCTTTAGCTTTAGTTGTAGTACAAAAACTACAATTTCAGACAGACACAAATCACTGCCAAATTCAATGCAATGCCCATTCTTTCTTGTGTGTGCTTTTGATGTTTCGGATGTCACTATTAGGAGTTCTTCTTCTTCTCCTTGGCTTTACTGTCCCACTTTGGAGTCCTGATGAGCAATAAGCCCACTGCTAGCAGAGCCAGCACTACTCCTAGATTGGGTGGCCCACAAGGGCTGAACTCCTGGGCCAGACCAGACAGCAGAGGGGCCAGAACACGCCCAACTGCCGTTACTGACTGGCCTGCCCCTATCAAGGTCCCGCTGGCCTGCGAACCGCCTCGCTGCAGCTCCAGGTCGGTAATGCATGTGCGGCCGATGGTGGTGGAGATGGCGAAGAAGGTGGAGGAGAGCAGCACCTGCCACACGCTGGGTGCTGTGGCATACAGCAAGATCAGCAAGCATGTGAGCACAGTTGAGTGCAGAAGGAGAGCAGACATGTTGTTGCCATAGAGATGAGTGACGGGTCCCACCAAAAAGCCAGCGAGGGCGCCCAGCATGCTGCTGTAGCTGATCAAGTAGCCGGTCACTTTGGGCTTGAGGTCAAAGCGCTCCTCCATAGCCAAGGAGAAGTTACTGTAGTAGAGCATTATAGCTATAGCCATTAACAGACGCACCAGGAACACGTCCCACATGTCTGAGGAGGCCACCATGCGGATTCGCACCACCATGGAGGTCAGCTGCCGCCAGGCAGGCCGGAGAAGAGCCGTATCCCTCCAGCCCCTGCTGGAATTTCCAGCAGTACCACGACGTGTGGTGGAAGCGGAGTGACCATGGTGGTTTCCAACGGAACAGTTCTTCAGCCTGTCATGAGGTTTGCTGCTGTTAGTATTACTGTTAGCATCTATACGGTGATTTAGAATCTCATTCCATGGTAACATACAGACCAGACCTGAGGGAGAGTACAGAAGGGCTGAGTGATTCACAGATTAATTTTTCTAGCTTTATTACATGAATACACAATAACAGGAATGCACAAATGCAAACAAATCCTGTTTCAGAAGACCTTAGTAAATCTAAGGCCTAGTCTACACTGCAGGATTTTTAAAATGCTATCTGAGCTAAAACTGTGTGAGACCCCATACAAAATGACCCCCTGCAACAAGAGTTAACCAGAATAAAAACAAAACAAAAAAAAATAGATCAAACCAATCAATATGTTATCATGACAATCTTAAGCAAAAGTCTGGGCAGCCCTGGTTAAATGGCACAATTTTGGTGATTTTCTAAGTGAACATTTTGGAGTTTTGGAGCACAGTTCCTATTTTTGAATTTTAAAAAAAAAACCTAATGATAATGAAAATAACTAATTTTTAAATATATGGCAGCTAGATTGTAAGACGATCAGAGGGGTAGAGATGAATTATACACAGCCCACATCACAGGATAATCTGAGAAAATCTTGGTTTAAGACCAATCTCAAATTGGGACACCTTGTGATTGTCAAGTGGCGTGAAACGGCTTCACAATCAGCCTAATAGTGTAATAGCCAGCAAGATTTGAGTAAATTCTAAAATAATAAAAGTGCTACATTGCTCAACTTTGTTCTCTGCTCTCTGAAACACACATATGTTCCTCCTACCTGCATTAATAAGGAAGATGGCTGCACAGACGAATGAGGACAAGTAGAATCCTCCTTCATGTTCAGTTAGGTAGCCTCCCACCACTGGACCCAGAATGAATCCCACACTGGAAGCTGCATTAAAGTGACCCATCACTAGGGGACGCTCTGTCTCTGAGACCAGATCTGACAGGAGGGCTCGACAGATGGACAGGGAATGTTTAAATAACCCTGTGGAAAGGAAGAAAGCACATCTGTTAATAATACAGAATAAACCTCCAATAAGTGACCCTTCATGATCACTAATCAACCTAAGATTAAAATAAAACATGAAAATAAACACTAGTCTCAAAGATGCAGTTCCATTATACAATACTTCATAACTTACCCACAGGTATTCGGGCCAGCACAAACAAGGCAATACTAGTTGACAACCCCAAAAGACCATATCCGAAGGCACTGAGCAGAAGGCATGTCAGCAAGGAATAGCGCCTCCCCACTACATCGCTCCAGCTGCCCTGCCACACAAAGTTGACAGGGTATAACGAGAGATCAATACATGGGACATTGTGTGTAGGGACGTCTTCTTACGTTATTTTTTTTTCTGTTTTTTTACTAATTACTAATTATGTAAAGCTGCTTTGTGAAAACAACAGTTGTAAAAAGCACTATACAAATGCCTTGACTTGAGTTCTCCATTTAAATTAGATATAGCTTTGTTTAAAATTTCTCACAGTCAGACATTGTTTCACATCAGAGGGGAACAAAGGCTCTGTGTTGTTAGTAAAGTATGCCATACAGGAAATGGGGCATTTAAACAGGCATACTAAGGATAATGCAAAGTGTTTGTCATCTTGTGAAGAGGTCTGATCTAATTGCTTAAACTGGCCTTAAATAGGAAACTTGTTGGAGTCCCGTGTTGTCCCCATATGCATGTACAGGATTCAGCTCGACAAATTCCACAGCTCAGTTCCTAGGAAGAGCGCCTGCAGGGCGCTTCCAATACCGGCACTCATTAACGTGAGATATGACACGCGCGCACACATATTCACACACTACACTACACTAGACACACACATACAAAACATGCTGACATAATGCAATCAGAGCCCAATTGAATTTGCTGTGTTCTGCCTGTCGGCTACAGGCGCGTCACAGAGCTTTGGCTGTTTTTCTCCTCCCTGTCCATGCTTCGCATCCAAGAGAAAACAAACGCTTCCTTCACTTCTTAATTTGCCTCATGACCCTGCAGTTCTAAACCAATTTAAAGAAGGCAAGGAGGCTTCCGAGGATTGCTGAACCGATCTGCCCTGATACATGTCTTACAGTAACATTCATAGCTTGTGAGTAAAATGTCTGGTTTGAGGCAGCATGTAAAATTAACAGCATAGATTTACCATAAAGTACATTAAACATGTATAGCAATTTATTATGTTTAATCATGTTTAAGTTAGTAAAAAAATGGGTATTTTTGAGGAGCAAAATATCCAGATTGTAATAAACAGTAATAAAACATTACTTACAACTATAGTGCTGGAGAAAAGCTGTAAAATCCCGTAGGTCGACCCTGCAATGTACAAGTAAAAGAAAGTTGCATTTAACTCTGAATTATCTGCTTGATTTCAGTGTTGTTTTTAAACTGGTGTGACAGTCTATGGTGTAGAACAGTTCAGAACGGTTCAGAACAGAACGGTTCCCAACCCTGGTCCAACCCTGGATATTTTGGCTCCAACACATCACCTTGAACTCAGGATGCTTGTAAAGGAGCTGATTGGCGCAGGATCAGGTGTGTTGGAAGCAAAGTAAACACTAAAGTACGCAGGACTGGGGGTCCTCCAGGCCCAAGATTGGGAACCACTGGTGAAGAAGAGCTAAACATAGCAACAGATATACAGTGATTACAGCAATTTTAGGAAAGAATTCTGGGGGAAATAAAAGTCTAGCAGAATTTGTGACCATGTGATTCAGCATATTTGTTGAATGAAAAAACAAATGCCTTAGTATAAAGATAAAAGGCACCATGAAATCTAATATTTCTTGAACACACAAAGAGTATATTTACACCTTTGTTTGGTAATTTGATATTTGCTATTGCTATATTCAGAGCACCCTGTATAAGCAGTAAAAGCCAGCGACATAGCAAGAGTCTTGTCCTAGAGAAATGTTTTTCTCTGATTGGCTGGTTTACAGCAATGTGACGTCTCACACGAAGCCACATGCTAAAGCATTGCACAGATTTGTTTTTAGCACTGTAAAAAGCACATTTACTTGTTTGTAAATATTCTGTTGTCTTAGTGCTGCTATCTTGTCCTGTGGTGAGAGGGTACCAAGCTAAAGAGATGGTAATATAGGTCAACTGGGGTTTAAGCACATCATAGATACGCCCCTGGCATGGCGGTAACAAGGTCTGGTTCGTGTAGCAACTTTCTGATTACCAGCAGAGTCTGCCATTGATGTTTTCTCCTCCAGAAGACTTACTAAAAATATCAACAACACCATATACTCCCGAACTGGCCGTTTTACAGCATGTCCGCCTGTAATTTTCTGTGAAACTGACCAATGGACACCCAGAAACTCTTGCCTTCTGCCTCTCATTGTTTATAAAGATTGTTCTGAATATTTTGATGTAAAACATGTGGGTGTAATCTTATATACCGATAGATTCCAGAGGATTAAAATGTAAATTGATTACTATGTGCTTTGGATTACTAGATCTTATGCGCTTTAAATCTTTAAATACATATTTGCCATAGGAGCATTCGATAATCATCGTTCATAAACAAGTATATTTTATATTTTTCCAAGAGCTCATTCATATTCTTAAAAGGGACATATCACTACTAGCTCAGCACTAACTTGTTTGTGTGCCTAAAATGGGTCAAATTCTTAGAAACTGACCATACATCAAAAAAGCAGATATTGAATTATGGATTTTGCACAGAATGCCCCTTTAAGGTAATTTCAGGAGAGACTGACCAAAGAAATTGAGACCTTGTGATCACAATTAATGTCCATCTTATGAAAGACATTAAAATATTACTTAATTGAAGATCCCAAGATAAGTATAACACAAGAAATAGACTCTTGATTGCAAACAGGGAGTTTGCAATTAACCTATGTTTTAATTCTCAACATTAAATTACAAGTCTCGTAGATGAATGTCACAATTAATGCATTAAAAAAGGAAATATCATTAAAAAAAAGCACTATTCACTACATCACTATTCAGCATTATATATTTTACTCATGGAATGCAGAGTGTTAGTTTAGTGTTAGTGTTTAGTGTTATTTTCATTCTACAATATTGGTGTGGTCTAAATGACTGTTACAAATAGAAATGTCTATCTGTTTATTTCAATTACACTGTCATTATCTGGTACTGAATATGATTACAAAGATAAAATGCAGTCTAGTTATCTAACACAGCTTTCCTAAAACCTAACAGGTCAGTAACTCAGCATTGACTGACACCTAAAAGTGAATTAACAACAAATTCCCCAGAGTTTCCTCAGCTTTTATAGAAGAAAAAAAGGTTTGGTCAGCAGGTCAAGGTGAGGGCAGAGACATTACAAGTATTAAGCATTATGCCTAATTCACCATTACCTGTGCTGAAGCAGGTGTATACATTAGTGAAAACATTAAACCATACTTAGCCACAGGCTCCTGGGGTGAGGGACGGAAATCAAACACAGTATAATACATTTCTGAATGACTACAATATCTGCTTACATTATATGCACTGTTCCATGTAACACATTTGTTTTCATGTAGCTGGTTGAAGGTCATGGAGTCTTACCCACTATCCCAGCGACTGTAGGGCTGGCTCCTAATGCCTTCACGTGATGACTCAGCAGAGGGATGATCATACTGACCCCGAACAGGTCCTGTGCAGAAATCAGACATTAATGAGTGTCACTGTACATTTTTTTTTTGTAACCCCCAGATGTATAGATAGTGTGTTGTTGTACAATTAATACTTTTTTAAGCACAAGCTGGGTC
The DNA here is from genome assembly GCF_030463535.1 of Salminus brasiliensis. Classification (NCBI taxonomy): domain Eukaryota; kingdom Metazoa; phylum Chordata; class Actinopteri; order Characiformes; family Bryconidae; genus Salminus; species Salminus brasiliensis. The sequence goes on from NC_132885.1 coordinate 20,629,301, forward strand.
CACAGAATGAAGACAAGCCTGTCTTCACTACCTCATTTGCTAGGTTATGTTTTAGCTGTGCTTCCTAATATTACTCCTTTATCTATACACACTTTATTAAGAAGACCTGTACTGTCATTCATGCAATTATCTAATCAGCCAATCATATGGCAGCTGTGCAATGAATTAAAAGATACAGAAATGGGCCAGCAGCTTCGTAATGTTCATATGAACAATCAGAATGGCCACTTTCAGTGATTTAAACAGTGGCATGTTTGTTGGTGCTATATGGGCTGGTCTGAGTATTTATATAACTGCCGATGGGATGTTCAGGCACAACAGCCTCTAGAGTTCATGCAAAACAGTGTGAAACAAGACCAGGGAGCGTCAGTTCTGTGGAAATGCCTTGTTGATGAAAGACGTCAACAAAGAATGGCAAGACTGGTTTTAACTGACAGAAAGGCTACAAAAAACAGACTCTGTAGGACTGTGTTCAGCAGAAAAGCATTTTATAATGCACATCACATCCAATCTTGAGGCATTTGGACTACAACAGCAGAAGACTACACCGAGTTCCACTTTTGTCAGCCAAGAACAGAAAGCTGAGGCACGGCAGTGGGCACAGGCTCACCAGAACTGTAGAGCTGAAGACAGGAAAAACATAGCCTGGTCTGATGAATCTCAAATTCTGCTAAAGCACACAGATGGTAGGGTCAGAATTTGGTGCCAACTGCAAGAATCTATGGCCACAACCCGTCTTGTACCAACAGTCCAGGCTGGTGGAGGTGGTGTAATGGTGTGGGAAATCTCTTCTTAGCACACTTTGACAACAATCCCTGTTAACACCAATCAATCATCGTGTGAACGACACTGCCTTGTTGAGTATTATTGCCGACCATGTGCATCCCTTCATGGCCACTATTTACCAATCTTCTAATGACCACTTCTAGCCTGACAATGCATTTAGTGTTCATCAGTGGTCTTCCCAGTTTGGGATGTGGAAAAAAAAGAAGATTCACAGCATGAAAGTCTTTATGTGATTAAATCATGCCAACATGGACCAACATGGACCTAAATGAATGTTTTCAATATTTTGTGGAATCTACACCTGGAATTATTTAAGCTGTTCCGAGAGCAAAGAAAGGCCTTACTTAATATTAGTATAGTGTTCCTAATAAAATGCCTGATCAGTGCATGATGGTGTTTCTATTCAACAAAGGGAAGTGAACATTTCTGGAATTACTTTATTATAGACACAATAGCATATCTCAGACAGTAGCTGTATTTTCTTCACCATTAACCAGAAAATATGCAAAATATATGAATATTAAACACACATGCCAACACGCAGCAAAATGTTACACCCCCTAAACTAAATCTTATCATTCAGTTATTTATCTTAGAACTTATTACTGAATAACTTGAATACATTATTCAGTACCTAGTTGTTTGTTTTATTTATTAGTAACAAGACTGTGGAACTGAAGTATGCAAGCATACACAGATCCAAGGCGTAATTATTGTGTATGCCTAGTATAATCTTTCAGAGTGAAGTCTAAGGGCGGTGCAGTGAAAATGAACCGGCCACACAACTTCACAGCCTGTTCAGTAGCATTTTTTAAGAACTCGCTCAGGGTTAAACCAGCCATGATTGAAGTCACACCACACTGCTACCAGTGTCACGGCACTTTCTATTAAACTAACAGTTTAATTCTGGATATAAGCACCTCTGCTTCAGAGTGGGAACCAATACTGTGTGAATACATGTGAGTGTTAGATAGATACACATATAGATAGGTCGACAGAAAGATAGATAGATAGATAGATCTGTCGAAGTAAGAAAATGAAAAGGTAAATTTAAATTTAGGAAAGGGTTTTACTTTATATCTTTGTATTTTATCATGTCATATCATATCATATCATGTCAGTCCTATGGCTGGGATTAGACTGAGAGGGGAAGCTGTGGTGACAGTGAAGCTCGTCCTGCTGAAGTGTCCTCTAGACGCTGTAAGACACCAGCACACTGGATTACAGTGTTTTCCCCTCTTCATAGAGAAGGACAAATGAAGAGACACTGACGATCAGCAACGAATCGCCTTGTACAGGGAAAGGCGAGATGAATGAACTGGCAAACATCGTTTCAGTGCTCATGATCCTACAGAAGAAAAAGTGCAACGTCAGCCAGAGAAAGTGGAGCTACTCACCATGAATCCGACGACGTAAATACATCTTATGATCCTAGCGGGTGTCCTTGATTTCTGATAAATGCTACATGCTGAGTTGTTCATTCTACCTTCTGCTCAGCTCGACCTACGCGGAAGCGCCACCGGACTGCTCTCATTTCCAAACACACTCAGCGTCACCGCCGGGCTCAGACCATGTTCCTACACAGGGGGGTGTCCCGAGTCTCTGAATGTGTTAACCCCCACTGCACTACGTCTGTGTGCTCTGCGAAGAAACCTGCGCTTGTTCAGCAGCAGCAGAAGTCTTTATTGGAGGAATGGATAAACCATTAACGTGTGTGACCTGAGCGTGTGACTCGATATTGATCCGTAATAAAACCGCGTCCCCTCATGGCTTTGTCCGAAACCTGCGCCATATTATGAGTTTACACGCGCTGCATTTAAACCCATTTTTAATATCATCGATGTGTGCTGCACGGTATGAAAGACAAACTATACAAAAAAGAAACATAATCATAAATGAATTACAATGAAAATAAACGAATAAATAACAAAACGCACAATAAATAAATCAATATAAAACAAACAAACATATAAGATACACAAAGGCGTTAACAGTTCAATAAATATAATCGATTTATACATTTATTTAAGTATATATTTATGTATTATGTGTTATACATTAATTTATTTACAGATGGTGAAACGAATCAGCGTATGTCATCACTCGTGCGTCGCTTTTTGAATCACGTGACCCCGACTAAAGCAGTAGTGTGACCTGTATAGCAGCTCTTGCTGTCTTGGGTGGAGGCTGTGAGCCGAGGCCGACAGCAGTCTCTGTGCATAGTCTAAAGCACACCAGCGAATTCTGAGATGCTCATGCTTTGATGAATAAAAATGTATCTCCAAAATGGTGACTTTACAGGAGATGAATTTGACCATTAAACCAGAATTACTTACACATTGTACAAAGAAACTAGACCCTAAGCTGATGGAGCTCTCAGAAAGAACAGACTGAAGATGTGACTTTAAATGCTTGAGTCTATGCATTTATGTCATGTGACATTGGGAATTCCAAACAGTGTATCTAAATCACTAATATGTCATTGAACAGCACAAGAAAGAACAATCAATAAATACTGCAAGAACCAATTATATGCAACTTATCAATAATAATAATAAAAAAAACATTAACAACAACAAAAACCAACATGTAACATTGAGTTGTCAGCAGTTCCCCACGTGGCCGCCAGAGGTCTCCCTCCCCCTGAGTACTAGAGCTGCTTCACCTTTGCTCACCTTACCTAAGATAATCCTTTATATAATTATATAATCCTACAGCTCATTGCTGGCATAATTAGCCTCACTTGATATACTCCACTACTACAGCAGAATTTCCAATATCTCCTAGTGTCTGCCACAGTTTTGCCTTTTATCTGTTTTGGACCTTTTCTTGTTCTTCTGCATCTTTAATACTGTTGCTAAATTTTTGACTGATTTAGTGCCTGGCTTTTGACCTAGTTTTTTGGATTAGTTTGCAAATGTATCCATGGCCTGCAAATGGATCTGTCACAACTTATTTTCCATTCTCAAAGGAGCATGCTTGCAAAACCTTTCAGTGAAGATCCAACCACTGGAAATAATGCTATTGAATAAAAGAACAGTGACATTCATAGGAACACATTTTAATAAAGAAATAGTTTACCATTGCTGTAATATTCTAATATTGTGATTTCCAGACTTTCTATACCATCATCAATAATATGATCCCAGTTCCATCATTGTGATCTAAAATGTCTGATCTTAGTTCAATTTTCATCTTCCAAAACTGTTATCCAGATTTCACATTTTTAACTCCACAACCATATATTACATTCCATATTTGTAATCTAGATAGAAATGTGGAAAGTGGATCATTTTTTCGGGACTATGGATCAAATATTTAGAGTCTAGATCACACTGTTGATCCTAAATTGGAAATGTAGTGAGCTTACTGGAGTGAGAATCAATACACCTTAAATATTCTGATTAAAATTATGGACAATTTTCATTCATCTTCCTATAAAAGTATTCAGGCATTTGTAATATATAATCAGTCTATTAATTTCTTGACCAGTATGCAATGTATAATAGCCTGGATTCCAAGTTTAAAATACAATATTTTTATTAACTACATATTAACTACATATTTAACCATGTAACATTCTTTGGTATTTTAAAATATTATTATTATATAATAACTATTTGTATATCATGTTACTATTTGTCGTGTGGTATGATTTTAGTATATTTGAATTCCGAACATAAATGGTGTTTACTAAATTTGTTGCATGTTAAAAGAATTCTATGAAAAATAAAGCATTTTTTTCATGTCATTGTTTGTCATTCCCAAAAAGGGCTGCCAACAGAAGCAGGGGGGTGCCCTGCTGCATACATTACCTGTAGCTTACTCCTATACACAACTATCTTTGTTACGTCTTATTTTAGCATCAGCAGAGATGTGATGAAGTGGTCAGTTTGATAAAGGCCTTAAAAATACAGACATGCCAATCCAGACCCTCCATTGGTGTCCACAACAGATATTGAATTATACTCGGATAATGAAGAAATTGAACCTGAAGAAAAGGACAGAGAATGCTGTCCAGGTGCCCGGGCTGTGTCCAGGTGTTGGGATCTTCCAAAATCATGATCTTGATTTCAATGTAAATTTCAAAATTTCTAATTTCTTCATTTTTGCAATCTTCTGAAATCATGTTTTAAATTCTATATTTGGTATCTTCCAAAACTGTAATCTAGATTCCATATTTGTAATCTTCAAAAAAATCGTATTCTAGATTTCATTTTTGTGATCTTTCAAAATTATGATCTTGATTACAAATTTGGGATAATTTTTGTAATCTAGTCCAAAATTTGAATATTTAGATTAGATTATTGGCACTGCAATGATAATTTTGCAAGTAGGTTAATACTTTTGGAATTAATTAATTAATTAATCAATTAATTAAGATGAAATGTTTTAAAAGCATTATTACAGTTTAGGATTTGATATCACAATTGTGGAACCAGGATTACAATGTTGGAATGGTGGATGGTATGTAAAAAACACATTTACATTAATGTTAATTAAAGTAGAACAAAAAGTATGTGCACACAAAATATCAGACTACAAAATATGTGCAAAATATGCTAAATGTTTCCTATGAAACAGCAGCATGCAATAAGCACATTGGTTTTAGGCATTACAGTATCTTAATGTTAGCCTGCTAATATTTCTACAAGCACCTCCACAACCAAAGTGTGTTTGGGGTCATTGTCCTATCAGAATACTCAATTCTGTCCAAGTTTTAACCATCTAGCTGCTAGGTTATGCTGAAGGCTCTAAGTGGCAATATGTATGTTAAAAACTGTACACCAATTATTTTTCCATTAAAGAGGGATGTTGTACGCTCATTATATACAGTTCAAAGAAATCACTGAGCACTTAATATTGAAGATATTAAACATTAATATTAATGACATAAAAAAACTGTAAACATAGAAAAATTCTATTTCTAATTAAAAAGGCAGAATGTGGTTTAAATTGCCACCGGAAATGATCCACAGCAGCATTTCCTAGAGCACCTTGGCAGAATGAGAAATGGTATGGATGGATACAGTTGTTCTATATGCTCCCATATCCTTTTTTTGCCTCCAGTGAGTCCACAGTCAGCACTGTGATGGTGCTCTCATTTCTGATTAGTTTATTGAGACATTGAGACACTGTTCCTCAAGCGAACAATTACAGAGAAAAGAACACTGGCCACTGGCTGTACTGACCTGGGCCTCCATAGAGTTCACTCCAAGTTCACTCTGGCCCTTCCTAAACAGAGCGTCTGTGTTATCTATCCGTTCTGTTGTTGAAGTAGAAAGCCTACTTTACCCAACGTATTCTCTAGCTTTTTACTATACCTCACAGCAAACAGCAGAGGAACCTCACAGCAGAGGGAGTACAGTAAACTATGGTGAAATAATATGTTGGAAGGTGTTCGTCTGTCACTTCTGCGTCTCTGATCGCCACTCACGGCACAGTGCTAATTGGTATCTGGTTTCTCTGCTCTCTGCTAAATGCCCCATTCAACAGATAATGAGCTTTTATTTCAAATTCCTTTTACACTTTTTGAACCCAGACATATTTTCAGAATGCTCATTTCAGCTTTTGAGACAGAGGACAGAATTCCTATTTCAAGTCAAGACTCATTAGAGGAATTAAATTGTAAAGAAATGAATGTTTTGCTAAGTACTTCCATTCCCATGAAGCTTGTCAGAACAGACCTTTGAATCCAGAATGGTGGCCTTCAAGGACGCATTTACTTTTTGTAACCTCCCACTGAGTTCTTTACAGATATCTGTGGGCAGCTGGGTCTGAGACGATGTCAGGAATGCCACCTCTGGTGTCTTTATTCTCCTCCCATTGCCAACTATCTAGTCCCAAGGAGTGGCCTTCAGTTGGCAGGCGATATTTTGGTCCATATCAGCTCCCTGCCCCCAATACTTTTCCCATTCCCAAGCCACTCCTCTAAGAGAGCCATCAGGCACCTTCAATCAGCAGTCAAAAATAGCACAAGGGGGATGGCTCCACACCAGAGTGTGCTTTTGAAGCCCCTTCCTTTCTCTTCTATCCTCAACCCAGCTCCATTCTGACACAAACACTGTGGGAAAGATAGAGGGCCTCAGGACGCAGATCCAAAAATACAAGTGGAGAAGACTTTAAGGACATCAGCACAGCCTCAGAGTGGACTAACCCTGAAGCTCTACTATTTCTAAAGAACCAAGCCAAGGACTTTAGTTCACGCATTGAGAGGACTAACATCTGTTCACAGCACAGGACAGAAAACAGTGGAATGAAGTTGAGCGTAGCATTGTTTTTCGCCGGGCTCTTTGGTGCCTTGGCAGCAGTCTTCATCCTCCTGTCCTTTGGAACAGATTACTGGCTCTTGGCTTCGGAGTCGTGCCAAAAGGATTCTGATATTTTGGGTCCTATAGAGGTGGGTGGGAGCACAGTTTTAATCACTGTTTATTATAAAAAGCACCAGACAAAGAAATTAGATTAATCATAAGGAACAGGGATACGTCTGAGACATTTGAATATCATATTGCCATGAAGGGCAATTTGTCAGTTACACTGTTTCTGGGAATTACACTTGTCACACAGTCTGTCTGGTTATTAATAGTTGAATCTAAAAAAACTTTATCGACAATAAAGTCAATAAATTCTAATAATAAGTTCTTAAATTCAGGCTAGGCTCCAGAATTGCATAAATATACATATTTTGGGTTTGGATCAGGTTGTGATTGAGACCTTGTGTATCAGACGTCACTATTTACAGTCTCTGTGAAGCTCAGAGGGTACAATATCACATGGTGAGGCATGACACCACACTTAATGGTGAGCAATGAAACTGGAATCCTAGCGTCTTCGTCTGCACTATCATGCCAGATCTATTTGTGGCAGTCACACACATTGCAGTAGTTTCCAGGGGGCCAACCTTTGCCACTGCAAATGCAGGGCTGCCAACATTTACCATATATCCACCCATAGTGCTCTTTTTTTAGAAGTACAGCCAATTTTACATGCCTGTATAAACAACTGCGTTAAGCTCAGCTGACCAAGTCAGACAACTGTAATAAGTATAGAATACGCTCCAGTTAAAGACAATATAGTATTCAGAACAGTTAAGGAGACTGGCTCTGTTTACAGCAACCAGCAGTGCTCTCACACTCTTCAGTTGGCTGCAGTTGATAAGAACAGATTTTAAAGCTCACATCTGCACAGTGGAAACGGGTAATGATAACTTAGTGTCAGCGCTGGCTACTGATAAACAGAACCACATTCAGTTCATACTGTAAACTATGTTAATATGTGTAACTTTGGTCATGATTTAGTTGAAAGTCCCACATTGGTTTGCTGTTGCAATGAGTACAAGTCCACGCCCCAATCTACTCACACATTAACTGGCTGTGACTGACTAGCTAGTTAGCACTCTCTTCTCTACTCCTTCAAAAAGCAGCCCAGTCTGAAACATCCGGAAGTGCAGTTGTTAAAGGAAACTTTTTCTGAAGATTGGTTTGAAGAGAAGAGTAATTGAATGGTCATTAAAATGTGTGAGATATAGCATGTATAGTGTGAAAGCCTAAGCTAATTGTGTCTCACAGCAGTTTGTGAAAGTTGGCAGCCCAGACTCCAAGACACACTCCTTATATACTAGGGTCATGGGTGAGAAGACTACCTATTTGTTTCTGTACAATAAAAAGGGTCAAATAATTGTCAGTTTGATGCTAGCAGTTACTTACAAATGTGAGGACAATGCTGCAGCAGCCCATGTTGGTCTCAAATGTATGTAACATCATGTTTGTGTACTGTCTGTATGAACATGCATTTTTATGCCATAAAGTCATGGAAATCCAGGTATAATCCAGGAAAACGAGGTATAATTATAGCAATAGTATAATATATATATTTTAATTCTCCTTTAAAATTTCTATATCTCTGTAAAAACTGCATAATAACATAATGACTCTTACTGTAGAGTTGTTTGTCTAATTCTTTTTTCTGCAATCATACAACCGCCTATTGATACTCCCACCTCCGGGCCCCACATACCCACCCATAGGCTGTGTGCCCATTGCCCTCTGACCTCTGTGCTCTTTCACAGCGAGGTGATTTGCTGGTGAACGAGGCTGCAGATGATGGAAACAGTTCCACGTTTTACCATGAAGGCTTTTTCTGGCGGTGCTCCTTTAAAGGCAGAGTGGAAGAGGATAGCATGTTAAAGTTCTGGTTCAGTAAGTAACACCTTTTTGGTTACAAAGCTGATTTGCTGTTTACACAGATACATTTGGCCTAAACTAATAGAATCTGTGTTCATCCCCACAGCAAATCAGCCACACTCCAAGCAGTGTATCCATGCCTACCTTTTCCCTTTTCCTGTATCTGAGCAGACCCACAATGCAACCACCTACGACTCTGCCATCAGTAAGAAACTTCCCTTTCACAGCTATGCACTGATGTGCTCGCCTTATAACCTTATATTGTACTGTCCTTATATTACAATACCTTGTTTGTTCACTTGAGTTTGACCATCATAATTATTAATAAGTCAGTCATGACATCACATCATTACTTTCCTTAAGTAGTAACTGATTGTTTGTGTTTTTTAGTCTACAGAGGCTTCTGGAGTGTCTTTGTGTTACTGGGTGTGACTGCGGTCATACTTGGTGGCTTTATCATCATCTGTGCTGCTCCATTTGCCAGTCACTGTCTCTACAAGGCAGGTGGTGGACTGTTCCTCGTAGCTGGTGAGTCCATCATTATCAGCATTGTTTTGAATCGGCCCTTAACGACTTTGCTTTGTGACTTAGACATGAGTAACACAGACAGAACTAGTAGAGGAGATCATTGTGTAAAATATAGGGGGTCCTGATGGTCCAAGAATGTCTAATTAACCCTTAGGGCCCCCGTACAGCTTTAAAGTGGGTGGTCTCTGAAAATAAAGATGATAGTATTATTTTTATGTAATCATTGGTTAATTTCAAGCAACAAAGCAAACAATGTACACGTAATAATGTACATGGGGCTGGATGGGGGCAAACAAGACAACAGTTACGTAACAACACTCCTAAACCACTACAGTTTCCACAATACCATGCAAATCCCACACCTTGTAAAATGATTGTATTTACCCTAATGGCACTTACTGTATAATTCTCTGGGTGACTCCATGTACTGATTCTGGGTGACTCCTTTCTATTTTCTTACCTTCTCATTGTCTTACTGTCCTCTCATCCCTTTAGGCTTCTTCCTCCTTGCTGCCACTGTGATGTATGTGATCTGGTTGGAATTGTTGGATGTGGTGGATTTGTATGTGGATTACCAAAAGGCTCATGTGTGTTCAAGCTTTCAGCTAATTATCTACTATGGTCTGTCATTCATGTTTGCCCCAGTGGGTGTGTTTTTCTGTCTGCTCTCTGGCCTGCTCTTTCTCCTGATTGGTCGGTCCGTGCGAATGCATAATCATTAAAAACCATGAGGAAAACAGAAAGATTGGAAAAATGACATGGCTTTATGTCTGTGGTTATGACTATAAGACAGAGAGGCATAGAAAGCACATTTAGGATAGAGTGATAAAAGGAATACTGTAGGTATTTCTTTCCCTTTTGAACTTGGGGGGGTGGAGGGGGGGGGGGGGGGGGCAGAGCTGTTTGTGCAGCCTCTCCAGTGACTTCACCGACAATTAATGATGATGATGATGAGTATTTTTTTACAGATTATCAAATTTAAAGGCTGGATAAGGGACGGGCCAGGTTTGGGATCATGGGATGGCATTTGTGTGTATTCGTGTGGGTGGGTGGGGGTGCCTCAGAGGGTTCCTTAATTAAAGCCATAGACTTTTTTGTGAATTAACTTTAAGAGTGTGATGCATTTTTAACAAGTTTTGTTTAGCTTCTTCTATGGCAGGGGTGAAGAACTCCTCTTCTGGAGGGCTGCATTCCCACAAAATTAGGTACATTTCCTGCTCAAACGTGCCTGATTCAACTAATCAGTTAATTGCAAGGTTACCTGGGTGTGCTAGAGCAGGGAAATCGTCTTTGCTGGAATCCTGGCCCTTGGTTCCCCACTCTTGTTCTATGGCATGGTGCTAAGAACCCTTTAGTACCTTTATTTATAAGTAAGAATGTGTGTATGAGTTCATGTTTAATGTTTATCTTTCTTTTATCAGTGTGATTAAGCAACTGTATAGACTGAATTCATGTATTTTGTGAGTAAAGGGCTTTATAACACTTCTGTGTAATCTATCTGACGTGTTCTGATCAGCGATCTAAGTTATAGGTTAAGAAAATATGCATCCAACATACATATTATAACTGGATGTTATAACGCTTATCCCATCATACAGCAAGTAAAGCCATATTTTATTATTATGCACCCAGATGTAAGTTTGTTATTGTTGTGATGTTGAGTGAATTTGTTGTATAGCAATCACATTTATAAACATAAGACTAATCTTGTGGTGTGGGCAGTTTGGAGGCTTGATGTTATTTGGTGTCTGGCGTGTTTCTCTTTGCAAAAAGGATATTTTTTATACCAGCTTAACCCGTATTATATGACTAAGGCATTTATGTGCTCTTAGTTTTTGTATATCCAACACATTTTCTCATGAGTGGAACCTTTTTCAGCTCATGCTTCTGCTTTGTAAATACCATGTAAACTTGCTTTTAAAAAGTACTGTATAATAAGCAATAATAAACACTCTATCGTTAAAAATTCCTGCATTGCTTCTGATTCTTTCACAGAACAGCGACAAGAGCATTAGTGGGGTCAGGATTTTAAATGATCACCGCCACTGAATGGAGCACCATCATTCCAGAGAACACAGTTCCACAGCTCCACAAATCAATTCTGGAGGACTTTGTACTGCATCTAGCCCACCCCTGGCATTAGGCATAGTGCTAACAGGTTCATGTTTATCTGCTCCAGAGAGTCCTATTTTATTGGCAGTACTTCTCCACAGGGACTAAACAAGCTGTTTGTGTGCATGTGCACATCTGTGTCAGCAATGGGTGCAACTTGATAGAGCTGAATGTGTTCATTAAGATAAGATAAGATAAGATAAGATAATCCTTTATTAGTCCCACAGTGGGGAAATTCTCAGTGTCTCAGCAGAAAAGGAATAGCAAGACACTCAGATGCAAAAACATTGATAAATTACCACTATATACACAAAATAAATAATAGAAGTAAAAAAAAAACAATATTATTTACAGATTATTTACAGATATTTGCATGCATGCACTGTGTCTGTGTTGTACCATGGTCCTGGAGGAACGTTGTTTCGTTTCCCTGTGTACTCTATATATAGTTGAAATGACAATAAAAACCCACTTGACTTGACTCTTAATTGCACATGTGAGTGGGGGGGGGGGGGGTGGTATTGCACATTGTATTTTTACATTAAGTGATCTCTGTTCCCTGAACATGTGTGTGAATTAGAAAAGGTGTCCACAAACATTTGGACATATAGTATGTTTGAGTAGAAGTAGCAGTACTTAAATCTGAGTAAATGTAACAGTAGTTAATACCACCCACCTGTCAGTACTCCTTTCTAGCCATGGATACATTTCCTTGCCACTGTCACCTTTGACTTGCTCACCAGGGAGCTTCATGTTTATGTCTTATAATTTGTGGATCTCTTGTCCTATCACTGGATTCCTGTAACTCTGCTTTGCCACAACATCAGTTGTGAAAAGAGCTGTACAAATCAATTAGAATTGAACTTTGAAAATTGATTTTTTAAAGGTTATGTAAAGAACTGCATATAACAGGTTATATATGATGCAGTAAAACACTGAACCATACAAAATGATTATTTACACATTTACTGTATATGGCTAATTGAGGTTTTCATGGTTCTATATAGCAGCACTGCCTTTTCTAAAAAACAGATCCTGTTCTTTAGACTGTTTTTATAGTCCTACATTTAATAACAGAATCCTTGTAGGAACATTAAAGAAAAGTTCTTCAAAGATATATATATATATATATATATATATATATATATATATATATATATATATATATATATATATATATATATATATACAAAAGGATTATCCATGATAACAACAATAAAAAGAAATATTCATAAAATATATATATATATTTCTTCAATAGTATCTTTAAATTTCATGAATCTATAGAACCAGTGCCTTTATTAAAGAAGCCTTTAAGTAGAAGTATTTGCAGTATTAATTTCAGATTCTCATGTACAAAGGTGAGGGGAGAGCAGAGGAGACTAAATTTAAAGTTAATGTTAACAGTGTTTACATTTAGATCTGCTGTCAGAGACACATTGTCAGCAGACGAGACACTGGCAGCTGATTCCATTTAATACCTGCTTCTGGAAATATGACTCAACTACATAGCGGGTGACAGCTGTTCAGTGTGTGTGTGGGTGGGTGCATGTGATTATGTATGTGTGTGTGTGTGTGTGGCTGTACTTTCATACTTTCAGTATCAACTAGAGTGTTGAGAACTAAAATCAATGTAAAAGTAAAACAGCGGGTCAGTAAAAACCTTAACCTAATTAAATGTAAACACTGCTGTGTTCTCAGAGTGGCTTAGAGGTGAGTATCTGGAACAGGTGTTGCAAGAAATGTGTGTGTTTGTGTGTTTGTAAAGGTGATGTGTGGGCATGTGGTTTTGTCTGTATTGCATTCTGTTTTAGGCCTCTTTGGTCAGTGTGTAATGCTAGCCAATGAACTTTTAAAGATATGGGCAACAGCATTTTACACGTTACTCACAGAGAGCCAAAGAGAGAGTGATCCAAACCTAAACCGCTGACCTCTGACCTCTGTGTAAACACAAATGCAAGCCGACACATGACATAGTGTTTCTGAACTGCAATAAATCACAGCAGATGCATTACTCTAAGCCTGACCGAGCCACCAGAGGTCAGTGTTGCATTGTATAACACTGAGCTTTTCACAAAGCCATCTGTATTTTAAGAAAATTTCAAAGCCTCTATAATGTCCTGAACCAATAAACATCTCAAATTCTGACTTAAATACATAAACATGTCCTTGGTCAGGAGACGTGAGGGGGTGTTTACAGGAAAACACCACAGGAACGGTTTAGCAGGTACACCTACAATTCAAGCAGAAAGCGTTCTTTGACTTGTAGCAATAGCGGAACCCTCATTAGTGCCATATAGAAAAACAGTTTTTATAGAACCATCTACAAATGGTTTCCCACCAATCTGGAGAACCTCTAACTACACTCTAAAATTAAGGTTATTTTAATGATTCTTTGAGAGATGCCATAGAAGAACCACGTTTGTAAATGAGATGTAATACAGACGTAATACTTTTTTTTTAAATGTCTAAAGAACCTTCATTTGATGTAAGGGTTCTTAACCAAGTTCTTCACACTCACACACCTCTAGTACAAGCGTAGGCTGTCATGGAACCAATAGCCTTTGAAGCACCTTTATTTTTAAGCATCCAAATGGCTCTTTAAGTTGTCATTGGTCTATACAGAACCATCTTACTGAAGAACCCTTAAAGTACATTTTTAAAAAGACTGCACCAGAAATGGTTCTTCAAATTGTCGTGGTTCTCTATACAGTAGAACCATTGCTGTTGCTAAAGTATAGAGCCCCTGAAGTGACATGGTGGTAGTTTTTAATAAGTCATGGTATCAAGAGGACACAAGTTCACAACTTCTATCTAGTGGCCACAAGATTATGTATTATTTGTGTGGCCACATTATACTATTTCATAGTCATAATATACATCACTTTTGGCCTCAATGTAGTATCTTGTGGCCACACTTTATGAAAAACAACCCTTATGTCACCTTAGGGGCTAAATGATTCTTAGGGGCTAAATGGACGAGAACCCCTTGTATATACCTCTTTTTAGAAGACTTTTATATACGATCGGACCCTGTGGCCCAATCTCAGGGACACCAATATGGTTGTGGCGTGTTTATGTTACTGTGTGTCCCTAAGTGTATCAGACATAGCAGTGTTTAGTGGCTTTTTATACAATAGTTAGCTCCGGCCACACAAGCTGATTGGTTGAGAAGCATTTTAACTGAGAACACACTCAGGCGTGTTCTATTGCTTTATTAAACACAATGTACTCTTGCCACTTTCTTCGACACGTCTCCTTTATGGTAAATTTTCTAGGTGGACAGTTGGAGACCGTAGCTCACACCACAAGACCATTGTTGTGTGCGTATTTGGGTAGTGGACTATTCTCATCTGAGCAGTGACACTGAGGTGGCTAGAACCACAGCAGCCCTGGCGGATACAATCATACCAACACAACACAGTGCTACTATGCTACTACTACACCATATGGACAAAAGTATTGGGACCCCTGTGAAAGAGTCCTACTCTATTGGCAGTACTTATTTACAGGGACAAGAAGTAGTTGTGCATTTGCACATCTGTGTCAGCAATGAGTGCAACTTCAAGTAGCTGAATTCATTCTTTAGAAGGGGTGTCCACAAACATTTGGACATATAGTGTATCTTGATGTCACTGCTGTGCTGAGAATGGTTTCCCCCCCAAGACTATCTGGTCAGTGGTGGAGCATTCTCAGTAATGCAGTCTAATACAGGTTACATTGTGTTTTCCCTCCTTGTTTCTTTCCTCTCATTGTGAGCCACCTCTGCAGTCAGCAGAAGGCTATTCTCGCTCTCTGCAAAGCTGTGAAAAAAGGAAGAGGAGACAGATGCTATAATATGTACAATACTTGGAAGTTGACTTGTGCACTGTGTATGTGATCGAGAGGTGCGAATTAACTTGCAGACTATGTGAAACAACACAATCATTCTCAGCAGATGGTTTATAGATGGCTTATCTGACATTGTGGCAGGGAATCTAAGTATTTCCATGCATACATGGATTACATTTCTTATTTCATTGCTTATAGATGTCTGTAGATGTGCAGATGAAAAAAGGCAGCCTTGAAAGGAATTGTGCATTCATTGATTGCGACAGAGAGATAGAGATTGAGATAGAGAGAAAAGCCTATTGCTGCTGTCCAGTGAAAAACATGCATCTGCAAAATTGTGTCTTTACAGGCAGAAAGCAGAAATGTCCTTAACTTTGAATGGAAGTCAATGTAAAATTAGAGTTTATTCTAGAGTTTATCTTATTTTTAAAGTCATTTAGAACATTTCTATTGGTCCATTCATTCAGAAATATTCACACAGTGTACAGAACATCTATAGGGTTCAAGCCATAGAGAAGACTTAAAATGGCAATGACAACAACCTTGTATCTCCAAAATGGGAAGGATAAAACCTTATTAACTTTTAATGTAAAAAGATTATTCCAAGCCATTTTGGAGCATTTCCATTGATCCATTTTTTGGAAAAGTTTGACACAATGTAAAGAACAACTGCGAGATTCAGATATGTCAAGAACTGAAAAACTGCAAAAATAGAGATTCAAGATTTTTACATGACAATGACAATCTATGTGTGTGTGTGTGTGTGTGTATGTGTGAGCAGGGTCAGAAAATGAAACATAAATATAATAAATATAAATATTATATAATAAATAAATATAAATCAATGAGCCAAACACAGATACACATGAAAGAAAGAGAGAGAGAGAGAGAGAGAGAGAGAGAGAGAGAAAGAGAGGGGCTATAGAGAGAGATGGAGCCAGTGAATGTGTCTCTTATTTTGAGTGTGTGGTACTGTTCTATATGTGTGTGCTGATGCAGGTGCTGCTCTTGGTGAAAATGTCATTAGTTTCTGAGTCCCAGGTGATTGTTGCGCAGTTCCACACGATTAAGCCAGATAATTGTGTGTTGATAGCAGGAATGTTCACAGGACCTGGCGGAATACATTTCTTCCATGGCACGCTTCCCGTAGACGCCACGAGGGCAGAGCTGGAGGGCTAAAAGCTCAGATTAAGGTGGAGGCTGAGCTGAAGGCTAAAGACTCTGATTAGAGTAGAGGCGGAGCTCAGAGACCATGACCTGCCTGTTTAGCACAGAACGACTCAGTGTCTAGACATAATCACAACACACTGATGATGCAATACAATACTGCAATGCCTCACACCCATTAACATGACACCAGAACCAGGAGGCACAGTTAAAACGTCCAGCTGCCCATTACAATGAGTTCACTATAGAAATGTTACTCCTTACTCCTTACATTAACATCCATGTGTGGAACCTTTTTACTGGTTACAGAATAATATATATATATATATATATATATATATATATATATATATATATATATATATATATATATATATATATATATATATATTATTCTGTTTCATGAATGTTTATTTATGTTACACATATTAGCATTGACATATATATTGACATAACTGACAACAATACCAAAAAAAATTTAAGTGACATCATACAACAACAAGTCATTGCTTTTGTGGGCGTTAAAAATCTGTCAGAAAGTAAACAAAAATGACTAGAGGGAAACACTAGAGGGAGCCACTTCACCACACGAACAAAAGGAATTGCACTGTAGCAGAAACAGCGTAAAGCTGCTTCTGAGTGTTCGGTACTGAATAGCCAACTGAATGCAATTGTATGTGCAATTGTGGACACCCTTGACCAAATGACCCATTGGTCTTTTTTGTTTGATTGAAAAGTAATCACTGCCGCTGCAGCTAATCAAATATAGAACACAGTGTATTTTGCAAATATTAATATACAGTTACTCTTTCACATGCTTTTTATACTCTTTCATAACATAAAGAAATAGAAAAAAAGTCCTCACTTGGTTAAAGTTTGGACACTTTAATATTGCACCAAAAAACACTTTGCTCGTTTGCTGGTAAGAAAGGCAAGCCAGCCTGTTATATGACTCCAATAAGGATTATCTGAGTTAAGAGTGGTGGTGCACCATTTCACTGTGCAGCACTGTTCACACAAACATGATTTTAATGGAAGGAAGCCTTACCCGAGACCTTGTCACAAGACTCAACGTTTGAAGTATGCTACAGAACATCTGGAGAAGCCAGCTGAATTTTGGAAAAAGTGCTGTGGACTGACAGAGGCAAAGTAGAACTTGCCAGCTACAATTAGCAAGTATGCATCTTGAGAGAAAAAAAAAATGCATTTCATGAAAATAATTCTTTGCTAAATGTGAAGCATGAAAATTAATCTAAAATGAGTGGCCTTGGCAAGATAGGGTCCACAGAATACCTGCAAACCCCACAGGATGGCTACTGTAACATGATATCTAAAATCCACCATGGATATCCTGAAGATACACAAACTAAAGCTTTTGAAATTGCCCTCACAGTCCCCTGACCTAAACATCGTAGAAAATTACATTGGTGGGTAGACCTTAAACAAGCTGAGCATAAAAGACAACCTAAGAATAGCACCGAACTAGAGGCCTTCTGCAAAGAGAGGTGGGAAAAACGACAAAAATTTAGCTGAAAAAAAAGGCTGTGATTTTTGCCAAAGGGGATGTTACTAAGTAATATTTGTGTGTTATTAAAGCCAGAGCCTGTGCATTAGGATTTGCTGAAAATATTGTTTCATGTTTTATTGGGTACAGAAGCTGTGTCGTCTTCTCATAAAAAAATAAATAAAATAAAACCAGTGTTCCACTGGAGTAAAATCTCAGTTCAGAAACACAGGGTCTTCATCCAATGACACAAGCCAGGTTCAAGAGTGATGAAAAATGAAGGCTGGTTCACAGTTATAGTTTTTTTTTACAGTGTGACATAAATTCAAACTACTGCCTTCATTCTTCACTAGAAAACTCATTTGAGGATAAGGTTACATTTTCAAATCCTTGGCAATTTCAAAGCATTGTTGGCATATAACAAAATGTAGGCTAAATGCACCAGGATGTAAACTCAAATTGTGGAACATGGAGTCAAATAGTGCATTTAATATGTACTGAAATAAAATAATGCAATTCCTGGACAATACTTAAGAAGCACAAACAACAGAGTAACTGGCTTCAATGTAATATTCAATTTGATTTAATAAGAAGGACTAGTTTCAGTACAAAATAAAATAACATTAAAAAGTGTCAGTCAATTCCACATGAATGAAATTTAGCTTACTGACACTTATTGCAGAAAGAAAATATGCTGATGTAAGTTGATGTAATATACATTTTATCTTATATAATAATATATAGAAGTAATAAAAGTTATTTCTTGAAATGATGTACATAGTGTATAATACCGCTGTCCAATGAAAAACACAACATTTTTGTCTGTGGTAAGTTTTCTCCATTACTCATACCCTGTAGATGCTGATGTACACTGAGTGAATCATTAAGTATGAAGACTCCAATGAAAATTATTTAAATTACTAATAAATTATTCTACATTATTCTCCTGTAAAGTCACCATGTTGGAGATACATGTTTTTCATTGGACATTCATTTTCATTCTTCATTGATATGAATCAAATAAATCCAATGCAGAATTATTTCAGTGTTAATTAATGTTTATAAAATGCAATAGGCTGTTTTGGCAGCTCATTTCTAGGAATACAAAAGAAAGACTAAGTAAATGGAATGGGTGTTTGGCAACCTGGGCAACAGAACAAGTTTAAGTAAGGTGTAATCAAGTATATGTTAATTATAGCTAATTTTGATGGGTATTGTGGGTTCTTTTCAACACACTAAAATTTTATTTTGAATTTACAGAACAGGCTTCTTATCACTAAGATGTATGGCCTTTTCTATTTGAACCATTATACACCATACAATGTGCACTGCGTTAAAACTACATTATTTACAGGTGAATCGAATAACATTGATAACTTGATCACAAAGGCACCTGTCAAAGGTACATATGAGATATACATATATACAAATATACATATTAGACAGCAAATGAACAGTCAGTTCTTGAAGATGATGTGCTGGAAGCAGGAAAAATGGTCAAGCTTAAGAGTGTGAACTACTTTAACAAGGGCCAAATCATGATGGCTAAACGACTGGGCCAGAACATCTCCAAAATGGTAGATCTTGTGGGTTTTCCTGGCATGCAATGGTCACTACCTGACAATAGTGGTCTAAAGAAGGACAACTGGTAAACCAGTGACATATAACCTTGCAATTTACAAGACGTACAATGATCTGCTGCTAATGTCTTGGTACCGGAAACCACAAGACATCTTCAGCGGTCTTGTGGAGGTCATGCCTTGGGGGGGGGCTATACACAATATTAGGCAGGGTTTAATGTTATGGCTGATCAGCGTATATATGAGAAGGCACATTATACATGGGATCAGGTCATTGTGGACTGTGTTCCTGATGATAAAAGGGAAGTTTCTTTTATGAACTTCTGAAAGTAGGCTAAAAGGCTACTTAAGGCTGATTGTAGGCCTATAGTCATGCATGCCGGTGTCAGCAGAGGAGAAACTTAGGCCCATTTCCTTAAAGTTTTTCTTCTCTGTGTGTTCCTAAGGCCGTATTTATATAAAAAGTACTTGTAATCCCTTTTGACGTTTGATTCAGATTTTGTAAGGCTTGCCCCTCGGAAAGTTGCTAGTATTTGAATTGCATGAACAAAAAGTGGCAAGTCTTATTAAAGACTGGGTTTTGTTTAGAAATGGTTTAACATAATTTCAGAAACGGCTCTGAAATAATGAATAAACAATGGGTTATGTAAATAGGCGCATTAATGCAGAGCACGAGCGTATAATTAAGCCTCATAATTCCAGATGAAGTGAGCTGGTGGAGGTGTGCTCATGGAGAACAAACAGTGGGCCCAAACCTGCGTGCTCTCTGAGCCAGTGCCACTGGATTTAATGCTTACAACCACAGAGAAGTGTTATGTGGCTCAGTGCACCTTCGGATTTGCCACTGAGATTGAAGTGAAAATAAGCAGCACTTTAATGCGATTAAAACAGAAGGGAAAGAGAAAGGGTTATGTGCTACTCTGACTTTTCAAACATAGGATGGCACCTCATTATTGAACCATTTTTATTTAATCACCAGCCATGGTTTAATACGATTACAGGGTCTTTTCATATTTCGTTAATGTGCCTGTGCGCTGCAATTAGAGAGGGATCTCCTCGTGCTGAAGTGATGGCCTACTCGTGCTATTTGATGCCGCAGTAAGAATGTAGGTAAATGTCTCATCATGTACGCCAGTCTCAGCTGTCCGTGTCATCCCATCTGCTGTTCAGTGGCACACAAAGGGTTATTGTGGACTGTTGCTCTGCTGTGCCAGGCTTTTGATTTTAATTGCGGTGGCACTCATCTACTCCTCTTCACTCAAAGGCTCAAATGCCCCGTTTGAAATCTAGCGTGTGAGACGCTGATTTTTTTCTCCCTCTCCTCCTCTCTCTACCCCCCACCCCTTCTCCCCTCCACTTAACGCTTGTGATACATTAAAAGGTGTAATCCGACTGAAATGGAAATTGCGCTTCTTGAAAACAAATGATGAGAGGAAGATGGCAGGGCCAGCGTCGTGCTCCATCAGAGAGCCTGCGAGGCGGGCCTTCCTCTTTCACTCCCAGATTGTGCTGGGCTTGTTATAGTGGTTAATGGCGGAGCTGCCAGGCAGGTTGATTACAAGGTTACCATAAACAGTCCTTTTCAGCTGTGCCAAGTGAAATTACAGGTTGTGTTTATACTGTATGTGTGAGGCTAGTTTGTCCCTCTGGCCATGATCTGTAGTGTCAGGTGCTTAGTGCTGGGGCAGTGGCCTGAGCTTTGATTGCTGCACAGCAGCAATCATTCCTGCACAGACACAAAACACGGGTGAATCTTTGGGGCTATTTTCACCTGACATTAACGTCCAGTTTTGTCATGTTCGGATTTTACTTGATCACTTTAAATCCAAGTGTAAACAAGGCCTGGACGTATTGTGATCGGATTATGATTGGATCATTCCAACCACATTTGGAGACATGCATGAAACATTGACCCAAAGCGTATTTGTTTCTTTGATGCACACATCCACTGTAAAAGACTTTTGACTAATATAGGAGCATATTACTCATGTCAAGTGGCACATTTACAGCATTTGGTGTGAAAGGGGCTTTATACAATCAGAAATACAAAAATACATGTGAAAAAGTTAGGACACCCCATTTGTCCTTTAAATATATTTTAAAATAGGGACATTTGATCTTCACTTGAACAATATTGAGAGATGGGGGTAATATATCTAAACACATTAAACTGAAGATGTAAAATGTAATTATTAAAAATACTATTTTCCTGTGATAAAAAAGTTGGGAACCCCCACATTTATTACTACTTCAGATGCCTAAAATAGAATCCGGTGCAGATGATTAGAACATCATTGGAGGGGTTTTTTTAAACCTTGGACATTTAGTTTGGTTTTCTCCCGATTGATAAGTTGTGAGTGTTATTATTATGGTATTATGAGATCCAATAAACTCTCTAAGACCTTAAGAAAGAAGGTCGTGGATGCAGATGAGTCTGAGAAGGGATTTAAAAATATCTCAGATAAGATATAATTAAGAATAAATTGTCATGGGGGCTGTGCACAGAGGATGCCCTTTCTGTCAAAAAAAAAGAAACCCTGAATCTGAAACAATGTGCTTTAGACAGATGAATCCAAAGATGAATCATTTGGACACAGTAATAGAGGATATGTTTGGTGTAAACCAGACACAGCATTTAAGCGCACGAACCCATATCAACTGTAAAGCATAGAAGTGGACAGGTCATGGTTTGGGGCTGCTTTTCTGCAGTTGGATTTGGAGAGCTCTACAACATAGAATTCACTAGGAATTTGCTTGAGAAAAATGTAGGAGTGGGAAAAACTTTCTCACAGCTAATTTCAGAGACTAGTAGTTCATTACAGGAAAGTTTCAGACAAGGGGTGATACCAGCTATTAGGGCATAGGGCATTTGACTCAAAAGAAATTTCTATTAATTACAATTTAAAGAACATTTCTTCAGTTTTATTGGTTAAGTTAAATCAGCTACATCTCTTAATAATGTTTTAATGAAGATCAAATGTCCAGATGACCCATATATTAAGAAAAACATTTTCATGTGGTGTCCTAACATTTTCACATGAATGTGTATTTGCTGAAAAAAGTATTAGTAGATGATCGACCACAGACGGCAGTATTCCCCTTTGCGGTTTAAATAGACCTTCGTTATTTCTGACAAGACTGTTAAAGTGATGTGTGAACTATCTATTGTTCCACCGTAAAGTGAAACCCCTAAACATTCCTCTATAACCATTCATGATCTTGTAGAATTGTGCCACTTTCATGAGAAACTGTTGGTTACAAGAAATTAAAATTTTGTACATGTTGCTTTTGACTCAGAAAAGTAAAAATCAGATCTCATCTGAGATTGCTGAAGTACATTCTCCTGGCCTGTAGTGCTGCGTCACATCAGAGCGCTCTTAGCTGGATATCCATCTTTGCAATCCACACACCCAGCGTTTTAGATGTCTTTCCTTTAAAAGTCCATCAAAACTCAAAAATGAATGTTTCTGAAATTGATCGAATAGTCAGCAAATAATAATCAAACAATAACATATAACTGTTCAGTTCCTGCATGGCTTCAAATAATGCAAATTAGTGTACAAGGTTCATTGCAATTAGCAAAGTTGCTTTTGGGCTTTGGCAGTGGGATGTGTGTACAGTACATCACTTGTAGGGTTCACTAACTGATTCCAAACACACAGTGATTTAATTGCTGTTTGATCTGGGAAGCATAATATTATTACAGTCCAAGCCAATGCAAATTTGGTTTGGTGTTCTCAAATATTGTTCCCTCAAAATGAAAACAAGAATGCTACGTAACAGTAATAACATCCAAACACTCAGAACTGTAATATATCCTTAATGAAGGGTTTTTTTTGTTATTTATTTGATTTAAGTTTTTTTAACAGCTCAAAGCACACAAGTTGCTTTACCTATGTTTATATTTACGTAATATAGATTTTTTTAGATCTAATTTTAATGTGTGTTATATTAAAAGACATTGCTGCAGTTGGTCTGCTGTTCCTTGGGCTCCTCGTGTGTAATAAAAAGGCTTTTGTATCAGAGTAAATGTGAAGAACTTGTGACTTTCTGAATGTGAATGAGCTGCAATTAAAAAAGGGGGGGAAGGCGGGAGGTTGAGCCTTATGTTTCCATTGAAATAGGTTTGGAAATTGAAGCAGGTTTTGGGCACTGCCTCGGCAATAGAAAATAAGCAGGCATTTGGGTGTCGGAGTAATTAGTTTAATTTAAAAAGGTTTGCCTCACAGCAGGTAGGGGTGAACAGTAGGGACTGCTGGAGGCCTGTGAGGTTTGACAGGCGTGCGAGGGGCTGGGGCTCGGATCATAGCTTTGGGTCATATGGGGCAAAAGCGGCCTCATATGGGGTAAGGGACCCTCTGACTGGGGGATGGAAACAGCTGCATTTCACTCTATTACAGCTATACCTCTTTAGACCACGTTGTACAAAAAAGACACCAAAACAGTATTTCCACTTTCTTTCTTTGGGTGGTAGTAATAAAAATGTTCTGAAACCACATCTATACATTATATTAAAATAAAGGTGCTTCAAATGCTTCTTTGATTGATACCAGAAAAGAAGCACTTCTGTTCCATAAAGATCCATGATTGTAACAGATATGTATGTGGGAGGAACCTTTAAATTGGTACCTTCACATCATTTAAAGGTTCATTAAGCCTTTAAAAGAATCAGAATTAAAATATCTTTATTATAGTATGTTACACATACAAGGAAATGTTACTTGGTGAGAGCAACACAAGGTTCTACATATTCTGTTCTGTTCTACTTCCAAATATGGTTCTTTAGTGAACCAAACATAGCTCTTCTATGGCATCACTCAAGGAGCCATTTGAAGCACCTTTCTTTTTGAGAATGTACTACTGAAGACACTGTCACTTGAAATAGGAACTGTTATGCTGAAAAGTTTTAATTAGAGGAGTGGGTTGATTCCTGTGTTGTAGTATAAAGATTCTAAATCCGGCTGTTTAACAGGTGCAACCTTGCATTTTCATGTAGCTAATACCAACAGCATAGAACAGTATGTGTATCCAATGAGTCAAAATGAAAAAAACTAGCAGCTCCAAAACACGGATACCAAAGACCATTAATGAGGGATATGACCAGTTACACAGACACAGAAATGACACAGAAAAATGGAATAGAAGTAAAGGTATTCTTTCAAAAATGTATTTGAGTATATCGTTGTTGTCTTGTATAAACCTTACATTGTCATAATAGCAACATTATTTTATTGAGAGTCATTTTGGAGCATTTCTATTGGTCTTTTAATCATTAAATGTTGCTCAAAAAATTAAAAAATAGATGGAGAAGTGGAAAAGAGGGTTTGGCAAGACAGCGGTGCAGTGCAGCAATGCAGTTATTACCCACCTTTAGTGCTTAAACATCTTGCCATATACTAATAAAGTAGTAATTTGATGAACATGAAAATTGTGTAGTGTTTCATACTGATTGATACAGTTCCTACATACATACATACATACCTACATACATGCAGCTCCAGACACATTTGATACTGAGAGCTTTTGGTTTCCCATGGTTTTATATCAAACAGGCTTGTTATCTTGGACTGCAAAGCATTTGTTTAGGATTCACCAGTTCCATTCAAATTTTATTTCCCAGCTTATGGATAATTCCTTTATAGAAATATCAATTATTTTCCTCAGTATCTCAGATCCTCCTCTTATACTGGGTGATGCACCTGCAAAGCCTCATCCAAATGGGACAAATGGTCTTAATGAAAGTGGAACGTGCAGAGAAAATGCAATGTTTTGTGCTATTGCAAACACCGGAAAAAGCACAATCCCATGCATTGGACTATACACCTATATTTGACCACAGTATAGGCTCTGAATAGATTTGTATTGTAAATTTTATGATAATTGTCCTTGGAGCACATTATGTTAACTGAATTTCAATGACCAGCTTGTTTATACAGGTTATGGTAATTGAATTCATCCACTTGGAGAGTTTGTCAGTGTGACAATAACATATTAAAATGTTATGATAATACACATGGTAATAATTACAAACATGACAAATGTATGCGCTTGCTCTACATGCTAAACATAATGCCATACACATTTATGCTCTTGTTGATACATTAAACATATGATTATGAATAATGTACATTTTAATGTTATGGAAATTAAATTCTAAATAAAGGGCAACTCATTAAGGGGCAAGCGTAATGGTGCTATACATAGATAAATCCACAGATTCACACAGGCTATTACTGTTTGTTCATTTTGGCTTAAGAGCACAAAGCTTTTAGGGTGTATATGGAGCTAAAGAAAGCCTATAATGACACTTTTTGAAGCAACATCATAGAAGAACCGCTTTTTCTTAGTTCATATCTTCAGAGGACCATTTTTGAAGATGAGATGTATGCATGTACAGTGTTTCTGAAATGTAAAGAACCTCTACTTAATGTAAAGGTTCTATATCAGTGTTACTTAATTGTGCTCATGGCTAACTGAGGCCCAACACAGTTTCAATTATTTCCTGACAGTGCATGAGCTGCATTACGTGTGTTGATTCAACAAATACTTGAAAGCAATGTGGGTCTCCAGGAGCAGGACTGTCATGATATTTATGGTCAGTAATAATACCACAAATAAATCACACTAGTACATACACATTACATGGACAGAAGTATTGGGACACCTGCTTATTTGTTGTTGTTTTTTTCATTCCAGAGAACATAGTTCCACTGCTCCAGAGCTTAGTGCTGGGATACGTTATACCCCACTAGCCCACGCCTGGCATTAGGCATGGTGCCAATAGGTTCATGTTTATGTGCTCCAGAAATAAATACTTTTTAACAAGGACTAGACAAGCCATGTGTGTGCATTTGTACATTTGTGTATATACTGGGCATTAGCCAATGTTACAGTAAGTTTACAGTTTACTCTTTAATGGACCAAACTGGCTTTTAAAATTATTTTATTAGAATTAGAAACACACATAATCGTCAATACACAGCAGTACAACAGATTTGCACCTCTGTATTTGACCCATGGCATAGCTCATGACAGTGAGCGCTCACACCTAAAGCAGTGGGCAGCCACCTCAGCACCCAGGAACAATTTAGGGGTTAGATTCCTTGCTTAAAGGCACCTCAGCCGTAAAGCTTAAGTAAGGAGAAAGTACTGTTTATTCATTACTCTAACCCCCCCACTTCCTGCTGGTCCCGGGGATCAAACCGATGACCTTCTGATCCCAAACCTATTTCTTTAAACTTTAGGCCTCACCTGCCCCTGATTATGTGAAAATCAGCCAAAAATCTAAATAACAAATTGACAGATTGTCGGTTACATGTTTGAAGCAAAACGTGGATGATTCCAGTTTTGTATGCCTAAATGTAGATTACCCTTAACTGTTATGGTTAAGCTGATAGAAACACCTGTGTGTTGACTCTGTGTGCTGCAAGACACTAAAAAGGACCTTCCAAATACAACATGAAGTCCCATGTGAGAAACCTTAGCAAGTGTGTTTCATCTTTCTGGTGGAGTCACATCTGGGCAACATATGTACTGAAACATGTCAGCCTCATGCCAAGCTTTACCCAAAGTATTGTGCAGTTTTAGGTCTTTTTTTAGTCATTTTCTGCAAATTCAGCACAAACTTTGAAGCACAGTGAGTGTTTTCATGTTTTTTACAGTGTGTGAATCCTCAGTCTGAAAAATGTGTGACTGTCCATATGTTTGTGTGTATTTCTTTGAGATGTGTATGTGGATGGAACGTTCGTGTGAGTGGACCCCCCCCCCCCCCCTCCCAGTACCTTGTTCAAACCTAACAGGCCATTAGTGGGATTGTGGGCCTCCAGCATTTCAAACACCTTAATTAGTTATTCAGCTCCTTATTTGTGTTTGCTTCCCCCTCCGGCGCCTAATTAATGCTTAATGGAAACTGCTGAACTGAGCCTGTGGAGAGCTCATGAATATTGAAATTAGCCTCAACGATTTTTTTAAGGGGTTGCAGAGGGGAGAGAGGTAAGGATTGGTAGCAGTGGTATTCATTACTGTTGTAGGATACACACTTCTGATGTAGCTGTGCAGCTATACATGCATTGAAAAACACTTGCACTGTTATTTACGGTGCACTCAAACACAGTGAAGACACACCTTTGACAACAATGCATGCTAACATGTGAAGCTCAGGGTATAATTTACTTGCCTTTGATGAGCAGTATTGTATCTGATGTTTATCGCAGGAGCACACTTTGAGGAATTGAAGAAACTTATTTGCTCCAAATATGCCACAAAAGTTCTAGACTACTTTATTTACGTTTTAGAAGATCTTCTGACAGTGCTCATGTGGCGAGGACTTGGAGGCTTACTTGGAGGTATAATTATGGCCCAGAACAGCCTCAGACTCTCATCAGTGCCGGTCATTACCTCCCAAAAAATGCCTGTTTGATGAAACATTTCATACATTTATGCGCTGCACTTTAGTCTCCTAAACCTACCCTAGTTTTCCAAAGTTAATGTCGGAGTACTGCAACTTCAACCCCGGAGTACTGCATCTTAGTAAATGGAAATGTAAACATGTTTATTTATGTTACCTTGCAGAAAGGGCCTGTCATATCAGTGTGCTCTGAGAGTGACTGCATGCAGAAAATCATTTAAAAATATACGCCAAGAAGGAACATTTTCCATATTTTATTAATACATTTATAATTCAAATGCCCTTTATTCAAATTCCCAGCATTTCCATTGTTATGATTATTCAAGTTCAAGCAACAGCTGCATATTTAACACAAGTTCATTTGAATAACATTTCGGGAAAATTATGCCCATTCTTTAGAGAGAGCAGGCAAACGATGTCTGTTTTCAGACCAGTGGGTAAATCCAGACTGGCGCTGGAGTCACTTTACCTTCACATCTCTGGGAAACATTTTTCAGAGGTTATTCAAATGCAGCTCGACTTGTGACAAGGCGCTTAATTCGTGAAACAGAACGTGCCCATCAGTGTGTCCCACATTAACATAACGAGAACTCTTCCCTTTCCAGCAGCTCAGCTCTCCTGACGTCTGAGCCCCAGAAAGTGTGTTAAGAGGAGCCGCACTCGTTGGTTGAAGGCTTTCACACTGAAGAGGGCTGCGCGGAGCTGTCCCGGCACGCGAGCCATAGTACACAAAATCAATTCAACTCAGAGGAGCAATCAGAACCCCTGCAGTGATAGAATATTGTTACCAGGGCTGCGAATGTGCCCGAGTGTTCTTCTGCAAAGAGCTGCAGAAGTCACTGTGAATAGAGGGTAAAAAGTTTCTATGGCTGTAAGGCTGCAGGCTGTAATGCTGATCAAATAAACAGCCCAGGCTTTGAGTTTGTTTAAATACATTGGCTAGAATTATTTCTGAAGAATTATCAACAATTCCTGAATTTCTTGGAATACAGCACATGCAATGTTGATATTCTCCCACATATCCAAAAAAAAAGCAACATTTTTTTGTCTGTAGCTGTTACTCTTTTTTCCCCGTAACATCTGTATGTAATAACAGTTTTAACAGAAGAGTAAATGCAGACCACCAGAGACTTACACATTATTTTCTTCCGTATTCCTGAAAATTCCTCCTCAAGGTCATCCAGACCTCCCCATCTCCTCTCCGTAGTTTAGTTTTAGATTTCTTTTCTCTTTCCTTCCTTCCTTTTAGATCACCTCTTCTGCAGGAAGCATTACTACAGTCCTGTTGTGGCTCCTATCAGTCCCCTCACTCCAAACTTTGAATCAGCCTGCAAACTGTTTACCATTCACTCTTATACCCTCTCTGTGGTTATGTTTTTAACATATCACTGGAATTGCAAATAGACTTATTGTGATCTCAACAGGGATTGACATTTGAAAGCAGTAAATACATTCAAATAAACGGAATCTCAAGAAGCTGTACTGGTGGGCAATGGTAAAGCTGAGCCGTAATTAAAGTATAATAGCAGCAGGAACACAGTAGGGTCAGTGCATAATATCTCGCTATGCAGATGCAGAACAAAAATGTTCATGTATTAATTTATTCATTTATACATTTGGATGGGCTCAGAGTCAGACTGCAGACCTTCAAGCATTTGAAAAAATCAGATTCTTTACGTTTTGCTCCGGCCTCTATTTTGTAGATCTTTCCTTAACATTTCCTGTCGCGAAAATGGACTCTGACAGACATGATCATAGACACAGCTGGTTGTGAAAAACTGTAAAACTCTGATTTTGTCCTTATAAAAGGCAAATACCATAAACTGGGGCTAGCTAAAACGTTACACCCCCCCCTCCCATATTTCCACTTTTTATACTGGTTTCAAAGTTCAGAATTGTGAGTCATGGGTCACAGAAGAGCAGCAAGCATTGTTTTAGGCAATGAAATATTAGTGGTGATAAATAAACATTATTTAAGGGCTCCGTCAAGCCCTGTTAGATATCCTCGACGTGGTTCAGTCATTCTGTGTTCCCAGGGCAAGGACTATTTAATTATCACACTAAATGAATAATCAAAAAGTCAATTTCCAAAGAGCCCCCTGCTTGCCTGCATGAAGAAGACAATTGCATTTATAATATCTGTATGCAAAATCTGTCTCTCACCCCCCACCACCACCATCACCACCTTAGAACCCCCCTCCCTCCATATGCCTCCAAGCAGTGCAAAACAAATGCATATGGATCCCTCCCCCCTCTCCTGATTTAAAGTTGTCCTTTACAGCTAATGAAACGTTGTAGCAGTTCTCATTGCCTGGAATGGACAAGGAGACTGATGCTACATCATGTACTACACCAGCGTTTAAGTGATCTTTATTGATCTGATTGTGCAATGCGTGTCAAAAGAGGTTAATTATTCAATAATTGATCGTTTGCTGGCCTTAAATGTATGTAGATCGTGTGTGTGTGTGTGTGTGTGTGTGTATGGGTGTGTGTGGGAAAGAATGAATCAGCCAGAGCCAGAGTGCACTGAATGTATCATTTGCCTTACCTCCACACCCTCCTGGCAATCAACAGAGGTAATTAGATTTACCCTGGATGTGAAAGCTTATGATAAAGGCAAGGCTGCCGGTGGTAAATTGTGTAGATGATGGTGTGTAGACTTGTTTGAAACTGACCTATCGACCAGATGAGTGTTCACCCACTAGATGGCGATAAAGATCGGCAGACTCCAATGAAAGTGATGGGGAGAGGTGCTTAAGATGCATAGACGTAGCACCACTGCTCTGCTGTTAGCTTCTCTCTTCTCCAGTATATGTTCTTGTGATATTACATCAGCTACATCAGTTAACACACTGAAGAACTACAGTGGACAAAATTCCTAATCACTTTCCAGATTTGCAAGCAGTAGTTTACCGGCTACCAGTTTCCGGCTGTGTCTTTGCCCGTAATCGATGTGCTAATGGCTAAAAACAGTTAAGTTAAGTAGACTCGCTGCTAAAACTGTGAGTTTAAATTGTTCAATTTGAAGTTTAGGAAGGTTGAGGGTAATCAGAAATTACTAGCATGAATCAGGAAAAAAATCCCAGTATGTTTCCTTTCTCTCTTTTCTCCATGGCCCTGCTGGCAGAGGTCCATCTTTTCTACTGCTCAAGGTCTCACTGTCTTGAAACGCTATTGTGTTGCTGTAAAGCTGCATCCCTGAGATGAGTGTTAAATCAACATTGAGCCAGCGTTATTCTAGCATGATCTTGGAGCAGCTCTCAGCAGGGGTGTAGTTGTGCGTTTAGCAGAATGCCCCTGTGACACATGAATTTTAATAGCAGAGTGTCAGCGGTGCAGGGTGATGCTAAGTCCCCCCGATTCCTCCAGAGCCAGGAGTAGCGGCAGCAGCACTGGCACCGGCCATGCCACATCCTGAGCCTGTGCCAGAATTCCTAATGTAGATAGATTTTCTCATGAGGCTTTTATATTATTTCAGGGGGATTATGTGCTGAGAGGCAGGACTGCCTCTTGGAAATACTTGGAATTCTCTCGTTAAGAAGTGTGTGAATCATTCGGTCCAGGGTGTGTTTTTTTTCTTTGCTATTTTTTTTTTCAAATAATTATTCAGATGAGCAAGATTTGCATGAGATCATGATGGTGTTGGTGATGTCTGGGACATTCCTTTCAGAATTCTATCTCTCTGGCTCCGATTAGATCGTCCATTAACAATTTTCTTTTCCTGGTGCCTTGACTCTCTCTCCCCATCCACTTAAAACATAGTGGTCCACTAATAAGGTTCCCTTGCCTCTGCTCGTTAACTTGTCCTAATTAAATCTCAGGTGTTCAGTTGTTCATTAATGAGTCTGCAGTGGCACAGTGAGAGGCCCTTACTCCCTGGGCTGTCTCATTCTGTTCTATGGTGGAGCCTGTTTGAGAGAGAGACAGAGCGAGAGAGAGACACATAGAGGGAGTTAGAGAGGGGGTGATTATTTTCTGCCAGTTTGGTGTGCATCTGTGCCCCCTCCACCCTGTCATGCCCTACAGACCCATTCTCACACATTTTGAACTGTTGGCATGGTGACACCTGCCTGTTTGGCTGCGGGAGTGGCGTCTGTTCCCTGGAATGGAAAGCACTGGAAAGATGCATTTTTCATTCGGATGTGGGTAGATGAATGATATCACCGATGCTATCTTTAATTCCTCAATCTGTGCTGTGTTTTTTTTTTTTTTTTTCACCTCTCTACTGTTTAATGCTGATGTGTGTAACAGCACAACTTCACCCTCCTGATACCTGGTAGCTAAGGTGGTCTGTTAACTGTAGTGCAGTAATATGTACACAGTCTTAGTAGCATTACTTCAGTAGTCCTTAAAGTACAATTCATAGAGTTTGCTTTTGTTGCCCTTGGGTTGTCTGATGAGTCAGCTGTATGCTTTTTTCTACCCCCATTCAGTTTCTTCCCTTTCCACTCACTCACTCACTCTCTCGCTCTCCCTCTCTTCTTCTTCTTCTTCTTCTTCTTCTTCTTTTTTTTTATCATATTTCTTCAGGTTTTCAAAAACAAACACCATTAATGAACTACTGTGCTGACATATGCAGAATGCCCGACAACTAATTTAATACTAGTGCTGCTGATCGAATCTCCCTGTGGCCTGTGTGTCACCCGCTGCATCTCAATGAGTGTACGGAAGCGTCTGAGACAGGCAGGGTGACGCAGCCACACTGCAAAAACAACAGAACACACCAAGAGCTCCCCATTCAGATAATGATCACAATCAGACGGGTATTTACAGAATGTGTTTAATGTTGGATTATTGTTTATTTTCTTTTGCTGTGCATGAAGGTAAAGCCGAGCGCTTCAGTTTGCCACTGTTGTCATAATCAGATGTGCTGCAAGGCGCAGTTAGTTAGAATGCAAGGCGGCTGCGTGGCATTGGTTGCCATGGGGGCAGGCCAATGTCGCTGATGTGCAGTAAATTGATTTCAGTGGCGATCTGATGGATGAATTGAAAATGAATGTCTTCATAGGTGACCTCTTTGCTGCCGTCGCTGTGATTGCCTCCCCAACGTGCCTCATGTTGATTGACAGGTCGGCTAACGAGTTCTGCCTCTGTGCGAGTTATAATTTACCTGTGCAAGAGACCTCTTCTACTACCTGCCTAACACACACACACACATACACAGCTTCACACATTCGCCAAACAGGAAAAAGAGAGTAAAGAAGAATGAAAAGGAAGCTAAATATGGAAGCACCCAAAAAATATAAAGGTTACTGTATGTCTTTTCAGAAAAATGAGATATGTGCAAAGAGAATGGGCTAACAAAATAAGCTCTCATATTTTTCAACTTAAGCAGTTTTCTGTGATGATCAGAAATGCTCAAAGCACAGTTACCCCAAACTTTGAGGTACTCTTGCTTCTGTTAGTGAGTACCACATTGAAGCAGGGCAGTTTTTCTTCTTTAACCAGCACATGGTCATGCAAATGGAAACGTTACAGAAGAAGGAAAATAACCTTCTTAACTTTCAGTGGAAGCCAGTGTAAAATGATTTTATTCTTTTTGGAGTATTTTTATTGGTCTGCCCATTGTGCCATTTTAAAACAACGTAAAAAACAACAGCCAGACAATGTAAAAAACTAAAAAAACAGCAAAAATTGACAGTTGAAGTTTTTGAAGGACATTAATGATATTTTCTAATAAATGTATTCTAGTAAAGAAATGATCAGTATTACATACACTTTTTGAACCCTATGTTTATTATTCTGTTTTTATTCAAATGCTGAAACTACTATGATAACGGTTAAGTATGTTTTGTGAATGTTATGAGTCCCACAGGGTTCCATTTTAGGGTCTTAGAAATTGAAAATGAAGAGTAATGCATTATATATAGCACAGCAGTGTTACATTTCTACTTTAATCCCCTCCATATTCAAAGCCCCTATGGAGCTCAAAGGCAACATGCTGAAATGTTACATTAAAATGTGACCAGTATGCTGCTGCTATTCCAGGAAAGCTGCCACATACATTAGCTCTCGTCTTCCTCTCTTAGTGAGGAGGCTGCCAATTTAATCACTGTCTCTGAGTGCTCATTGCTCCACAGAAACAGGTCTATCAAGATACTATGAAGAGGGTTGAGCCAAGGTTGAACCAATAGAAATGATAAGCCAAAGGGATGCACCCATCCAACTTTTTATCTGCCAGCAGAGGTTCCAATATCAAAACAGATAATGTTGACTCCAATACAGAGTTCCAATATACTCTTAAAGGTGCCCATAAATGCATTTATTCAGAAAAATACTAAAAAATACTCTACTATTTACTCTACTCTACTACTACTATTTGAATTCACAACTCTGTTATTTTGCCTCAGAATGAGACATGCTGAATTTCCTTTTACTCTGATTTTTTATTGGCTAGTTACAGAATCCATGTAGTATAGCATTGTTTAACTACTGTAGCAAAATCACTGCAGGTTGAAGAAATGAATTAAAGGTAAGCATTAGCTTTGAGCCTAGCACGGATCCTCGTTTTCAATCCCTTTCACCTTGTCACATGCTTGTCACAAGTTTGAGCTCCCCTTCTGTGGACACTGGGGTGGAAAAGCCAGTACATTCGAGCAAAGCCAGTACATTGGGGTGTCATGAACCCGTATTCCCATACCTAGCAGAGTCTGGTGGT
This sequence comes from Salminus brasiliensis, assembly GCF_030463535.1. NCBI lineage: Eukaryota > Metazoa > Chordata > Actinopteri > Characiformes > Bryconidae > Salminus > Salminus brasiliensis. Next base: position 20,664,057 of record NC_132885.1, read on the forward strand.
GATGTGCTGCTTTTCAATATCAACAACACCATATTCTCCTGTCTTTTGCAGTAGAGCCAACAGTGGTTCACAGTATGTCAGTTCTATGTACCAAACTCATAATTCAGCTGTGTCAGAGAAAATACAGTTTTCCATTCAAGTGCACATTAAAACATAAAGGTGGCAAAAATAAGCACCACTCTTGGAAAAAGTGACAATAGTGGTATCTCTATTCTCAAAACAACCACTTTAGGTTCCCTAAAACACCTCAATGAGTAGTTCTTTAGAGGACTATTTTTGTAAATGAGTTCGGAGAACATCAACATAATATACTCATAAAGAGAGATAAAACAGAGAACCAAATCTGGTTATTCTATGGCATCAATTAAAGAACCTATTTTTCCAATGTTTCATAGCAGCAAAATCATGGTAATATCATAGTAAAGTTCATTGTAAAACTGCAGTTTGCCTTTGTCGATTTATTTAAAAAAAAAAGCATTAATCAATCATACCTCAACCTAAGATTGTGTCATTTTACTAATTGTCTTGTTCTCAAATTGGACGACACCCTTGACCAAGATATAGCATTATACATGTACCTGGTGTAAGATCAAGATCTATATCGGTGTTGATTACATTCAAGTATATTGGATTGGTACATCACTAATAATCAAGGACATTAAGATCAAGAAAAAAAACCCCACCAAAACCACTGCACTAAACAACACTGCTTGAGGGCCTGTGCGCAATTTAGTTATCAGCATATTTCAATTAGCGATTAGCATGAGACACTGTTTTAGGAGGGATTTGGAGGCTTTCTCTTTGTGTGTTGAGCCAGTCAGGTATGGAGGTGAGCCCAGAGGGAGTGTAGGAGTGGAGTTTGATGGAGGTGATAAGGGAAGCAAGGTGACCTGCTATTAAAAGCTGGGGGTCAGAGTGTGGAGGGGTCCAGCTGTTCCCACTGACAGTACCCCGGCTGGAGGAGCTCTTAGCCAGGCCAGGGGGTCCTCAGATTGCACGTCCATAACCTTGCCCCTGTGTTCCTGCTGAGCACTAATGGAGGAGGGATTCTGAGTGTGCAGCGGACCAGGACCATCTGAGAAGAAGAGAAGGCAGCTCCAAGAGAAGTCAAGATAAGCCCGGCTAATGTTAACAACTACACTGTATGTTTTTGGCCTTACTTTGCTCCGTTTAGCTAACGTGTGTGTGTGTATTCAGCCTCTGTTCAGCTTTCCTGTGCTACTCTCCAAATCCCTTGAGGCAAACAATAGCACCAATCGATTTGTATCAAGCTGGTAATCTTATTGATGCTGCGCCTTTTGTCTGCTGGTACTTGTACATTTTTTTTTAACAGGATGCGGTATGTATTCAAGAAAAGTGTGTAGACTGTCTGGATTAATGGTAAAAAAACAAACAAAAAAAAAACATTGGTGTGTGTACACTTATGCAGTAGAGTTCAGGAGTGCTTGTTTGATTATGTAGGCAGTGGAAAAAGTGTCCTCGTGATTGAACTGATTGCATATGGCCAAAAAGAACAGCAGTTGAACATACACTGTCCTCAGACCATTATAAGAAGACAAACAGTAACAAAGGGACTGTGTATATCCATTCCAACAACATTCCCCTACCTTATAAATAGCAAATGTGAAACTATGAAAACTAGGCCTGTTACATCAACTGGAACATGAACAAACAGTTTATACACAAAAATGAGCTGTAAAGTTGATATTACTTTAAATAGCATTTGAAAGGTCAGGGAAATTTAAATTTTATAATATTTACAATCTATTATATTTACATATTATAATGTGGTCGGTATATGGGATGTATGTGGAACAAGTTAAACACTAAGAAACATAAGTGACAAAAACTAAAAACAAAGTTATTTAGACCTATCAAATAAAAAAATCCATATAGACTGTATGTAAGACTCTATGTAAATCTAATTTATTAGATAACTGATTAATCACGCACAACAGCTAAAAATCTTTTTTACTTGGGTTAGGGTTAGGGTTGGTTGATGTAGCACAGTATAGCATCTTTCCATAGCAGACTAGGGATTAATTCCCTGGCAGAGCAAACACACCATACTACATTAATAAGAGTCCTTTGGCACTTTTAAAAATAAAGGTGGTACAAATGGAACCCGGTTGCAAAAAAATCAAAACATTTTTTATAACAGAGATATGTGAGGGTACCTTTACATCAAGTGAAGGTTCTTTATCTTTAAAAGGTTCTTCAAACTCACACATCTCTATTTCAAACATGTTTTTTATTGAATCAAATATTTTAAATATTTTTAAAAATGTATGTAAGGTGCCTCAGTCAAAGACTATAAATGTGAATGATACCTGAGGTGAGAACCAGTTATGCTAAGGAATCAGAGTGAGGAAATGCAGGCTCTAATGTACTAGGTGTACCATTTCTGTTATGTAAAAAAATATTGTATTTAAGTGCTGCGATAAATTGTCAATGCCGGTATGAAAACATATTATACCGTGAAACTTTTTACAACTGACATTGCAAAGCAGCTTTACATGAATCCAGTAATGAAGCACAAGATCAACTGAACATAAAACATAAAAAACATAAACCCCCTGGTGAGCAAGCCAAAGGTGACAGTGGTGAGGAAAAACTTTCTTAGAGCTGGAGGAAGAAACCTTGGGAGGACCCCTCCCTGTCGGAATAACTTATAAATTATTGATAAAAGGTCACCAGACCACTGCATAACACTGTTCTGCTCGGGTGTGCTGATGTAATCATATTTTAATTAATATAATCGTAGTAGAGAAAAGAGCTGATGATGGTTAATAGTAGCAAATAATTCATATCTTTGTGACATTTAAGATTTAACACATGGGTTCATTAACTTCATTAATGTAAACATTACTATTGAAATACTGCTACATCTGATCGATTTTGCGATTTTGATAACACTAACACTAGTTACAGCATAAAATAAAAAAAACTAATAGTAATAAAATTGATGTGGGACTGACAGCATTGAAAGGACAATAAAGGTATGGGGAATTTTAGGTTTGCACTAATCAGCTCGAGTGATGGACATGTCTTTCACTGTGTTGTATGATGTCAGTATCATTGATAGGGTCATTGTGGAGGCTCAGAGCGCTGCATAGTGTTTACTGAATATTCCCTGTTGGTTCACAGACATTTAGAAGCGCATTAAACGGTTCTGTCAGCTCGCTCAGCTAGTGGGACCTGTGCCAATAGCTGGAGTTATGTGCCATATCTGCGAGTCTTCAGGGGAATAAAGGTGTGGGAAATGACAGGAGTGTCACTGCTTCCTGGGATTGATTTAGCTGTGAGATCTGTTTCCACTGTCAGCGAGCGATGTGCCTGTGTGTGTTTGTATGTGTGTATTTACCGCTGTGGCTGTCATCTCTGTCAGCATTATCTGGAAGAAATGATTGGGTGGTGATGTCCTATTAGACACCTCCAGTACATTTGGGGGGAAAAGGTGTTGACTGCTCCTCCGGGGGCTGTATTGCTAGGTAGATTTAGCTCTCTAGCCCATTTTTCTTCTCTCTCGAGCCTTATCATACGGACTCTCCTCTTTCTGCCTGTTCTCTCCATTTCTCTCTTACTTTTCGTACTCCACTCTACTTGACACTCACACACTCACTCCATCTCTCTGTCGCTCCCTCTCTCGCTCTCTCTCTCTCTCTCTGTTCTGTGTTCAGTCAGGCCCAGATGTCCCTCTGTACTCCTTGTCTCTTTCATGTAGCTGTTAATGAGGGAGTCACATATGGCCTTCACCCTTGTTAGGAGGACTGGGTGACACTTTTGGGGAGTGTGGGGGAGGTTGTTGCTCGGGGTGGGGAGCGTGTGGGTGGGCCGCAGCTCCCTGCCACATTGAGAGGATGCAGAGGGTGCTGTTCCAGCCACAGTGGGACAGCTACGCATGGGCTGGTAGGGCAGAGAGGCTAAAAGGTTAAAGAAAACAGGGTTAAAGACCCTTAAACTGCAGAACCCTGCAAGTTCCTCACTACATAACAATAATTTTAATCAATCAACTGTTATTTAAACTCGGAAGTCCATTGGGGGTGTCTGTGCTTTGCAGTGCAGTCAATCCTGGAGAAAGAAATTCTGGAAATGAAATAAATAATAAAATAAATATATAACATTTAAGAAGAACAACAAGCAGAAAACAATCAAATCAATAATACACTATATGCTTCAAAACAGTTAACAATGGGGTCCTTTTTGTTCTACTTAAAAACTGCAAATATGCGCCATATGGACAAAAGTATTTGTACACTTCATCTTTCTGCTTATTCATTGTTTCTTCCAAAGTCAAGGGTAACATTCTGCTTATTTCTAGATGCATTGCTGTGAGGATTTGATTGCATTCAGAGACAAGAGCGTTAGTGAGATCAGGATGTTGGATGATCACCACCCCAACTCATGCCCAATCACAAAAGTATTGGATAGATCATCATCATTCCAGAAAACACAGTTCCACTGCTCCACAGCTTAATGCTGGGGGGTGGGGGTGGGGTGGGGTTGGCTTTATACACCTCTTGCCCACACCTGGCATTAGGCATGGTGTCTCTACAGTGACAAAACAAGCTGTGTGTGTGTGCATTTGCACTTCTGTGTCAGCAATGGGTGCAACTTAAATTAACTGAATGCATTCAATAGAAGGGGTGTTCACAAACATATAGTGTATGTTTACATTTACTGTAATTGTATTTCATGTTTCGGTGGCAAAGTTCATGTTCACTCCAGTTCTTTGAAATGATACCATAGAAGAAGCACAGCTGGTTCCCTGAAGAACTGTTTAATCAGTATTTTAAAAGACAAAAAAACACTTTTACAGTTTACAGAGCCTCCATCTAATGTAAGAATGTTTCCTATAACCAAATGCCTAAAACAAGAGCCGTTGGCTAATGCTTGCTTTTACAGTCACTTAAATTCTTAGTTTTAACCAGGTAAAAGAGGTGCAATCTCCAAAGCTGTAGGTAATTATTTTGTTTGTCAAAATGGTACGATCCAGTCTAACTAAGCTATACTGAAATTTCAAACAGCTTCTTGTTATTAAGCAAATTAAGGACATTGCAATATAGCTCAGAATTGGATAAGAACATGCAAAAAATCTTAATCATCACAATCCAATTATACAAGGCTATTTTTAGCTATTGATTAGTATCTGTTCTGAATGTGGAATTCTCTGGACATAGGTGATCTCAGATTGTTTGGAGATGCTACGTGAAAAACTGTGCGCCTTTTGACATCCACCTAGAGTAGCAGATTCTTGCCCTGCTTTCTGATGTGTTTATGCCACAGAACTGGCAGAGGATTAAAACAATTCTAATCGGTGGTGTGTACAAAGAGAAAGTTGCGCTGATGTTCACTCGAAACTCTCTCTACTTCAAAAATAATAACACTTGAAACGCTTAGAACACAACAAAGAGGGTTCAAGAGGGTTCAAAGAAATTTGCCATAAACAACTATAATTTACTTTGCTTGTGTTATTTGAATATTCATAATCACCCCAGGTTTCACCTTTTATAAACAGACATGTGTATACTTTAGTGTGCTGAAATCTCGCTCATGACTGAGTAGAAATGCTGGGAGCCAGGGGTACACGTTACATTCGCTCAAAGATATCAACTGCTTTCTTATATCATATTCATCAACGCTTTTTCTAAAATATTCAAACTACCTGTCTAATATTGGGTAGGCCCTCCTTGTGCCATCTAAACAGCTCTGACCCGAGATATGGATTTCACAAAACCTCTGAAAGTGTCCTGTGGTATCTGGAAGCGAGACCTTAGCAGCAAATCATGCAAAAAAAATCCTGAGGTGCTGTTTCCATGGATCACACTAATGAGCCTTGGGCGCCTGTGACCCTGTTGTCGTTTCATATTGCATCCTTGCTTAGATCACTTTTGGTAGGAACTGACCACTGCATACTGGGAGCTGCCCCCCCCCCCCCCCCCCACACACACACAAGACCTGCTGTTTTGGAGATGCACTGACCCAGTTGTCTAACCTTCACAATTTAGACCTTTTTAAAGTCACTTTAGTTCTTCCAGTACAACAACTTTAAGAACAGACTGTTCACTTCCTTTCTAATATATACATCTTACCCCAGTGACAAGTGCCACTTTAACCACACAATCAATGTTATGCACTCTACCTGCCAGTGATTTTAATGTGATGGCTGATCAGTGTATAACCTGGCACTTGAAATTACATTCATATAATTAGTGAAAATAATACAAGAGCACCTCTGTCTGGACACAGTTTCATCATTTGCTAGAGATGATGCCACATGTATCTTTAGAAATCGAGCTTAGAAGCAAGGTCTGCTGTGTTTTTGTTTGGACCAGGCTTTTGGTCTCCCTCAGGTTTTTCAGCTATAGCCATATTCATGAGAGCAGCAGTTCAAAGCACCTTCCACCTCCACTTCAAACAAGTATAAACTAAATCTTTCTCTTTTTTTCCCCCTTCCTTCTTCAGAGTAGTAGTTTCAACTCGGTCAGACCTCCACAGCAAGGTCATCCCACGGCTCTCTGCTCTTCATACAAGAGCTCCCCTTTTCATAGGGCACTCAGACGCTGAGTGAGATAGGGACAAAAGGATAAGGATGAAAAAAGAAGAGAGAGAATAGTTAAAAAGAGGCAAAGGATAGACGAGAGGATAGATGACGCGTGAAAGGAAAGGTGAAGGGAGGGCGAGAGGGTTGGGTGGAGCAAGGATGGAGGAAGAGCTTATAGCATAAGACAGATGGAGGTAGTAGATGCTCTTCCAAGGTGGAGAACATGGCAGTTCTCTGCCCATTGAATGCTTTCAATCATCTTCTGACCTGAGGCTACGGTGGTGACAAGAAGAGACAAAGGCGGAGAGGTTCCTCATGTCAGTGCTGTTTACACAAACCCAAGACCCAGCGGCATCTTCAAACCATCCTGTGAAATTAGCCGGTGTCCTATCACTTCAGAAGGACAGGGTAAAAAATAGAAGATGTAGGCACCAGAAATACATAGAAATCACACAGAAACATGTGCCTAACGTATACATCTTGCAAATCTGCTAGAGTGTGTTCAATGCTTTACAGATTCACAGCATAAGTTATATGTGCTGAGATTTAGTGAAAATACAAATACACGCCTACCATATAATTGAACACACATTTGATTAGTGGTTATACGTATTATACTGATGATCAAGATAATACAGTACTAAGCACTTTTCTATTGGTCCATTCGTCATGACATTTTGACATTATGCAAACAAAAAGCATCTCTCTAAAACCAGTCAAAACATATAGCATATTTGTACATTTATTATTAGAAAAATACACACACACACACACACACACACACACACACACTATATCAGCTACTTTAACTTGCACATTTCCTGACACATGAAATGCATACATACACACATACAGCTTGTCTAGTCCCTGTAGAGAAGTACTGCCAATAGAATAGGACTCTCTAGAGCTGATAAACATGAACCCATTGGCTAATGCCTAATGGCAGGTGTGGGCTAGATGGGGTATAAAGCCCACAGCATTGAGCTGTGGAGCAGTGGAACTGTGTACTCTGGAATGATGAAGCTCCATCCAATACTTTTGGGATGAGTTAGGGAGTTGGGGATGAGGTGGGATGGTGATCTAACATCTAACATCTTCACCTCACTTACGCTCTAGTTTTTTAGTTTTCCAATGGCTACAATATACTGCTGGTATTGACTGCATATGTGTACATTATATTCTTAGAAATAAGAGTATTTCTTTTATATTTCTCTACAAGCAGTCAAAATGTCTTTAAACACACTGTCCTGTACATTGACTATATACACACACCGAATATTCCAAATAATATATGCAGTATTTAAAAATCTGACTGGATTGTATATAGTTGACCTCTGAGAGCGCAGAGTGGAAACACCTGAAACCAACTCTGAGAGTCCAACAACAGTGTGGGTTTTTTCACCTCTACACATCTAGTTCATCAAGGTCTAAGTGACAGTTGAACTAAAATTTTTCTGATGTGCGCTGGCTGGGGTTGTGGGTTGTGTGTGTATGTGTGTGTGCGTGTGTGTGTATATTTGAGCAGTGCGGGGGAAAAAGGCTTGGTGCGGGCAGACATTCAGACAGTCAGACAGCCTGTCTGCTGTGCACCGGCTGTGCAGGTTTTTTTCCCCCTCTGTAAAAATATCACACCTTATTTACAATTCAATGAGGTGCACTGGGTAAGAGTAACAAAGCCTCTCTCCCTCTCTCTCTCTCTCCCTCCTGCTCTCTCCCTCTCTCTCTCTCTTTCTCTCACTCCCTCATTCTCTCTTTCTCATTCTCCTTACCCTCTCTCTCTCCCTCCTTCTATCTCTCCCCCTCTTTTTTTCTTTCTCCCTCTCTGATGTCTGTGCCTAAGCTCTGCTTGGTGCACTAAGAACAAATAATCAGAAAAAAGAGCCCAGATTCGGTAGAAGTGGACAGTCCACTCACTCTGCATTCTTAAAATGTTAAGATTTTCTGATTCTGTCACTTTTCTCTGGCTAAGTCTGAATAATCTGTGGCTCTTTTTCCTCTCAGTGTTCTCGCGCGTCCATCTAATTGAAAATGACTTGAATGAAAAACGGGTCAGAAACCAGATGGTTTCAAACATTCAAGGGGTTGCTAGTAATTATACGTCATGCCAAACCACAGAGCGTTGACGGATGTATTCTGACCACATTGTATTATGATACCACTGAAACTAACCCCGAGGAAATGTTGGCAGAAACACTTTTACCAGCGTTGGCTGAAAATAAAAGATCTAAATGTTTCATACGCATTAACTCCGATCGTAGCATCTTTGTATGCAAACGTGAAAGTTACAGTATTGAACCTGTTATTAATATTTCTTTTTCAACACACTGATCTAGACTGACCTTTCTTGTTGGCTTACATGCTAAAGCTTCCTGGTTTTGATCCATGCTGACAGATGCATATTGAAAGGCTGGGAAATATGAGGAATATGAAAAATAAAGAAATTTGAATGATCTGATACTGTAATATACACTGTCGATTATGTGTATTATGTGAGTATGCGATTATGTGAGTATGAGGAACCTTTAAAGGCCTAAAGTACCTTTACTTGATGTAAAAGATCTTATCCAACTTAAAGGCTCTTCACAGTTACGCATCTCTATTACAAACATCACTGGAGTCCTTGTTCTTCAACCTGTACTTTATATGATTTATATGAAGAGCATAGCTGTGAACAATTCTGAGGTTTCTTAGGAAAATATTGACAAATGGGGTCCAAGATTCATGTCCGCAAGAGTGTTTTTTCAATGGCATTGCTCAAAGAACCCTCCTTTCATAAGAGTGCAGCCTAAATGATTTTCTAGGTGCTTGCTTGAAACTTGTGTGATAATTAGAAGGTCATTGTCCAGCAAGACCACGACTAAACCTTCAAAGACAACAACGTAAGTGTATTATTTTCATATTCTCAATAGTAACGCATGTCTGTATCTGTGCAAATCTGTATATAGTGATCAGTCTAATGGTTGCGAGCTTTGAAAATACTGCTGGCCATCCCGAAATGCCCATAGCTCACTCTCCCACCAGGAGTGTATCAGTCTGAGCAGCTGTCCAGATGTGGGTCTTACATATTCATGGGCTCGGCTCTGGTTGTCAGGGTTGTCATGGTGACGTTTCCAGTGCAGTTAGATGCCAGCAAGAGTTTCTCTCTCATCCATCACCCGTGCCAAAGGTCAGCTTTAGTCTCATTCACACTCTGCATTTTAATACACTCTGCCTTGCACAGGTTTTTTTGTCAATGGCTAGCGCTAAACACTTCAACATGAAACACTTTCTTCAGAAATCAACTTCTGGCTCTACTTACTGTTTCCAAAGTACAAGACTTCTCCTGTTTATTTTAGATACTCCCCCTCATAATCAATTAATAATTATTGCTGTGTAAAAAAACCCATGACAACCTCACAGTTGTGTTATTCCCATTTTGATAAGAGGAATAATTCATGGCCTTGTTCTCCGATTTGCAGATCGGAGGAACTTCAAAGCTGAGCGTGGATGCTGAGGTAGCAGAAGTGAAGCAGTGTTGAGATAAAGAACATGGCTGTAGGGGAGAGCGCTGGAGGCTAGCTGTTGTCTGATAACTTGCTCTGCGTTTGCCTTGCTGACATTGCCTCCCTGAGCTGCTGGCCTAGGTCATTCCTGAATGTTCAGTGTGACTTGAAGGTCAGGGTTTCTTTTCAGGGATGCACTGGACTTACTTTTTTCCTTCCCAATACCGACTCGGACACCTGAACTCTGGGTGGTAGCTAATACTACGTACTAATCTGGTTAAATGTGTGTACCTCACTTTGTGGAATTACTTACGATCATCCTGTTATGAACATAGCTCCTTAACTATAAAACAATATCAAACAAATGCATGCAGATGAAATCTTTAGTAAGGTTAGGATTGGTGCCAGTGATGATGTATTATATTGAATCGATGCACCACTAGAGGGATTAGTTATATGTAGACCAGGCCGCCTGATGTCTCAGGAGGGTACTAGAACCTGTTAGATTTTTGCTTATTAATCAGGCAAATGGTGCAGATATTCGTATGTCTCCTCCAACCTCCACAAAACGGGATGGATTATCAAGGCTGAGTACAGAAAAGTCACCCAAACCATTTCCTCCAGCTTATGCTTCTTTTTTGCAATCATAATGACTCTTGTTGAAAGGATACCATATGTTCTGCTCCCATTTTGGGCCATCACTGTTGATTAATTTAGTAATCGAGTAATCTACCAAATATTCTAATTATTCATTTAATATTTTTAAAGTTGTAACAAAGGTCAGACAATAGCAAAAAATGAACTTAACTGAAGTATTTGTGGAAATATAAGCAATGAATCCTTCGAAAAGATGCTATGATTCAAAAATGCATAGAAATGAGTCTTTAGTCTATGAGGCTTTAAAATATGCATTATCATCTTGCACATCATTACAGATTCATTGTGAAGGTGAATTTTGACTGATGATTTTTTTTATAGAGTAATTGAGTTTAATCGAGTTATCTTGACAGCTGTACTCCCATTTAGAACCGTAGGTTTTCCGTTTTGCTTATTCTTCTCATGGAAGTACGGAATATGTTTTAAAAGGCTCTTCTGGAGCAGCTGCTGAATGTCTATTGTAAAAAGCGTCACACAAATGAAACAGAAAATTGTGCACAGCCGTTTCAGACCCTGAGGTGTTATGTTAGACCCAGTCACACCCCCGTACACACTCCTGCTCCTTTTCCCACTCCCTCGCTTCCTCTCTGCGGAGCCGGGCTGGCCAGGGGAGCAGAGGAGGGGTGGCGGGGGGTGAGGGGGCAACAGTATCCAGGAGAAAATTTGCACAAAGCTGTGGTAATGAATATTCATCTGTGACGGTGGCTGGGGCCATGGCACGTTATCCTGGCTGAGAGGAGGGCTGGTCGCAGCCGTGCTGCGGCGGGGGGAGCGGGGCGGGGGTGGGGGAACATAAAGGCCCGTGGCCGATCCCATTACCCAACGCTGCGCAGGCTTAATGCGATTCAGCCAGGAGCCTGTGTGCTGCCGAGACGCTCCATTCTCCCAGATTTCATCCAGAGCTTTATGCAGCAGCCCTGCTACACACTCTCTTCAAGCTAAAGCACACACGAGCTGATCCCACACATCTCAGCTAGAAACAGCTGATGTCAGGAATCCTTATTTGTGTAGTTTTAACACATATTAAACAAGAGAAAGAGGCTGAGGGGCTTTTGTGGGTTCTTTGAATGTGTGTAGGTAGTGTGTATGTAGTATGATGGGGGTACGTATATAGTTTAACAGCTTTCAGCACATTTCTGATTTGGATTGTAACTTTGATTTATGCAAAATAAATGACTTTTAGGATTGAGTTATGTGGTTAGTTGTGAATACAATCCTGTTTCTTTGCTTAATAAACATAATTATTATTATTACTCCTATTATTATTATTATTATTATTATTATTATTATTTTCTATTATTATTACTTTCCTCTCCCACAGGTATGTGAGTGCCTACACACTTGGAGGGCTGGCTATAAGGGTATCTACCAGGCTTTGCAATATTGACTGAGATCAGTGAGGCTCTTTTACTTCAGGACTCATTAGTCTGTTTGTCTCTTTATTTTTGGTGTGCAGACGTACATCTCCTCCCATGCTTCCCTGACCCTTGTTGAACAGACAAAACCTTCAACAACATGCATCATATGAGCATAAAAATCTTTTGTTCTGACAGGTAGATGTGTAAGACAATAGAAATCCATATACACAAGAATATAGCACAACATATTCGGAATTATTTAGTTTGAATCAGAATCAGAATCTCTTCATTTTGTCAAGTATGATACACATACAAGGAATACAAGGAATGTTACTTGGTGAGAGTTAGAATAGTTGTGCTTTCGTTACATTAAAGTGTAAAGATTTAAAAGTGGACATCATATCCGCACTTTTGGCAATTGTTTTCAATATATATGTGTTTTGTATATATATATACAGTATCTATCTATCTATCTATCTATCTCTCTCTCTCTCTCTCTCTCTCTCTCTCTATATATATATATATATATATATATATATATATATACATATACACACACACACACACAAAACAACATAATTAAGATAGATTCTAGAACATAAATACAGTAACATAAAAAATAAAACCCATGGTTTCTATGGAACACCCCCAGCCAAAACATGAATCGTTAAATTCCATCTCCAGCTCACCTGATTTATCATAATGAGGTGTTGATTATCCAAACCAGTTATTGGATGACAGTGATACTAATAATACGGTGCCACCATGAGGAGAATTGGAAATGGTTAAACTTACACAGTCATACATTTAATCATTATCTACTCTACTAATATTATTTGTATTTATTATAATATAAGTTTGTTACTGATCAAATAAGATAAGGAGCTTTTTAAATTTTCACAGGTGCATAAAACTCTGGACAGTACTTGTGGTTGTTCTTTACATATTGTCAAAATGTAATGAATAGATCAGTAGAAATAGTCCAAAAAAATGGCATTAAATATTTTTCTGTACAGTGTAAAGTTGTATGTAAGAACTATCCATAAATTAGTATATTAAACAAATACATAACTCTTTCACTTTTTATCACTGTACTGCAATGATTTTTCTTTACTTCTACTTTTGATTTTTTACTTTACTTTTACTAGTTCAGTGATTTTACTGCACTCAATAAGTTCACTGCACTCATTGATTTCACTTAACTCAATGATGTTACTGTACTCTATGATTTCACTATACTCAATGGTTTTACTGTAGTTCAGTGATTTCACTATACTCAATGAATTACTGTACTCAATAATTTCACTTTACTCAATAATTTACTGTACTCAATGATTTCACTTTACTCAATGGTTTTACTGTAGTTCAGTGATTTTACTATACTCAATGATTTTCTGTACTCAATGATTTCACTATACTCAATGATTTCACTATACTCAATACTTTACTGTACTCAATGATTTCACTTTACTCAATGATTTCACTTTACTCAATGATTTTACTGTAATACAGTGATTTCACTGTACTCAATGATTCTGCTGTAGTTCAGTGATTTCACTATATTCAGCGATTCTGCTGTAGTTCAGTGATTCCACTATATTCAGCGATTCTGCTGTAGTTCAGTGATTTCACTATATTCAATGATTTCACTATACTCAACTTCACTGTACAAAATAATTTCTCTGTGCACAATAATTTCACTGTGCACATTGATTTCACTTTACTGTAATGATTTCACTGTCATTAAAAAAAAGGTTTGTAACAGTGAAAAAATTTAAGTCAGTAACAGTGTGTGGAAATTTAATACCATATTACAGAAATGCTCCTCTGTCTTAGAGCATGGCTTATGCTGTACATGTATTACTCTGAGGTCAGCCATAAATTGTTGAATTGTGGGGCTTATATTATTGTCACAAGACTGGAAAAGTTTAGTAATTTTAATTTATGTGACCTACAATTTTTAAATCTGAATTGAAAACTTTATTGAACCTGAGTATGTGTATCATTACCTCTATACTGCTGCATATAAAGTAAACATATATTTGGACATTGTACTTCAGAGAAGCGTTGACTAGACATTGCAGGGGATTTGGGCTTGTGTAAGTTACAGTGATCTGTGAATATGTGCAGTCAAGTCAAAGGACCCTTAGTGAGGCTGTCTGTGTGACATGTAGCTTTGTAGAGAGCTGGTAATCCACAGTGAGAGGTGATATCGTGTCAGCCTGCAGATCCACAAGAGGGCATGTATTAAATCCTAACACTGTTGAATAGCACTACAGTTAAAACCACTCTCTCTCTCTCTCTCTCTCTCTCTCACACACACACACACACACACACACACACACACACATATATATATATAGACAAAAAATCAGAATAGAGAAATTAAAGCGCCTTCGTGAGGTGTGCTGCTGCAAGCATTTAGGCAAACACAATTTTCAGCTTATCGTGGCAAGCGCTCTTTTACCAATCATCCCTAACAGCACCTCGCCTCTCGCTCACTCCAATCCGGATCATTTTCAAATGCAAATAGCAGCACTTCACAGTAATCTCACCCAACAGAGAGGCGAATCTATTTGCATACGTAAGTTGGACGCTACTGCCATAAGTCTTAAACACACTATCTGCATAAAGAAGAAAAAACTGCACTGTGTCAAATTTGGCAAAAGCCTTAATGAATGATTAGTTTGCCTCTATGAAGAAGGTTGATGTTTTTCTTTCTTTTTTTTTTTACTGACCAGTTTTTGTAGTTTATTAGAACTGTGCGTAATATGCATACAGAGAAGACTCTGTCTCATATTTGCCTTGAAGTGATGCTACCTGGGACGACAATGTATTTGACTGATTGCAAACAATTTTCTCCTGTAGCCTTCATTGAATTCTTAAAGAATGAATTCTTCTTTTTTGTCTTCCTTTTAAATTCTGTGCAAAAATTCAATATTCTATAGTGGCATCGGTTTAATATGTAATATTTATTATGCCAGAATGATGGATTAGTCTGATTTTAGACTATAATGTTGATTAAAGACTGTAAGTAACAATAGGGCACAAGGTAAATACATGGGAGGTTGATCTTCCAACCTCAGCATTATACTGTGAGGAAAAAAAACAATGTCTTGAGGCAGTTTTTTAAACTTTGTGTACTTCCATGGTGACTGCATCCTATAAGAGTTGTGATTTTTTTGTCTTACCATTGCTTAATTATTCATCGTGATGTCACCTCAGTGACAATTTTACTGTTAGCATAGTAGAGGTTTAACCCTATATTAACTGTGACATACTTCATCTGGAGAACCAGATCCATGCATTTCAAACAGTACCATTTTTCTAAAGCACTACAAGTGTAGAAAACTGCCAGACTTCCCAACATTAATGTTCGACCAGTAACTCAAGCACCATTTTTGTTCGACCCAGTCCTACCCTTACTATTAAATTGTTTATAGTCTGCAAATGGTGTGAAACGTTGAAGGCCATGGATCATAGAGCGCTCGGTGAACGTTTACTCTGTCTGATGATAAAGCCAGATGGATTATGGTTCAGAGCCAGGCATCTTTAGGGAGAAAGCCAGTGGTTTCACACTTGGAGAGAGAAAGCGCATAAAATGTGACAGGATAAATTCATCTGCCCACTGATGTGCCTTCTTATGTATGTGTTCCAGGGCACTGGATCATCATCAGATACATTCTTAACAGCGCATCACATTGAGATTCAGTCTATTTAAAGGAGAGATGACCACTGGTCAAAGTCATTGTCCAGCAAAGGGTATGTTTAGATTCTCAATGTCATGGAAAAGTATCAGGAGACCAAATAAGGTCTATAAAGCGAGTAAGAAGTGGTAAAAGGCCTTGGTGCTTGACTCATGTAGGAGTTAGCACCTCATTAGCAAGTACAAGTCTTGTGGGGGCGAAAGTGATGAAGATGGAGGAGAGGGAAAATGAAAAGAAAGGAGGCGGAGTGAAGGGATTCAGGAGTTATAGTCTCTTGTGGGAGAGGAGATGCTGCTTACTGCAATTGATTCGTTTATTTGTAGGCTACTTTCTGATTGTTGTGTCAACTTTACAGATTTTGGTGCTGCTAACTAATAGAATAATAGGTGGGAAGCATTACAGTAATGCTAATTTTCATTTCTTTTCACAATTTGGTACTGCCAATTAACCCACCCTCCCCCTAGTACTAGCAATGCTCCTGACACAAGGACAGTAAGGACTGTATACTACCAATTGTGCTCTCTCAGACTCCAGCTGCTGATGGCAAAGCAGCATGACAGGGGATTTGAACTTGCAACCCCCGGATCATTATGGTAGCACGTTAGGCCACTGAGCCACTTGGAGCCCAATACAAATGTATGAGTTTAGCCAAGTAGAAGTGACTTTAGATGAGCTAGGACCACTCAAACGTGAATGTGATCCTGTTGATATGTGTGTATGGTGTTGCGTCAACTCAAGTGAAGAGTCTATGAAGCACACGGCTATTTGGTGCTGTGGCTGAGCTTTCAACTGAAATATTAAAATCCATCTAACTGTTTGAAGCGATATGGCTGAAATGTGCTCGGGGCTGCTTGTGTTATCAGTGCTTGCATACTAGAGAAGGTCGTCATTTGAAAAAAAGAGCCCTGTGCATTAGCATTCATAATTGCCTACATGACGAATCTGATATGGTTCGTTTACCAGAGAGTAGGGAAACAAGCTGTCAGGAGTATGTTCTTTAATTAAGAATATGACTAAGGAACATGTCCCTTATGACCGCTAATGGAAGTGTTTGTTAATTCACTTATCTGGGCATGAAATTCCTTTGGCTGTGACTGGCAGCACGAGGTCATTTATCTTACGAAACAGCACAAATCTTCCCAACAATCTGCGTGTTTGCCGACTGCATTACTGTGCATGCTTCAAGCCAATACGTAGAGAAAGTAGAAAATTCATTGAGAGGAACTCATCGTTTTTGTCTGTGATTCTGTTTTGATGAAACCTGCCGTGCTCTTGTCTCCTCTAGGCAGGTGTTTTGAAGTGAAACGTCAAAAGTTCAATTTCTTCTCTCAACAAAGTTTAGGACTCTGCCACAAGTTTGAAGAAAAGGAACTTAATTGTTCAAGGTTGTGTGTTTTAATCAAAGTATGATCAAATACATAGACGTATCTGGCTGTGAATAATACATTAATGCCCATACAAAGACACCCCCACAGGCAGTGCGCAGTGCAGGAGGCACTAGGGGATTCATCCATGTCCTCAGGTTATGCTTTACTTTTCTGCTGAGTTGACAGAGTGAGGGGGAGTGTGGGATTGGTTCACTTGGAAGTTACAGAACTCATCTTGGGGTGACTGGACAAAGTCGTTCTGTCACTCTGTGAAGTAATGCTGAATGTTCATACAATTATTCTACTCATGTCGGTCAAATACGCATGTTACTCTGTTATTAAATGGTTGATATTAAGTTTGTAGTTATCTCTGATTTACCATGTTCTGTGGACAAAGGCATAGTTCACTTATTGCATGTGCTTCTATAATGTCAAACAGTGGGAATTATTGGATAGCTGTGCATGCAAGTTCTAGACATTCCTAGAAAGTAGGCCTCATCCATGTGGCCATTTAAAAACTTACAAGACAAACGCACATCTGAGGTTTATCAGATGGTCTAAGCCAGTTTTGACTACTGGATTATTAATAATCCAGTCTAAAAATGATTTTAGAAAAAAAATGATTTTGTTCCAAAGACTGATTTTCTCTATTATTATATGCAAAAGTAAATGCTTTTAGATCTTTAAACTAAATTTGGCATTAGACAATCATAACCTAACAATCAAATCCTTTTTAAAAATCATTATTTCATTTACTTAAGAAGCAACATACAACATACGTATTTAAGGAGCAAGGTAATTGTTAGTTAGTTAGTTACCAGGCTTGCCAGAATGCTTTCACTATGAGAAAAATAAAATTGGGCAAAAGTAACATTCATAACCAAACGCTGCTGGCCAGAAATGTTTAATTCAACTTTGTAAAAAAGCATCTGGGCAAGCTTGGTGGGATAATGTTCTTTAGACAGGCCAGTCAACAGTGTAATTACTGTTAAGAAAGGTTAAGCAAAGGTGCAGCAAATACTGCATTTCGAACATCATACAACATGGTGGGATGTTAGTGGGGATGTATAGCTGCTTCAGGAACTGGGCAACTTGGTGTTGGTCTCTCTTATGTCAAATAATTCCTACGACTGTTTGTTCATCTGTACATGCCATGGAATTTAAACACTTACATTATTTACATTTCATTTGTAAATAATTGAGAAGAAAAAAACTATTTTTGGAGAGGCCTGGTTTAGTAAAGAATTTGAACCTAGTAAAGGGGATCTACAGGGTTAAATTAAGTTGAATTCAACATAAATTGATGTGTGTTTATAATAATTAAAATCATTTAAATATTTCAAAACATTTAATTTCTACTATAATTTTTGTACTATGTTAATATCCCCTATATTACTGTAAAACACAATGTGGTTTACAGCCTCAACTCCAATTCTTGTTTCATGCGTTGTGTTAATCTGGCCGAAAGAAATGTAATGTACTGTATATATAGTATATTGAATATATTATATATATACTTATATTTAACTATGTATTTACCTTGGCATGGTTGAAGAGTGATATTTTAGTACATGGAAGTTACATTGTGTGGAACTTTCAAAAGCACAGGAGCGTGCAGGAGCCTGTGGAGCCTCTGGAATGACAAAAAGCAAACACTAGACCGACTGGTTAAAATTTTTTCATGTAGCAGACCATGCTAACTGGACACAGAGATGATCCAGAGATGACAGCAACACTATCTGGTGTCACTATCTAGGCCAAGCTATGCTATGCAACTGTGGGCAGTCTCGGTGACCTAAAGCAGCCAACAAAAGAAGAGCTTTTTTTAATGAGCAGAAATAGTGTCTTTTCATCTAAGGCAAAATACCAAAATACAAAATGTAATACTAAATATACATAAAAGATCAATGTAAAATACTCAATAAATGCAATATTTAGGCCCTTTAAATATAGGAGGGTTGATAAGGTTGCCCCCCTTAGCCCTTATTAAAATATATTTGCATGGTGCATAAAAGGAGGGTTCGTCTGAATTGCATGATTTGTCCTGTCTGCTCTTTTTTTTATTTTACCTGATCTGTAGCTCATGGCCTCACTGAAAACAACACAATGTGTCTGACTCAGTTTTGTATAGCTGGGTTTCAGTGTATGTACAGTGCCTCAGTAACTGACTTTGACTGGACAGAAGTGTATGGTAGAGAGCTCTGGAAGGAACTATAAGTTCTATCCTTACCTGTACAGTTTTAGCATTCTCTCTCACAGATAAGCACATTATTATTTTTTTAAGTCAGAAATATAATTTTACTTAAATATATTTTACAGTGTACACTCTGGCCATGTTTTAAGAGACTTTTTACGACAGCTTCACCTTGTCGTAACACTCACAATAATTATGGTACGTTAATCTACAGGAGCCTGTCCTGATTAGATGATGATAAAGAAGGAAATTGCCTGCAATAACACAATGGTGTGTTGCAGACAGACACGTGGAGTATGAGTCTGACTGGGTGATGGGTGCTGTCTGATGCAGTGGTGCGTGGCAGGACTTTTGAATGACATCCGTCATAAAAGAATAGCCGCTGCTGTCTCGCCTCTCGCTCTTCCCCACCCCTTATAACCCTCGCAGAGCTAGTGATTATCTCTCTCGCCTTCCTCTGCTTGGTCAGCAACATTAATATGCTGACTACACTACTGATGGCCAACTTTATGCCCTTTTTCGTCTTGCTGTTACAGTATATTCATTTCGCAGGCGAGACTTCTAACAACAAAGGACTGACTTCCACACACAGTTCAGTATGTGCACCCCTTATATTCTGCTCAAGCGCTTCATAGACCTTGCAGAATTCTTAGACTCACTAATGTATGTAGTGTGCAAATAATAACCAAAAGCCTGTGAAATGAAAATAGTGAGAAGTAAAGCAATACAATGTTGGCCAATTTACAAAACTGGCCTTTAAATTACTGGCTGATACCTCACTGGGTTGACGATACTTGGGAACAAATGCAGACAAGCACAATGCTGGTGGCTTTATGAAGTGCATTGAGCTTAGAGGGTGTCTAGCCCATGCTGGGCCTGTGTATAATGTGCATTCGGGACAGGAGCACGTCTGTAGTACCTTTATGTAAAACCTTTTAATATTATTAGTACCCTGCAGACTTATGATCACATGTAAAAACAGGAATGTCATGATTGCATTTTTATTCCTTCCCATATATTACCTCCAAGCTTCATATCTGTGTTTATGAAATATGCCCACCCACAAATTGCTTATAAATATTCATTATACGTTGATTACAGAGTCTGTGAACCTTTGATCATGATAACTCTTATGAATCATATGTGTTCCGGGATCATTCTTGCTTTAGTATTTTTTCTTACATTGTATAATACATTTAATGTACATGTAAAAAAATGATTTAAGCTATTTGCTGAATGAGTCATATACAATAACAGACATAGAAATGAATGTGGGATTTCACTTTTCAAGGTATTGCAGACTTCATATGGTTTTGAGAAGTGCGAGAAATGGAGAGACCAACTAATGTTTCCTCTTGATACAATCTCTTTGTTTGCCTTGCCATTTTCCATTATTGAGACCTGGCTTCCTTTGCACTCTTATCCAATGCTCAGTGCTGCAATTGCTTTTTGAATGAAATAGGACAAGTTTTCGTCCACTTTTAATTGAAATGCAAACTACAACAGTGGTTCACTGCAACAGCCGTGCTTTCTCTCTCTGATGATAAAGGCAGCAGCTATTTGTCTGCCTATCAGCTTGGTCATGTGTGTAATTGCCTTTTACTATTCTCTGGCCACAAAATGCACCAGAGTGATGCGTGAGGGAAAATAAGCAGCGGAGCATCAATGAAATACTGACCAAATCGGGCTAGGTATAGCCCCAGGTTGGTCTGCCTGTGAGCAATGACCAGTTTTCTATTTATTTGTTGTTGTTGTTTTAAACAAAAGCTAAACACATATTGTTAACATTGAGCTTGTGATTCTTGATTTAATGTCGCATGATGTTGCTGAGGCATTTTATTATTATTTATTATAATTATTATTATTATTATTTATTTAAAAAAATGTAATGTGAAAACTAGAAGATTCAAAATGCAAGACTCTGTAAGACAGCACAAAAGAAATAACGATCAGGCCTTTAAAAGTAAAGCCATATGTGTGCTGCCTATTGATCCTCTGAAGGTCACTGTGGACGTGAACTTCCCCCTCAAGAGAATTCTCTCAGTCACCTTGACCATGAGCTAACACCAGCTCACTGACCTCTGACCTCCGACCTCCTCACGTAGCCCTCTGTCGCCTTCGTCTCACACTAATCTTTCACGTGACCCCTGAAACTTCACCTTGAGCACGCACTAATGTTGGAGTTTGACCACTGACATGACCTTTAACCCTGCTTGTGTTTTCTGGAGGAATTAGGAGGGCACTGAGGGAGAAACATCAGGGACAGTGCAGCCATTGGTGAAACACACTCCAAATGAAAATTGACAACGTTCCCCTTCCCCAGCCTCCAGCTCTCTGCCTGCCCACTGGGCAGTTAGCAGTGTGGGTTAAAACGAGTCAATAATGTTTCACAAGGCCAAGATATCCCCCCAGAGTGCTGTGTGTTGTCTGAAGTGGTTTGACATTTATTAGAGAGGGAGAGAGAGAAAGAGAGAGAGAGAGAGAGAGAGAGAGAGAGAGAGAGATAGAGAGAGAAAAGGGGGAGGGTTGGGGGTTCTGGGAATGAGGAAAGAAACAGAGAGAGAGAAATGGAAGAGAGAGGTAGATTGACAGCAGGAGTACAACACCGATAGGCAAAGGAGCAAGCAAAGCGAAATAGAGGGAAAGGAAAAGTGGCAGAGAGACAGTAAAGGGGGGGGGGGTGTCTTCTGGAAGTACTGTGGGCAGCTCACTGCTTTATCATATTGATCTTGCTGCCACACACACACAAACACACACACACACACTCACACACACACACACACTATGGGAAGAGCAAATGCTCAGACCACACACAGCCTACCCTTCACATGTTTTAACCATGTTTTGAAAGCAATTCTTGTAACAGATAACTGCTGCTACTTTTGTTCATTTGCTGCCGATTTTCTTTTTCACATTAAACTACATATAGCTAACAAACCAAAGCTGACTTTGCATTTATAATTTATAATACATTTTTGTTTATTATAGGAACAAATGGACAGATACATAATCTTACTATATATATTGTGTTGGCCATTTTCTGCCGATGTGTTCCTTTACAACTAAACAGCTAAATAAAAGCTAATACAGAGCTGTAACATGCTGCTAATTTGTGAATGTAGGTAATAAACTGTAAATAAATAACTGCATTAGAAACAAAATGTTTAAATAAATTTAAATATCTGACTGAGGATTACTGTTGACTACTGTTATTGTGCATTGAGCTTTCTGTCCATTCATTCCTTCACCTAAACTAAATTTCAAGGTAATAATTACCTCAAAATGATGGCTTGTCGTTTGCCTTTTGCAACTTCCTGTCTTTTCATTCCATGACACAATAAACCAAAATGATTAACTCACAATAAATTAGCTTATTAACAATTGTAACTGGCTATTATTATGCTAGTTATTATAAAATGATAACTGTACAATAGGGCTGTGTAATAAATCTAATTTGTATTATTATCACAAAGGCCTGTAATTACTAAAATCTAGCTTTTGAAAGAGGGCTGCACGATATTGGAACAAAATAACCTGCAATATTTTGTTCTGCAATATATATTGCGATATTAAAAAATACTGGAATTTTTAACAGATTTTACCAGTAGTCACCAGAAGTCAGTGATCCAACATGCCATGATAATAATAATGCACTCAGTGTATCCAAGATTGTGGTAAAATGATATTTAGCAGATATAACTTGCTTCTGGTAGTAGTACATGTTTGATATGACTTGATATTGCACCTGACATTGTATGCCCTACGATGGCTACTGCACATGCACACAGTACAATGGTGATGCTGAAACAATATATTTTGCAGCTCTAGTTTGAAGCCCAAGCTAGTGCTTTCCACCATGCCTTCCTGCGTGAAGAGAGAGTAACATGAGTTCACCATTACAAAACACTCTAGTACGCTGGTTGATTCCCTAACTAGAAGTCTGTAAAAATACTTTAACTCTGGAATGACAGTGGCGATCATTTTCACTATTTTGAATTTTAAGGATGTTGACAATTAGTAACAAATGACCACAGTGTTCAGGGAATGATGATTTAATACAATCAGCACCTGAGTACTGATACCTGTGGCTCGTTTCCCCTCTCCACAGACTATAATATGCTCCCACCTTTTCAGTCACTACCCGCACTGCACTATACCACTTATCACTTATGTTTAGTTTTCTTGTCTGGCTCTTTTTGCCCTAGCTTAGTCAAAGAATAGCTTAGACCTAGATCTCTGCCTTTGATTGTTATTAGTTGTGTGTAGATGCCTAGTTTGTTTTAGCGGGTGCTTTAGGCTAAGTCTTTTGTTTCCTGATTTCCTGTCGTTAGTTTCCTTTAGTCTTGCTTTAATTTAACTTGTTTCTACTTTTGTTTATGTTTACTTTTACAGTTATCATGTTCAGATTTAGTCAGTAAACTTTGCCCTGGTGTCTGATAACCTCTATAGGTCATTTGATCATTTTATAATCATTTGCACAGTAGTGAATAGCGCTTCTATGATTTTGTATCTTTCATAGATCAGTTATGAGACCACAATGTATTTCCTTCAATATTGGCATCATGGAACACTACATGTACAAATGTTTGTGGACACCCCTTCTAATGAATGCATTCACCTACTTTAAGTTGCACCCATTGTAAATGCACACACATACACACACACACATACACACATACACACACACACACACACTGGAGCATATCTGGAGCAGAAAACATGAACCTATTGGCACCATGCCTAATAGCAGGTGTGGGCTAGAGGAGTAAAAAAAACAGCATTGAGCTGTGGAGCAGTTAAACTGTGATCTCTGGAGTGATGGTGCTCCATCCAATACTTTTGGGATGAGTTGGGGAGATAGGAATAACTTGGGGTGACAATCATCCTAACTGCAATCAAATCCTTAGAGACAGTTACTCCAACAAAGTAGTTTAGTATCCTTGACTTTTTCATGGAACATTGAATAAGCAGGTGTCTCAATACTTTTGTCTTTTTGTCCTTAGTGTGTCTAACAATTTTATCAAATATGACTTTGTATGTCTACATTTTTAAGTGTTACCTTACATCATAAACTAGACTCAATGATATCTAGTGCAAAATTATTGTTGATGTGCATTTCTAAGCTTTTGTCCTTTAGTAAATCACAAGGTAACTTTAAACTGAATATTAATGCTAGATGTTGATGTGCATCTTGTGTATTTTACAGCTTTCTGTCTGTCCATTCTCTTACACAGTAAACTAAAAATAGCTAAGTGGTTGGTTGAGACTCCCAACCCCAGTTATTTAAAACTGGAGTGTTATATGTAGTCAGATTTGACAGGATTCTGAGTGCACGATTATGTGAGCACATTTGGTGGTGATTGTCATGGAGCTGATGTAGTTTTTCTCCCACAGTTGCCGGTTGCTGGGCGAGCGTGGTGAGCTTGGCTCGGCAGCAGAGGCGAGAGCATTAGTGAGAGGAGCAGGGAGCAGGGGAGAAAGCAGCAGTGAAATATTTATAGAGGTTTGACTCGCTTCTCTCCCTCAGGAGCAGCACATGCATGCTGGAGATAGCTGCAGGCCATACAGAGCAGCAGGTCAGATTCTGAGGTTTACACATCATAGAGAAACACAACATGTCAATGAGGCAGTGAGGGAGGAGGAAGGAGTGAGGGAGGGGGTGGAGAGAAGGTGCACTTGGAGGCACATTTGGGCTTTGGAGAGTTATAGATTTTTTTTTTCTTTTACATTTTTTTCTCTTCTTCTTGTTGTTTTTGACAGATACCTTTCCTGTTTATTTTCTCCTCTTCAGATCAAAAAGTGTCTGTGTGATATTGAATCCGACAGCTACCTGTATCCACATCAAACTTCATTTAGTCCTGCGGTTTTGACATCTTTCATGTGAGCTTGAAACAGTTGTAGATTTTTGTGTTCATGCAGTGGCAACAGGTTTTGGATTGCGTTTGACTGCATGCACACAGTCCTGGATCCAAACAGCTGGATTAACAGGGATGTAGAAACACCCTGAGGTCAGTACCCAGCAGAGCTGTGAATGATTTGAGAAGTGAAGACAAAATCCTTGTGGTGAAAGTGATTTGTGTTGTTCTGTGACATTTTCAAAGACAGCTGTGGAGTCCACTGCATGACTAGCATGATAACACTGGCTTTGCACCCAGGCTGTTGTGAAATATTTTTTATACATTTTTACCAAGGGGTAAAATCCATAAATGACTCCAAAACACTGTTAATAGACTGAACAATTTAGTATTTTATAATTTATTTGGTGAATCTGTTATTTGTGAATTGAAATAGGTACATATTTACATATTTTGTTTTTGTCAAAATAGATGTTTTTTTGTTTGTGAAAAACAGAAATTGAGGGAGCAAGAAAGCAATAACAAAACAAGACAGGTGTTTCTATGCATGTTTGTACAGATTATTTTTGCACACACATATCATAGAATCAGAAAGACCCCAAACGGAAGTATATATTCAAAATTAGGATTAGTAGCAGTTTTCTTAAAAGTAGGAAAACTGAGTAATAATAAAGCTATGGAACACTGAGGTTCCTAAACATTAGGTATAGGTCATGTTAATAATAATACATAGTGTAGTTTGATAAAGCATAGTTTATTTGTTTTTTTGTTTTTCATTTGTTTGTGAAATCACACTTTTTTTTATTAATAGCACCTACAACAGCTGTACAAACATCAAATAAAGCATAGAGTAGCACTGTGTAGCAGGAGTATCCTAATAATCGCAGATAAAGGTTTAATATATAAATATATATAAATACTGCATTAATATTGCTAAGATCAAATAAGATATCACTGCCCTTGAACGGTCTATTATAGAATGTCAGGTGAGTGTCTACCTTGTAGACACTCACCTGACATTCAAGTAATATTCAACTGAATATGTATTGAATGCAAGTTGCATGTCAATAACTGTCTGTTAAATGTAACCCTACACCTAACCCTAACCCTAACCATAACCATACCCTTTAAGGGTTAGGTTTAGGGTTAGATTTAAGGTTTAGGTTTAGGTTAAGGTTAATGTTAGGGTTAGGTGCAAGGCTACATACAATAGTAATTAACATTCAACTTAGAGTTCAGTTATATTTAACACATATTTAGTTGAATGTTGGGATATCAGGTGAGCATATATGAGGCATCTGGACCATCCAAGTGAAGTGAAAATAAAAGAATCCACAGCCAAATCCTTTAGCTAAAGATGCTAATGTTCACATTGCATTACCATTAGTACAAAAGGTAAGAACTTTGGAATGATTATAGGGAAACATACATAGTGCAAAACACAAAGACATGGTTGACAGAGAAAAAAAAGAGCAGCCAGGAGAGGGAAAGGCAATCTTAAATACTGTAGTTATATACTAAGTAATGTCTATGCACATTTTGGAAAGTACTGACAACAAATTTCAATAGATTCCATTTCCCTCTGTGGTGAACGACAACTAAAAGACGAGCTGTAGTCTCAGATTAGATTAGGAAGGTGAAGTATGCAAAAAATGTGTAATTGAATGGCATTTCACCACTTCATTACAGTTACAGAGTGATCTCAGCCTACTCTAGGATAGGGTCACTCCCCCCACTTCCGCTCTTTCTAAATGCCAAGGAAAATCTGCAAAAGATGTTCCGGAATGGATTAGACAAGGCAAGAGTTTCTTCTCAGGTGTGTTCATGTAGAAAGAATATGAAGTTTGATGGGTTGGGCTGATTGCTTATCATTGCTATTTCTCATGTATCTTTATCTTTAGTACTGTATTTGTGTGTGTGTGTGTGTGCATAGTGCATTACATACATTGTTCTTACATTACTATATTTGCTTTAGTTTTATTCTGTCTATTGATTCCGTCTGTAAGAGGTACTGTAGTAACTAGTAATATTCTACACAGTAAAGAGATGCTGTTCATGTTTTTTTATGGAAATCTTGTGATTCTACCTGATTTAAGCATTTTTTATGTCATTGTGTTTTAAAAAAGACAGTGGTCCAGATCAATGCGACTTATTTATACATGACCTCAGTAACAGCCAATAAACATTGTCAGCCGATGCTCCATCTGTTTGGGCGCAAAAATTGACAAAAAATCTCAAAATGTGACCCAAGGTTTCTAATAAAAGTAGCAAAAGTACTGTTTGGTAAAACACAACAAAACAACAGCAGAAATAATGATATACAACACTGTGAAAACAAATAATGACAATGTTGTGTTAAATGTAATAATAAAAACTTCCATCCAAAGTCAAAAATGACAGCATGAGAAATAAAATGGAAAAAAAAAATCCAACTGAATATATCCAAGCCTTGTTCAGAATCATTCAGCTCTGCTCTGAAATCCTTCTCAAGGTGTTGTAATGTTTTTGTGATAATTTAATTGTAAAAGATTCTCTTAAACATATGGATAAATCAGCTGAGTGTGTGTACATGCATCAAGACTTGCCATGTTGGGAATCGTCATAGGAAAAATAATTAGCTTCTTACTGGGAAATTTAGTCTTAGTTTGAGTGGAGGTTTTTTGAGTGATGGTGTGGTTTAGGAATAACAAATGGCACATGTGCCATAGCAGTGCAATAGCAGTTTCCACACAGGTGATAAAACATGCTTGTAATCCTTGTTTATCAAATGTGTCACCACAATGCTGTTTCCTCTTGAAATTACTGTACATTTATGGGGTGTTTTTTTGTTGAGTGTAAGTTCTTGGTTTGCTAGAATGAGCTGATTTTCAGACTGTTCCAGTGTATCTTGGTTGTGAGTTCCACTACTTCATCCATTGGAATACATAGCCTTTACCTAAACAGAGAGCTTGTTAGATATGTTGTAGCCATGCCAAATACATATTTAGCATTGGTGGCCAAGCTTTTATGGCTATTGGATCATTACCAACATTTTTTAACAAAGTAAAACGATTATCTGCTTAGTTGAAGACATTCTTAAAAGCAAGGAACTCAATTCCTAAACAAATCCCCAACCCAAGCACCTCTTCATCCTGCCATTTGTCTATCAGGGAACGTCGCCCCCAGTCAAGTCCAGACATGATCAATAGGTCATCAGACAGAGGGGTGGAGGTCATAGGTCAGTGCTAGCCTGATCAGGAGAGGCTGGTCAGAGAGGGGGGATTAGGCTGCTTTTTGGGGGAGGAGGCTGCAGGAGAAAAATGGGAATCGCTGATTCAGGAGCCTGCAGAAACGCAGGGCCCCTTCCACCCGTCGATAGGCTTTCTCTTAAACAGATGATTTATTCTGTCCTAAAGGGCATGGAAGGGAAGTATCGATCAGGACACTGTTTCACTGCAGCCTCTGAGCAGCAGCCACCTGAGCCTGGAGAATGAATGGTTGGCGAAGGAAAAAGGGTCAGACAAAATGGGAGCTCTTAGAGGATTTCATGTTTTATGAATTCCCTTTATTGGGGATTTTATGGCAAACAGTGTCAAGAGCTTGTGGGTTTATATGAGGTATGGGCGATTTGGCGGGATAAGACTTAATCCTCATATTACACATGCTCGCCTGGCTCTCAGCGCAGCGTTCAGTGTGAAGAACATTGGCTTTTGAAGCCAGACTTGGGAAGGTCCGTCTTGAGTTTGCTCAGGTACTTTTTTTTTGAGTGGAGTTCTCGAGGCCCATCAAAGCCTCCAGTGTAGCGGTGCGCCGCCCTTTCCTTATCTCCTCTTGTTTTAGACACTGTTGTGATCACATTTATTAATCTCATGGCAATAGAACAAAGCCCTGCGTGTTCAAACAGCAATTACTCTCTCGTCTTTGGAGATACTGTCCAGGCATAATTGGATTTAAATGAACTCAAATCTTCCTTTGTTATGGCACATAACACGCAACGCTTTTTAATTAAGATCGCTGGGCTCGAGTAATGATACAGGCCCACGTCGAGAGCCGCAGCCCCTTTCATGTTCCATTCTTCAAACGGCACTGGGAGACGTGGAGGCGGCGTGGCGCGAGGCCGGCCCACTGTCTGCCTCAGCAGGGAAGGGTGTGGTTTAATTAAGATCCCACCTTATCTGCTCCATCTGCGCTTCCGCTGGGGAGATGAGATTCTGGGTGTTTGAGCTTCTATCATCAGCGCTGATGATGTTCGCACGGTACTATTTCTCACCTCGCACACGTCTCTCGCCTCACCTGGAGGGGCTGATGTAAACACAGGAGACTGTGATACTGATACCCAGATCGGCTTGGACTGATTTAATGATGCCAAGAGATGTGCCAAACCAGGTGTTAGCAGCGCAGCAGCAGAGGTTAACACAAAAAAAGAGAATTTGATATTAACTATAGTTGCATTAAAATACATTCCACAGCAGACACACGTCAGCAAGGTATAAGAGTTAACAGTCCCTTGTAAACAGGAAACACTTAATTTTAAATAAAACTTCAAACGATTGGTTGACCTTATCAGGCCAGTGATGATATACAAATATACATACATACATACATACATAATTGACATTAATACACAAACACATATTTTCCTCAATATTTACAGGAAAAATAATATGCCTAATAAATATTAACCCTAAAGTGTCCAGGACCAGCTGGAGCAGACAGACTTTTATTACACATTTTTATGACTTAATAGATCAGTCAGTTTGCATCAGGTGAGCTTCTGGTACAATATCTTTGTCTGGTGAACAAATCTTAATCTAACGTTTGTTTGCAACAAGGTTATACACCTATCAGCCATAACATTAATATAATTTGTCTAATATTGAGTTGGCCCCCCTTAGATTTGACACAAACACACACATACATGAAAAAGAATTGAGAAACCAGCACTAGGAGATTGTTTGAAGAAAATCCTGCTGTTTATGAACTTTTTTTTTTACAAAAATAATAATAATGGACCACAATTACTGGAGAAACAGTATGGATTCATCGTTCTAGAGTGGTTAAGGTTAGGTTTAGGATACGGGTTAAGTTTAGGTTTAGGTGTACATTAAGGTGTAGGTCAGGTTTATTTATAGATTAAGATAATATAATTAAATTTTAGAGTTTTGTAGTTCTTGCTTTGTTACAGTAACTTTGGATTTCTCCATTGTAATTCAAATCTAAAATGAGTCTCCTTAGTTTTTTCTTTCTTGCTAGAAGTCATGTTTCCTCTGAACATATAAAAACTGGTTTGAGTTGTTTTACAAGACAAAAAAATGACCAATGTGGATGTTTTTACTGTGAGATCTGGCTGGATCACTGCATACCAGAAAAATCCCACAAGACCCACCTGAAGATGAAGATTGACCTGAGGATTGAAGATATTCTGACCCAGTCGCCCAGCCATCACAGTTTGGCCCTTGTGTCTCAGATCCTTGTTTGACCATTTTCAGTGGTAATAATGTTATGGCTAATCAGTGTATAGTGTTGTAAAGGCAAAACACTCATTAAAACCTGTATTACTGACAGACTTTAGCACAGATAAGATAAGAGTAGAAATGGTCATGATTATGTAATGCAGAGGAGCAGGAATAGGAAGTTATCTAAGGGGAACTGAATTAAGGAATGATAGAGGTGATCTTGTATTAGTGATTTTTTTCAATTATGCCAATGTTACTTAATTAAATTTCCGCTATGGATATTTAATTAGAAAAGTGGTCTGTTTTTCATGTTAGACTGAAAGCCCATTTGTGGAGGAACTTAAGCAGTCATTTGAGAATCATTTGACTCTCACTTTAGTCTCACGGTAGATCCATATTGGGTCATAAGTCAGTGATGCTTACAAAACATGAACAAATGTATCTCATCTTTCACTCTCTCTCTCTCTCTCTCTCTCTCTCTCACACACACACACACTTTTTATACTATACCTGGTGATAAAATGAGAAGTCTGCTCAGTATATATACCTGCTCTATATATACTTTTATTCAGCTGTATTAAGTCAGAAAATTTGGTTCGGTAAGTAACTGGTTGCTTTTTATTTCTTATTAAGAAATAACTACAGTCAAAGCATGCAAGTAAACAGGTGTAGAACAGACTAGAGACAGTAAGCATTCACTGTAGACATAGTGTATGCAGACACCAGGCTTAAAAAAGGGTTCTTAGTTGTAATTATCATCAAAAAACTCTTTTCTACGATTTAAGGTCATCTTTCATGGAAGCAATTGTACAGCAGTGCAACAGAATTTAGCCCATCCATGGCAGTGAACATGATTATGGCCAGTGAACATGGAGTGATTATGGAGTGCTTGGGAAGCAGCTGGGTTAGAGGCCTTGAACTAAGACCACCTCAGTTACCTATGTTAAGGGAGAAAATGTGCTATCACTTCACACACCCCACCCACCACTTCCTGCCAGTCCAGGAGATGACTGATGACCTTCCAGTCCCAAACCAGATTCTCAAACCATGGCTTAGGCCACGGCTGTCCCAAACGTCCTCTCGAAATGCTTACTTCATTGTAGTTGTTGCTTATAAAAGTAGTAATAGGCATCTGGATAATTAGCAGCAATTGTCTTAATAACCATTAAGAAATGCATCAAAATTTGTATATTATTATATTAAATTATACTGTCCACACAGAATAAAGTGCTAGCATTTGATATGTGTATCAAATATCTGGCTTCTGGCTGCTTTGTTGTCCCATGTGATAACTTTACTACACTTAAATTCTCTAATGGCTCTTTGTAAACATCAGAACTTCATGCAGTTTACTGAGTTCAGCCTCTGTTTCTTTACCATTATTTAAGCAACAGTGAGTTCTCAAGTAGCGCTTAGCTCTTAGACTGACAGACCCTTTGTTTCATGGTTGCCCTCTTTCTGGATTACTTTATTCACTTTTGTTTAGCTTCCAGCACATGCCGAAGGTTATGAATAGTGCAGAATAGTTTGAGAAACTCCATCCGAAAAGTATTAAACCCCAGTGATGTTGTGCTGACAGTGATGCACTAAGGGAAAAGCTCTGTGTGGAAATGGGTAATGGCACAATGATGACCTGGTGCTTTTGATGAAGTGTCTAAGTTGTGGCTGGGTGCATTTTATGGCTGGAGTTTTAAATCAGGGCCAGACTGTATGATTGATAGGTTATTGTTTTCTCCATCTTTTACACCGTGTAGTCTGTCCACAGCACGCACGGTACAAGGTATCATCAATCAGATGGTGCAGAATAACACACTCCTCATTTAAGCAGTATACAAAAGCTTGTGACTCTGATGTGCTGGGCCGGCATATTACTCTCTCTCACTCACTCTCACTCTCTCTCTCTCTCCTGTTGCCTGCTGACTTTGCAAGCTAAAATGCTTTAGAAGAAAGAAATCACAGCTTTTAACTGTTTAGATATACACTTTTTTTTTGCAAAGATGTGCAGCATAATTGGTGTCACTGGATATGAGTATTGGGCCACTATCAGCAGAAAATGCTGGATCGGATATTGAAGGTAAGAAATGAAGAATGAAACTGATCCTCTAAAATAAGATCAAGCCTGAAACAGCACACGCTTACACTGTGGGATGTGATGATGTTAGATGTGTACCTGTACCAGTGGGATAGTGGAGTGTTTGAGTAGTTTTTAGCATGATGTTGTACTCATGTTCTTCTTATGTAAAATGCTTTAATTAAAAATAGCTTTTTTGATTTGTAATTTTTTAACATCAAATATTTCATCATTATTGGTATGGTATTGGCCAATATAATTGTCAGAATCAACATTAGAAAGGAAGTATTGTGAAATCTATAGTTAAAATACATAGTCTGGACAAAAGTATTGGGACATTTCCATTATTTCTTTCGAAAACAAGGGTATTAAAAAAGGCATTTAAACTGTATCTTGCCTTTGTTGGAGTAACTTTCTACTCAATTTTAGACCATTACTGTGTTGCTTTGACTGCATTCAGTGACAAGATTCACCCCACCTCATCCCCAGCTCCCTAACTCAAACCAAAAATAACCAAAAGTTCAAATCATAATTTTGAAAAACAGAACAATATCTCTCTGTGCAAAACGACCCCCCTCTCTCTCTCTGTATAGAACTATCTCTCTCTGTCTCACACTTACACACACACACATAATTTATTTAAAGTGCATCAGCTAGCAGTGTATTTTCCACTCCCCCCTGTCTGTAAATTGAACCTCTGAAATTGGAACCTCCAGTTGTGCTTTTAATGGATAAAGCCTTCCTTCACCAGTTTCTCAATCTGAACTAGCAATGAAGCATCCTAAGTTTGAACACCTTCAGCTGTGGTAAAGACTTGGCTGATTGTTAAGGAGAACACTTCATTATACTAAACAGAGAGCGAGATACACTATGTGTATATCTATATACACTCATTGTCCAAATGTTTGTGGATACTTCTTCTAATGAATGCATTCAGCTACTTTAGGTTGCATCTACTGCTGATACAGATGTGCAGATGCCCACACACAGCCTCTGTAGAGTCCCTGTAGAGAAGTACTGCAAATAGAATAGGACTCCCTGGAGCAGTATGAACTCTTTTTAATACCCTTGCATTTGGAAGATATAATGAATGAACAGATGTCCCAATATATTTTTTGTAAGATAGACAGCAATTCAGTCCTAGCTGACTCGGTGGACATGACACGTACAAATGCGCATTAAATACATTAAATAAACAGTTTTTTCTTGTAGCCTTTGAAATTGGACTCCAGTCTGCTGTGGGCGCCAGGACATGATAGGGGAACAAATTGATTATATGAAGTCTCTCTGGTTGTTCATTACAGGGAAAATTATCTCCGACCGAGTCTTAATTATCTGAGCATATGAAGATAACTAATGACTGTACAGGACCAAGAACACCTCCACTGTTGACATGAGTACACACGCAGTCATGCATGCGCATGTGCATGCACTCATACTCATTTATGCATGCCCACAAACACAGCACGTGTCCGGTATTATTGCCATTTAACCACATCTTAAATTCCTACGTTTTCCTGTTCACTTTATTAGTCTTATCCTCCATCAGCCTCTTGTCAGTCTCTCCTGTTACCTGCCTTCCCTTTCTGTTTTCCTCTTCTCTGGGGACCAGTAATTACAAAAGGGTTTTAGGGTAGTCTCTCTTTCTCTCTCTCTCTCTCTCTCTCTCTCTCTCTCTCTCTCTCTCTTTCTCTGTCTTTCTTTCTCTTTTTTTCCTGTGCTTTCTCTCTGCAGTGTGTGAGGAAGAAGTTGCTTCACCGAACAGTTGCAGCTGGTTTGTGCAGGAATTAATCATGATGATTAATTGGGCTTCAAGTTAAATATCCACAGAGCGACGTCAAGCTGACAGGCGTCACGCTCAAATTGACGCTGTTTTAGAAAGCAGCAGATTGATTTACACAGAGGCCTAATGAATAGCTCTGTGAACCAGGGGAGACATAAACAGGAGTGTGTGTTTTTGAATTTGACCCTGAACAGTCAGAACAGTATGTCTCTTGCTTGCTCATTCTATCTCTCGCTCTCTCTCTCTCTCATTCTATCTCTCTCTCTGTCTCTCTCAGTTGCTTCCTCTATGTGGTCCTCTCACTCCAATTTGTTTTCTCCTATTTAGTCCCACATCTTTGTGTGGGTGTGTATTAATAGCGGTTGCAGCTATTCTCTCCAAAGAAAACATGTAGTGACTGGAAAAGGGAGTAATAATGCAGCCGTTTTCAAGGCATTCGCAACAATGCAGCCTTTTTAAGGCCTTCATTGTGCATATGTGCACATTCGGTTCATCTGTCAACATTAAACAGTACTGCAAAGGTTAATAATGTTGCCCACGACTTTAGCTAGAGTTGGGACATCTTAAAATACGTTATATGCCCAAATGTTTGCGGACGCTCTTTCTAATAAATGCCTTTAACTACTTTGAGTTGCTTAATGCACACACACAAACAGCTTGTCTAGTCCCTGTCAAGATGCATTGACAATAGAACAGGATTCTCAGGAGCAGATAAATTTGAGCCTATTAATGGCTCTGAGTGTGCCGGGGTCACAAGTTTGATTCCAGAGCCATGCCGCTTTGCCATCAGCGTTCAGAGACTGAAAGAACACAATTGGCTGGGCTCCTTCTATGAGGGTAGAGGGCGCTCTATCCTCACCACTAAAGCGATGTTGGTTGGCCCCATGACAATGCTCCAAAATCTAGTAGAAAACAATGCTAAAAAATATAGTAGAAAATCTTCTTAGACAGTAGAGAAAGAGTTATTCCAACAAAAGCAGGATAAACTCTTTATTAATTCCCTTTGTTTCAGAAGAAACAATGAATAAGCATATGTCCCAATACTTTTGTCCATGTAGTGTAATTTCTGTATTTAAGCTGTTTAATCATGTTAGAAATGACCAAATTTCCAAACATTGTTTTTTATTTGCTTACTGAATTCAGAATGATGCTTGGAGTACGCAGCTGAGTAGAATTTTGAATGTCTTGTGCTCCAGTGTGTGTGTGTGTGTGTCTCTCTCTCTCTGTGTGCGTGCATGTGTGTTTCCTGCTCATTGTGTAGGCACATGGGTGCATAGGGGAGGAGCTCTAGCCCTGGCATTTGTAATCCATCTATTGTGCCGGGCCTCTCCAGCTTTGGATCAATGCGCTGCACTCACGCTGGCCCACAGGTCTGAAACTGAGCCCCTATTCAGCCATCAACTCCCCCACACTCAACCACAGCACAGCAGCACGGGAGCAGGGGGAGTTTGGCTACAAAAGAGAGGGGCAATCCTGCATCAGATCCTATCCGTGTGTACGTCTGTGTGAAAGAGAATTCCTCCTGGAATTCTCTCTACTTCAGCTTCAACCCCTTTTTTACACTGTTATTAGTAGTTTTAACCCTTAAAGGGTTAAGGGGTTTTCTACTGTTTTAGATGGTCAGAAAAGCCAGACGACGTGTCGAAAAACAAACATCACAGTTCATCATGTATATGCATAATAACATGTAAAGTGTCCTCCAAGGAATAAAATTTAACTCAACTGGTATAGAACTTTCACAGTGTGTGGGAGTTCTCTCCATACAAGGTTCTTCAAAGGGTTCTTCACACTCACACCTCATTTACAAGAGATTAGTCAAAGAACTGTTCTTAAAAAGGTTCTTTATGAAACCAGAAGTGTTTTGTCTTCTGTAGTTTTGATTAGAATTTTGTGGAGACACCCTTACTGATTGAACGTCCTGATTAATGGCATTTCTAAGAAACTTGACAGACTTGGTGATTTTTGTTTATTGCTTGTTAGGAAAGGTATCCTTCTGGTGGCAGCCTCCATGCATTCTGCTTTTCAGGAACTTCTCGTGAACCCCACAAGGCTAATATTGCACCCTTTTTAAATCACAGCACTGAGCATTTTGTGAGCGAGATGATAAGAAGGGAAGCCTAATCCATGTAAAGATGCTGAGGGGAGTGGAGAGAAGGTGTGACTGAAGCAGCCAGTAGGGGGAGGTAAGACAAAAGAAAAACTTCAGCAGGAATGCCTTCCCAAGAGCCTTATCTGCATTTACTTCCCTCTCTCTCATGAGCACAGAATGTCTAATACTTCTCAGTAATCCTCTGAATTCGAGTGCACACATGTGGAGTGCATAGTTATTTCATGGATTCTTCTCAGAGGTTGGTGCTTGTCGTGTCTGTTTGGGACATGCATGCAGGTTCTGTAGCATTAGCCTCTCTATACCCCTCTGCTTTTTCACCTTGAGGTGTAATTGTAAGTCCTATCGGTCAGGTTTTCCTCCACAAACACAGAAAAGCTCTGTGTTGGTATAGGGGTGTATTATATATCCTACACACCTGCTACCTGTCAGAGTATCGATAGATGAGCTTGTGTAGGAATCTCCTTGTGTCTTTTCCAAGCTAATACTCAGATACTCTAATAGTCTCTGAGGTGTGATACTCTGAGCTGTGGTTCGCTGTTGGAGTGTCACATTAAACTGTGCACACTCAACCATGTGATTGCACTTTCAGGAAATTGGCTACACGATGATTAGGAACGCCATTAGAATACTGGAGCGCTCACTGGAGTCACACCAGGTAAGATGCTCGCTGGCTCGGTTTCAGTCAATTCAAACAATAAAAGCAAAGAAGCAAATATATGTTGACCATTTTTGAAAGGTACGGACTGATGTGTACATATTGGAATAGGCTGGCCCTTCACATCGGCTGAACATTGCCTGATCAAACAACTAATAGCAAAATGACTAAGAATATAATCTTGCTACAGTAATATATAGTTAAATATTAGTCATTGATTAACATTGATTCTATCATTACAATGGCAGCCATGTTAGTAGCAGGAAAAAATAAGAATCTGGGTCACTTTGACAAGGGCCAAATTGTGTTAGCTAGCCCTTCCAGTCCAATCCCACAGATGAAGAGCTACTGTAACACAAATTGCTGATAAAATCCACCAATGAAGACTCTTGCAATGGGCATTGGAGCATCGGAACTGGATCATGAAGCAATGGAGAAAGGTGATCAGGTCTCTAGAATCACATTTTCTTTTTCTTTTTTTTTTGTGACTGGCCAGGTGCAATGTGCTTCGCTCACCTGGGAAAGAGATGTCACCTGGATGCATAATGTGAAGAAGGCATGCTGGCAAGAGACAGTGTGATTCTCTGGGCAATGGTCTGCTGAGAAACCTGCACAAATTGTTCAGAAATGGTCTAAGAAACATGACAAAACAAGAGTTTAGGGTGTCTACTCCAAGTTCCCAAGAGCTCACTGGACACACAAAAGGACTCACAAATGTGCCTACTATGTACTGGACTTACCACAGGAAACCTTAAAGTCAGCTGTGGTCCAAGTTAAATTTGAGCTTTACTTTCACTTCTTTAAAGAAGATGTCTTCAGGTTTCTTTGAGTAAGAGATCACAAATATATATCATGTCATATACTGCATACAGTCACAATCAGATGACTGAGTTGGCTATATCAATGAAAAATAAATACAAAAAAAGTAAATTAAGATGACAAAAGTAAAACTTGATGTTACTACTAAATTAGAAAAATGGGAAATGTGAGGCATGGTGTGAAGTGCAATATTTGAAGATTCAACAAGATCTTATTAATTTAGTACATATAGCACTAAAGTGCACCCCAAGAAATCTGTAACATTTAAACAAATACATTTTTACCTATTTTACAATTTACAAGGAACTTCTGTCTACTGGTAGTGCTGAATACACGCAACCAAGCCTTGTCATGTACTCGAAAAAGGATTGAGAAAACAGTGTCACCCCAGCATTCTGCTGTTCTCTGTTATGGAGCTTCTACAAAAGGAATTAATGGACAGAAACTCCTGCAGAACCATTAAGGATTAGGGTAAGTTTATCCTATATTTACGTTAGAATTAGGTTTAGGTGTAGTAGGTTAAGTTAGGTTAAGTTAAATCGTTTGATTTCTGTGTGTCTGGGTTGCATCAGAAATTCTTGCATATGGATGAGAGTGGATCTATATTTAGTTTAAATTGTACAAATTCTGAAATGGTCTTTCAGATACATTTTTTTTTTGGTATATCATGACATTTGTACAGTAAATGTTTTTTTAATTCTACAAAATTTCACTAAACTGCCCATGAGATTATTTTATGTTATCTTACATTGACTAAATTAGCGAGCAAACAAAGCTACAATAAACTGCCTTAAAAAGCATTTATTAAGAAAGTACTAAACAACACCACCAGTCTTAAGATTAGTAGTCAGTCAGCAAACTGCTTCTCCGCATGCTTCTTCTAGTAAGTCCTTTCTCTTGGTTTCAAGAGGCGTATTTGACAGCTCATAATCACATAGTTTACTTTAACACCCTTTACTAGAAATATACTCAAGCAAAAGAGTTATGATTGAATTCTACTCCAAAAAATCTGTTTCAAGAAAAATGTGTATTCAAGTACTGTAGTGAGAGCAGTTTGTA
The DNA here is from genome assembly GCF_030463535.1 of Salminus brasiliensis. Classification (NCBI taxonomy): domain Eukaryota; kingdom Metazoa; phylum Chordata; class Actinopteri; order Characiformes; family Bryconidae; genus Salminus; species Salminus brasiliensis. Next base: position 20,703,153 of record NC_132885.1, read on the forward strand.
ATTTGTTACTTTCCGCCTCTGGCTGTTAATGTGCAATGAGCCAATGGACCTGATCTGCAGAGCAGCTTATTTATTTCCTTCCCTGGAACCTCTGCTCTGTTTGCGTCTGTGGCAGCACTTGTTACTGATGTCAGAAGGAGGGTTTTGATAAGATGCCATCTGTTTCTGGAACGTCTCTCACTCCGCTCACTTTGTTTATGTGATTCTAATTAAAATGTTCACAATTCTTCATGAAGCTTGTGTCAACATTGCGAGGGTTTGGAATTAAAAAGCCCCTGTTTGACGTTCCGGTCAAAAATAGACGCGGTCTATGAAGACCAAGCCAACTGTCCTTTATGACATCTTGGACTGTTAATTGCATCTTTTTTAGATCAGAGAAATTTCAGAAACTGGAAATGAATTTCTCTACGGAATTCTCAAACTTTGAGGCCAATTACTGCATCTCCGAACTTCACTTAGTCAGATAGAACTTCGTAATTTTGAGGTCTCATCAACATGGAAATAATAAACACTGGAGGATGCATTTAAGGCTAGCTTTCACAGACGAACAGTGGTGTGTTTATGTCTGAGGGGTTGAGTGTATGTGTGTGTGTGAGCACAGTATGTGTACAAGAGTGTGAGTGAAAGAACCCGGTGGATAGGCTGCATGTTTGATGTTCTGCGCTGACCCATTTCCCTTGTATAAAACCCCTGTTGAGCCGTGCTGCTCTTTTACCAGGTAATTAAAACCTTTCTCCCCGACCTTCACAAACAGAACGCCTGCATGAAAGTCATGGTCAGCAGCCCTTTGTATTGTGTATTAGAGAAAACAACAACAACTACAAAAGTAACCTTCCTCTCAGCGGCGGACGTGGGAGGTCTTTGATTGTGAATATCAAAGAGCCGCTCTCCCTGTGTGCTCATGGTGAGCCTCCCAAGGTCGGCCTGCCAACCCTACACACATCACCACGGACCAGAGAGAAGATAAAGCTCAAACTTTTTCATAGACATTTGAGGAAAAAGCATGAAATAGCAAAACACTCTTAAGTTAACTGTGACAGCAGCTTAACAGTATCTATAACTATTGATGTGGCTGTTTATGAATATTTTTTCAAGTGTAATTGTGCCTCTCATTTCTCAGTTAATGCACAGAAAGGTTAGGACCTCAGTAATTGAGTCCTGTAATTATGAAACACACTGTGATATAGCAGTAATTAGTCAGGACAGATAAATAGAATGACATAGATGGCAGATTATATACTTTTTAGAAATTAATAGTGTGGTTGGTATGCCGTTGTAGACCATGGGATCCACAGACCTGGTTGCTGTATGAATTTAAAAAGATGTACAGAAGTACCCAAAGCACCAAGGGGTCTTTAACTGTCACTTCAACTAAAATTGAGTAGAATCCTTTCGGTAAAATAAATAAATTAATTAAAAGCATAAATAAATTAGCTTTTATTTATATGTTAAGAACTAATTGACCAGGCAAAGAAGCCATTTACACATTCAAATGGTTGTTTGAATTTTGTACTGTTCTATATTGCCTTTGCTAAAGAACCCTTGAATTGCCTTTTTTTAGGGTGTTTGTGGATGTCAAATCAAGTGATACGTGTGTTGGTATATGTCGATTCAGCATTGTGATCACAATGTGCAAATGCACAATAGTTATACTGCAGAATGTAATGTGTCAATATTTTTTAATGCTTGATACAAACGGAAACTTCACACTGTTCCCATGTTCCATGACATATTTACCAGAGATGTTATTTTAGAAACAGAGATTTTATTTTACTGGATACATTTAGTGCATTAATAATATCATGAACATGTTAGATTACAGACTTCTGGTAAAATCGTTTGAAAATCTCTGTATTTTGTTTATTATATATATATAATATTCCCAAACTACCAACTTTGCAGGAGAAGGAAAATACCTTCTTAAATTTCTACATGAAATTCTAGTAAAAACAATGTATGATATAAGATATAAAGATAAGATAAAAAGAGAAATAGAATGAGAGAGAGAAAGATTTGATCCACATGTGATCTGTTTCCTTTGCCTTATGGGGCCTGCTATAACTTTATTAGGTAGATATTTTTGAAGGCTACTTACATAAAGACTTTATGATACATACATAAACACTGCACAACATATAACGTGATTATTTCATGTAAGACATTTAGAAATGACATTGCATTGACATACAGGGCCCTAAAGGAAAGCAACAAACTATTTGTTCCATTTTTAACATAATGCATTCCTCCATGCCAAGTTATCATTTATTCTAATGTATCATCACTATCATACAAACATAACATAACTGTGTTTTGTTTTTTTATTTTTAATGTATATTTGTGATGAAATGACCAATAGAGATGATTGTAAATGACTTTGGATACAAATCGTGTTACAGTACTGTACCTCAGAGTTGGAAATAATTTTTCCTTCTCTTATGAATGAACTGTTCTGGATGTATAAGGTTTTGTTTTGATAGTGTTGGAATGCTAAAGACTCTCTCTTTGCTTTTGTATATTTTCTCAGTAGAATTTGCTTGATGCTAAAGTGGCGTGCTGCAGTGGCTCTTTATTTGCTGAGAGTGAAAGTGCGGAGGAATGGAACAATTCTTGCCCATTCTCCCAGCGAGACAGGTCCAAAGAGGCTTTAACGTCCTCCTTTTGCTCCTCTCTGGGGTAAACGTGATGGCTGCCTACCCGGGCAATCATGCGCCATGTGCCGAGAGAGGGAATACAATAGAGAAATAAAAGGTCTTTTGTGAAGGATGAGATGATGGCGGGAGAGATAAACGAGAGTGCCCGCAGAGGCTCGCCTCAGATGGAGGGGAAAAAGTGATGACATTTACAGTGCTGGAGGAGTGAATAGAGAGAGAGAGAGAGAGAGAGAGAGAGAGAGAGAACACTTCAGTACACCAGTAAGGACCACAACCTGTCATCTGGGTTATAGTGCATTATGAGTGTTAGGATTTCTTTTGCGGGTTGATTTATGCCTGTAGAACTTTGCTGTTGGCTTACTGACAGTGTCTGGGTGTATGTGGGATGAACCTGACAGTTTGTGCAAGTACTGTTTACAGTATGTTGAACACAGTGTTTACAGGAACAATCCGTGCATTTCTGCTGCTTAGTAAGAGCTGACTAATGCATTCATGAAATGAGAGTATTAGCCTTTTCACGGTATTTGAACATTAATGTTTACGTCATTTCTTTTTCATTCTCATTCATACAGTTTTGGAATTTGGCAGTTTTTTTTACATGCAAAGTTATTGTACAGTCATATACAAACGTTTGGGCACACTTAGTAGTAATGCAATCACATTTAGTAGTATTTAAACATCAAACATAAAACACAAGCAAACAAAAAATGTCACAATAACATGTTTTATGACCTTTTTTTAATTTATATGGTATTTGGTATATGGTGTTGTGTAGTATACAGAATTGATAGCTTCAACAAACGTTCTGTCAGGAGACATCTTTGCCTCGACCAATCACCAGCTTCTACCTATGTTTAAAAGACCTCCACCTACACACGTCTTTCCTGCTTTCAGATGCAGATGACGTTTGGTCCCACCAGGTTGCTCAGGGCGTTCTGCGCCTGCCTTTTATGAACGGCAGGATCTGCAAGGGCCCAGATGTTGCAAGACCTGGCCTACGATGGGGCCAACACCAAAGACTTTATATTACAATTATTGTTTACTATTGAATCTTTTTGCACACTTTTCTCTGGAGCCTCTGGAGTAGAACATCTAGTTTTGTGACAAGGTCACATTTAAGCTTTCTCTTTCATGTTTGACTCTTAACTTTCATGCAAGTTCTTGGCAGTGATGTGGCAGCTTAGCTTTGCCTATTTTACCAGCATATGAGCAGTTCTGTCCATGAGCATTGTTGGTCTTCCAGATCTCATCTTGGCCTCCACAGTTCTTTTGAACTGCCAGTCTCTTAACATTCTGCACTGTAGAAACCACAACGTGAAAACGCTTTCTTCTTATTGCCTTCTTACATTAGTAACATGCCTCAGGCCTGACTTGCTAATCAAGGTCTGAGACCTTGATGTTTGATTACCTATAGAGGCTGGACTTAGTACTTCTCACTTAAAACTGTGTGCTGCATTTGACTTGGCTCGGGAAGTGGGAAGTTGGCGTTTGCAATGACATAAATGTTGACCTCCTCTCGTTCAAGCTACAAAGTGGGAAAACATGAAAGCTGCTGTTGTGTTTGCTCTTTCTGAGCAGCAAGGGTTCAGTGAAGAAGAGCGCTACTATTACTATTACACCGTAATCTCGTTTAAAAGTAGAGAAGTTATCTGGTGCTGCTTTTAATGGTTTGAGCAGCCATGTTGACATGTTCCTTAAAGGCAAGTCTGTTCACTGGGCAGCCATCTTAACAGACGCCACGTTACGAGAACTCCCATTCATGTTCCAACCAGTGGCCGGTCTCCTAATTTATAACAGCTCTGGGTGAGAATGCTATACCGACATTCAGAGAAGGTATTTGTAGTTGAAGAGGCATTACTTTTATGACTTTTCCTTGACTAAATTTGAATTTCTGAGTGATCACATTACATAGGTAGGTCAGGACACTGGCACAAATAGATTACTATTTACTGTTTACTGTTTAAACCTTCCGTTTAAAACGTAGCGTTTTTTAAAGGTAGAGGGTTTTATTATCACAATGAAGAAATATAGAGCAGAATACACTACAAATATTATCTATTTTTTCCTCCTGATATGTGTTAAGCACATCTGCACTTGACTTCAAAAACACTTCTCTCCAACATGCTTTAACTCTCTCTCTCTATCTCTCTATCACTCTCCTCACTTGCTTGATCTCTCAGTCTACGGTTTGTTCTCTGTTGGCCAGTCAGTTAAAACACACACACACCTGCCTGTTCTGCTCTAACTAAGGAACCTGAGCACAAATTGCAGTCATGGACCAGGTTGCTTTGTGTGTATATTGCCCATTGTGTGTGTGGTAGTGGTGATGGAGGGGAAAAGGCAGGGGAAAAGGGGTGAAAGAGCTGGGTTCTTTTCCTGAGGGAGGATGGATGGAGCCTGGTTAGGAGAAGGGAAAGACAAAAAGGCTGGAGAAGGCCCTTTTTCCCACCTCTCCCCTGAGGGTTTCATGTAGAATTTGAACAGTAAGAGAGATGCTGATAGGAGAAAGAGAGACGGCTCAGAACTCTCAGGCTGGCTCTGTCTGCCCTGCTACTACACACTCATGGAAACACCATTTGCCCTTAACCTAAATAAGCACAAACCCAACAAGTGTATATAGAGTTACATGTGACTAATGCTGACTATCTGTCAACAAACAGAGAGATTAGTAACATTTGTTGGTGCTAGTGGCGTAATGCTGGACCATGATTTGTCTGTTCCAGTTAATAATCTAAGTAATGCATGCATATGTAATATGCATATGATGACACATAAGGTATAGTAGGTCATTACTAATACCTTACCAGGTCACTTTTAGTCAATTTCCTGTGAACAGATCAAGAGAAATGACCCAGAATTGCTTACAATTGCATGTTGTTAAATGAGCATATCATCACCGTCACATTGTCGCAATATTTCATGATGAATGGACCAATAGAAATGCTCCAAAATGACTTGCTTCTTTTTATATTGTTTTCAATTTAAAAGTTAAGAACGTTTTTTCCTTTTCCTGTAAAGTTGGGTTTTGTCTGACAGTGATGATATTTTAAAATGTGAGAATCTGAGAAAAATTAATTACTTGACAGGTAGGATTCAAAACTGCTGAGGTGAAGATATGTTATGTAATGTACCAGTCTGGTTTGTTGACAAGAATGTTTCCATTTTGTTGTTCAGCAGGGTTCTGCATATGTGTATGTGTATAGTAATTGGTGCACTGTATCTTTGAATGCAGTGATTAATGGAAGTGTTTCAGCAAAGCTTCTTTGCTGACCCGTTTACTCCTATTACTTTTGTCTTTTTTTAATTAGAGGTCAAAGAGACCTTGAGACCAATCCCTTCAATGAGTCTAATTAGCAGAAAGGAGAGAGCATTTTAATTGTAAGTCAGTGTCCAAGCAACATTTATAATTAATTATTAGACTCGATGATATTAGAGATATTGTGTGTGTGTATGGGGGGGGGGGGGGGGGGGATATGTATGAGCATACATGTCTGGGCAGGCTTGATGATTTGATTTGTAGATTTAACAAAAACAAAGACCAACATAAATAAGCCCATACTTCTTATTAATTCTTTTTGTCAATGTCCTTTTTGGACCTAAAAAATACCCTCTGAAGCTAGCACTGGATAACTTCTCACCCAGGACAGCATTAATCATATGCAACAACTTCACTCAAAATTCACACAGTTAATCTATTAATGTTTGACTTAATAATTATATCCAAATCTAGAAAGAATAGTGAGATAAAATTACTGCCAGTTTTTCTTTTCATTTTGGAGGACAACGCAACTATCCTACTGAATGAAGAACTGCTTGAATCTCTCTCAGCAGTGAAAAAATAGTTCTTCTATGGCATTGCTCAAATAACCCTCTGTTGCACTTCTATTTTTCAGTGCGCAATGTCTAGAAGAGGCACCAACTAAACATTAATAAGAGAATATCTGTTAGAAAATCCGTAAACTACATTAATCAAGTGAGCAATAAAGTGATTAATAAAGCAGTTATTACTGAATAATAAAGCAGTTAGTCCAGTAGAAAAGAGCAAAGGCTTGTTTTTCCGAAATAGTCAGTGCAAAATGTGTGTGTACCCTGACTACAGTCTTACTTAGTGAAAAAAGCTTCTATTTAAATCGGAGAGAAAGTGGAACAATTTCTAGGGAAAGTAAATGTGTCTGTAATGCAGGTGCATCCATTCTTTCCCCCACAGTACCTTTTAATTACACTCTCGCTGCTTCGTAGGAGGTTCACACTAATGACTCTACTAACTATGTCTGTTTTTTTTACGCCACTAATTTTTACTGTCAGTGTTTCAGGGGGATGGATGAAAATCTAGAATATAACAGGAATAAACAGACAGAATGTCAGAGGGAGAAAAAAACAGGCAGTATTTGAACACCTCAGTAGGCTTTGAAGTGTTGGACTTCTCAACTCAGCTGTGTGTGCGGCGCTGAATATTCCCTCTGACAGCTGATGAGGAGCTGACTGCTAATTGTCACGTCCCTCTTGTTCTTTGAAGTGTAAAAAGAGAAGATATCCTATTATATGTTTGCTTTACTGAACTGCATGTGGATTTTTTAAGACTCGGAACAGCTACACTGAACAATGCTTTTTATTTCTGTTTTGTTTTTTTGTTTTTAGATTGCAGACGCAGTTTAGTCCTTTTCTTTCTTTTAAGGACTCGCACTAGGCTCTGTTTTATGTCAGTGCACACGTGAAGATGTGACACCGAAGTGAGTTTGGAGCTGTTTAATGTAACGCAGGTTCTTGTTGGGGGAACTTAGAGGTGCTGCGAGCACTCAGTGATGTGACGTCTCCAGGTGGTTCATTTTCTTTTCCTTATTTTTTTCTTAGAAGATTTCTCTGAAAGAGGAAAAGATGGTCAGTGAAAGAAGAGGATATTGAGATGTAAGGAAATATCTTTAGGTTAATATACATCAATCAGCCATAACACTAAAACCATTAACCACCACCCTTTTTTGTGTATTCAGTCTTGGGTGCCCTTGACCCTGTCCTTAGTTCTGGTAGGTACTGACCACTGTATACTGAGTACACCCTACAAATCCTGCCTGATGTTTTGGAGATGTTCTAACCAGTTGTCTAGCCACCGTAATTTGGCTCTCCCAGCTGGTCAGAACCATCAGAAGGGCTACCGTGTCTCCTAAAATTATTAATGGCGGTTATAGAAGGTTACTTTTTTTTTTTTTTTAATGATGGTTACACAGTGCATCACATCTTACTGTGTAGCTGCAGACCAGTCAGAGTGCCCATGCTAACGCCTGTGAAAAGTGCCTATAACATGCACACAAGTGTCTGAACTGGACGTTGGAGCAATAGAAAAGAAAATGCATTAAAAAATAAAGGTCCTACAAAGCGAATTTTTTAATTTCATAAAGAACCATTTTTGTAAAGGCTGATATGTGTGTGTAATCAGCATTTTAAAGGTTTAATAACATCAGTGTAAATGTTCTTTACCAATTGAGGGGGTCCCTTTCTTATGACCAAATTTGGTCTTTATTTTAAAGAGTGCAGCTGACCAGAGTTAAAGGATCTGACCTTAACAGGTAGTCGTTTTGGTGGCAAGCAGAAGACTATCAGCATATTAGTCAGGCGGCCTTAATGCTTTTGCTCATCACTGTATGTTATGCTGGCATCATAGTAGCACTTATTCCAATCAAAGGTTGCACTGAGCAGACACGTTTTGTTTCTATGAATGGTGATCTTTCTCAGTGCCTCACCACGAAGAAATGAGCTCATCAACACCAGCTAACGACAGCTTTGTCGACTTTAATCAGTTAAACGATCACAGGTCACGTATGAACAATGGCAGCTCTCCTCGCCCTGTTATGGTTGGAAATGATTGGCAGAACTGTAATAGCTACAATAAGCAGCTTGACCCTCCTGAATTTTGCAATCACTGGCACTGCCAGGAATGCATGCTGTTATTGTACCGCTGCCTGGACAGAGTTTGATTATACTGACATACCATGAGTCTTACATCACTGAAATGTGCAATTAACATTTTTTTTTATTTTTTATTATTATTATTTCAAATTGTTTGGATACAGGGACCTGAAGTTTTCATGGAAGCTTTGGAAGCATCCATGATGACAAAAATAAATCCTGGGCTTTAGTTCCTGGGTGGATGATGGATTGTAGTGAGAAGGGTTGTACTGCTCCACTCTGATTGACATGTCTGACATATGGAATAGTTCTGGTATTCTCAGGAGAGAGAATAGAGAGAGAGAGAGAGAGAGAGAGAGAGAGAGAGAGAGGCAGACAGAGACATAGAAAGAAAGAAAGAGAGAGACAGAAAGAGAGAGCGAGGGAGCAGGACAGGAAAGCGTAGCTCACTGTCTGGCAGCCAGAGAGGAGGAGGAGGAGGAGAGAGGGAGGTTTCTTACTGCAATCTGTATTTGTGATCAAAGGGGCTCTAGAGCTCTCTCACTGTCTCTCGCTCTTTTTTTCTCCACCTTACTTTCTCAAGCTTCACTCTTACCGCACTTACAAATTTGTGTGTACTTCTCTCTCTCTCTCTCTCTCTCTCTCTCTCTCTAAATTTAGCACCAGAGGCAATTAGTGCTGAGGTACTCAGAGCTGGCACTGTAGCCACTGACAGGCAGAGGTTCCACAATTACAACAAACTACAACTCTTGTGTATGTGTGTGTGTGTGTGCTTGCTTGAGTTGTGTTTAAATGTGCAGTGTGTTCACCAGTTTAAGCTGAGGTCATCGAGAAGAAGCCTTTGGCATTCATGTTTTTGTAAACAACAGAGTGGGACCAATTCACTGTATGTTGTTTTTTCAGCACTATCAGAGGTTTTACCTAGTAACGATTTTGTGATTACTGTTTCTGTGCAGTGCTCATACAGCAGTGTATCTCCCTTTATCCCTCTCTCTCTTTTTCACCAGATCAGTGGGGGTTCATTGCTCAGCTGTGTGATAGTTCAGTTGCTCTGGGAGGGTGAAGGCCAACACATGCTTTATGTGCTGCATTTGAGACCTTTTTGATCTATGAGCCACACAGCGCCGTGGAACATCTCAACACACTCACTGGAGAACTCTAGTCATTCCACATAACCATGCAGATCTTGCTGTTCTGCCATGTTCCTCATGATAACGAAGGCATTTGCATTTTTAGGAACTACCAGCCACACAAATGGTCTGTCAGGATTCATACTTGGATCACAAGGTTCACCTCAGGCTAATGTTTTTTTTCCAGGATTATCACTTGGGGTTTCCGATTTTCGAGTTTTTTAAAATGACACAACAGACCTTAACAAATTATTTTCCTTCCATCAGTGGTTATTGCATAGCATCACTCTAAGGAACACTATATATTTGTATGTATGTACACTATATGGACAGAAGCATTGGGACACCTGCTTATTTATTGTTTCTTACAAAATCAAGGGTATTAAAATGGGGCCATCCTTCTTTTGTTAGAGTAACTGTCTCTACTGTCCAGGGAGTGTCTAGATTTTGGAGCATTGTTGTGAAGATTTGATAGCGTTAGTGAGATTGAGATGTTGGATGATAACCACTCCAACTCATTCCCAACTCCTCTTAAAATTATTGGATGAAGCACCATCATTCCAAAAAACACAGTTACACTACTCTAATGCTGAGGGGGTTTATAACCCTCTAACCCATGCCTGGCAATAGGCATGGTGCCTGTAGGTTCATGTTTATCTGCTCCAAAGGGTCCCATTCAATTGGCAATACTTCTCAACAGGGACTAGAAAAACCGTATGTGTGCATTTGCACAACTGTATCAGCAATAGGTGCAATGTAAAGTAATTAAATTCTATCATGAATTTTAGAATTTCACCAGTATTTGATGCCTCTGTCCTTTGTTTTCATAACAGTGTGCACTAAACTGGCATGAACTCCAAGTCTCTGCAAAAGCCTCTGATGAGTAGCCTAGATTAAATTCAACTCAGAGTCATCTGCACACAAGCTTCAGTGGAAGGAATAACAAAAAGATTTTTTAAATTGTGAATATTTATGTCAGGCTTTTATCTGTGCCATTGTTGGCCTAGTGATCACCAGCTTCCGCTGCACTGCCCCACCAGTTTGCCAGGTTCTTTTTTGTCCAGGACAGCAGATTGAGACTTTGCTTTGATTAGTAAAATATAGTCATGACATATGTCCTGTCTATATATCCCACAGTTTTCCAGCCATTCTGATTAATGTCAGAATGTCCAGAGGATTAGACATTTTATTATCGCTTACATTCATACATACATTCTCATTTACTTTCTCAACTGGTCAGAGCATGTTTCTCATATCTGCACTGTCCTTCAAAGCTTCCTCAAGAACCAGTTGGTTGTGAAATTAGAAATTTGCCAGTTTTACCCAAAAAAAAAAAAAAAAAAAAAAAAAAAAGTTCAGCCTTGTCATAGGCCCAGAGGGAGTTCGGATGGAGCCCCATAAGGTGGAGGCAATCCGCTCCTGATCAAAGCCCTAAAGTTGCAGCGCTTCCTTGGGTTCACAAATTTTAATAGAAGGTTTGTACGCGAATGCATTTCTGTGGCTACATCCCTTGACTCCATGCTCAAAGACAAGCCTAAGCAACTGGAAAGGACCACCCAGGCTGAGGTTGCCTTCACCACCCAGAAAAGTCCACCTCAGCTATCGTACTTAAACATCGAGACTCCATAATGAAGATGGCTTTAGAGAAGTGGCGGCCTTGGTTGGAGGGGGATTCAGGACCCTCTCTGGTTTTGACCAGATGAACTTGGAGTATGTACAATCTACAAAGCAGCCAAACCCCAGACAAGGCAGGTTCCTCACTTGAGGCAATACTTCGCCAGTCTGTGTTTTAGCTTCTACCCTATGGGAGTTCAATGACAAGATCAGAGAGGATCATGAGAGCCACCTCCTGCCACATGTCCTAATAACTGTTTGTATATGTTTGATAGGTTCTCCAAAGCTTGTAAATGTATCCTCTTTTCTAACCCTTTTAGTTCCTTTTAGATGGCAGAGGTCCTCTTCAATCTGGCATTTTGATACCTCTGGCTATCACCCAGTCTACTGGTCAAGTGGATCACTTTAACCAAGAGCTGGGGAGGTGTCTGTGGACAGGTTTACTGTCAGGAACACCCTCAAGATTTTGGCCAATTTCTGCTCATTCCCTGGGCTGATCACACCCAGAAGTCAATTTGCCACTCCTCCACAGGTATGACCCCATTTCAAATTATGCTGGGTTTCAACCACCCTTTGTACTCATGGAATGTAGGTTCTGAGGAGGAACCTGTGGTGGAAGATTAGTTTAACAAGGCAGAAGATGTCTAGGACAGGTCTTTTAGATGCTGGAAGTTGCTGCAGGGTCAGTCCAAGGAGTAAACCAATCTTTGTATTTGTTGAGTATTTGTTGGGCCTTTCAAGGTACTGGAAATTAATTTGATGTTACTTGCAAATCACAATTGCCCAATACATTTAGTATCCCACCCTCCTTCCATGTGTTTCTCCTCAGGCTGGTGGTCCCTGTTCCCCTGGTAGAGGCAGTTCCCTTGTAGCGCCCTACTCATCCTCTGGAGTTAGGCAGTTCTTTTGCCATTCACTCTCTGTAAGATCTCTGGCACAGAGGGAGTCACCTCCAATACCTGGTAAACTAAGAGGGGTACAGTCCTGAGTGTTTTTTGGTGGCTGCAGGGAATTCAGAGCTGATCCGCCTGCGCCTGCATTGCACTGTTCACTCTTTCAGGTGCATCCATTCTTCTCATTATTGCAATTCATCATTACAATCTTAAATATTACAAATAAATTCAAAATTATAAAATGAGCAAAGAGTTTCAATATAGTATCAGACATTTAGACTTTTGTTAATTCTATTTTAGCATTATTTCACTGATATCCAGCATAGCAGCTATTAGCAACTGTTTTTCAAATAGATTGGCATTTTTCAGTGCTCCTCTAACATCAAGCACTAAGAATAATGAAAACCAGGGACATGTACTAAGATGAGTAATAGTTTAAATGGGAATCTAATTGCATCCGTCTCAGACTGAGTGCTGGAAGGACATTTTTGGTGCACCCGTTTGTTCTGGTGCTGGGATAATGGAGAGTGAAGGGGACGAGTGGTGATTTGAGAGAGCTGGATGGCAGGAGAGGAACCCATTTCTCCAGAGAGTTACCGGCCTGTCCAGCCTCATTAGCTGCTAACTAACTTTTCTCTCTCCAGCTTATTCCACTGAATGAGGCACACAGCTCGTCTGCTGACTGTTTTGTTCTGGAGAATATTAAAGATGGCAGCACAGTTTTTCACCCATACGAGTTAGTCATTATTTTACAATCAAATCCCCTGTGGACCATAGATTTTATTCCTATCATGAGCATTTGACTGAATATGGCTTTTGAAATTCTTTTTATAATTTATTTATTTTTAACTATTAAACATAAATGAAACAGGGCAGTTAGAGATGAGGGCCTGATTATAAAAACAACTAAACCAATATTTGGATGTGCAGGTCAGGTATTTGCTGAACATAGGATATTAAAATTTTATTACATCTCATCCTCTCAGGCCACAGAGGATCCATCTAGAGTTTAGAATTTACCAGAATATAAGACTGTGCAGTATACTTTACACATGTACAGCACTGATCACAAGCGCTGATCTTTGTTCTTTCTCGGACAGGACAAAGCGTAGGGCTTTGCAGTGTAATGGGACAGATTGCTAACAAGCATTTCAGTTGCTATACTGCATGCTGTTTTACGACCAAAAAATCTTTGATGGTTTCATTGTTTTTTGCATACTCCTTTTTCTCCTTGGCTGGAGAGTAAGTATTTCTGATAGGATCTACTACTGCTTGGCTACCTGAAACACTGCCAGATCTCCTTTGTCTCAGGTGATTTGGAAGAGGATTTCATGATTCCTCAAGGGGTATATCACATTTGCATAGCGTGATTATCTCCAATTGTTTATCTAATCGTCATAATGCCAGAGCACTGAAAGGCGTGTGGGTTTATGGACGCTTAAAGCCCATCTTTGGGACAAGCTTTGAGAAGTGAATTGGGTTCTCTATTGGGGAATTGAGATTCTAGGCTGGAGTCACTCTAATGAGGGAACAGTTACTGCCAACACATTATGTTACCTTTTGTTGTCACAAATCCCACCACTTTGCAAAAAAAGACTGCCATTTTTTGAAGGCTGTGTTGATTTCCTTTCCAAATTTCAGTCTCTGTTCAATGCTTTTGCTGTATTAGTTCATTTAAGGCTAAAGCACAAACCAATGCATCTTTAACCCCTTAGTGCAGAAAGGCTTATTACACTCTAAGGTGTATTATTCAGTAACTACAGGGACTTCTATACAAATTGGTGGGGCTATTCTTTGATAATAGACATTTGTAATAACACTTTTGGCTTGTTGGTGGTCCATAAGCTTTTTAAGGGGTTCATTCATTATGGGCGTAAGTAACACATACCTCACCTTATGGTGCTGCAAGTTTAAATGAAGTGTTATGAGTTAAAAGACATGAGACAAAGGTGACCTTGTGACGATGGGAAGATAAGGAGTATGATAAGATAAAAGAATGGTTAAAAGAAGGTACAGCTCATGACCTAAAGTATACAACCTCATCTTTCAAGCATGAGGGAGATAGTGTTATTGCATGGGAATGTGGGAATGTTTAGCTGCCAAGGTGTTGATGGTGTGCCTCCAGAATTATTAAAGCAGGATGCATTCTTTATTTTTTGTTTGTCAAATTTTTCCATTTGTTTTTCCAGTTTGGTCCGTTCATAACTCCATTTTTAACTGACCATTTTGATCAAGTTACCATATTGGAGAAATGTGATTTTGTTACATACACAATACATTTATTCACTTACATGTACACAAGTATAAAATTAGTATTTGAAATTCACAATACCTTTACTTCTGTTCAAGTAAATTTGGAAGAAATTACATTTCAGTCACTTTAGCTATTTTGTTATTAACTCCTAGTTTATGTAACAATTCATTATGTTTCGTTTGTGTCCAAAATTGAATAGTATAAAGACTACAATAGAACCTAACAAATTCTAATGCACATAGATGCTAAAGCAACAACATTTCTTCATTTTCTTTCTTTATTTTTTTTGGTTTCATTTTTTTTATGTTTGATTTTGTACTGTAATGATGTTTTCGTTCCATTGACTTTTACTCCTGTTCAAAGGTTTTAAAGTGAAATAATCATTGTTGCAAGTTCTGCTGAAATGTTGCTTTAAGTGCATTTAGAATCAGTAGGAAGGGACACTGGCCATATGCATCAATTTGACATATGGTTATAATAATTCTTCCCAGCTGCACAGAAAACAAATAAACATGCACAATACAAAGTCAAAAAAAGAGAGGAGGGTCACAGGGCCCGCTGGAGTGTGCGCCATCATTATAGAAAACAGCCTTCTTTGCTTTGCAGATCTTATCAAAAGCCTGGAGAATACAATTAGAAGGAGTTGGCTAAGTAGAGAGTGGGTGAGAGAAAACTGAGGCACAAGAGATATCTGACCAATCTTGCCCTGGCACATGTCCTTAAAGAGAAATTCAGAATATCAGCATCAGAAAACAGAACTGTTATTTTATGTATGCTATATGGACAAATGTATTGGGACACCTACTTATTATTTCCAAATCAAGGGTGTCAAAAATGACTTTATCCTGCTATCCTGCTATCCTGCATTTTGCCAAGTATTATTGGCAGTCTACAATCAATAGACACCTTCATGAATGTAAATATTGAGAGATTAGGTCAAGGTGCAAACCACTGGTAACACTTAAGAACAGAAAGGGCAGATTAGACTGTGGTAGAAACCATCTAAAATATTCATCACGTTGTCTACTGTTCTTTAAGTCTACTGTTTAACATAAATAAACTAACTAACTAACAAACACAAACATACAAGCACACATGCACACATACACAAATACTATTAACCAGTCATTCATTATGGTGTGACTAGAGAGTAGAGTTTGAGGCCTGTATACAAGGAAGCAGTATAAAATCTACCCAAAATCCATAGAGAGAAAAGTGCAAACCTTTTGTGTGAGATGTGCTAGCTATATGATCTCTAAACAATGCCAGCACTTAAATATACCTCACACAAACAAATTAGTTTTACATTTGTTGGAGCCAGTTCTAAAACAGAGAAAAGTTGTAAAATTCTTGAATTTGTAGTGGACACACTTAAGTTAAAGACAAAGATAAAAACAAACAAACAAACAAAAGGAATTTGGTCATTTGACCCCCCTTATGAGTTTTGTTGTCATGCATTCTATCCTGAATGAGCTTAATTAGCTATACTGGGTATATTGGGACAAGAGAAAATGCAACGGTGTGGCTCCAATGGGCTATCACACCATGTGAAAGAGTTTGATTCCTGGCCTGGATGCCACTCCATTGGCCAGCCTCTGTGATATGTATAACCTAGTAAGTCAGAGCGTCAGCTAAATATGATGCTGCTGTCCAATAAAAATGTCTCCAGTTTTAGTTTTCTGTATATCCCAGTAGCTGCTCTGTACACTGTGGCAATAATCAGAATAGAGGAATAGATCAATAGAAATGCTTTAAATCCCTTGAAATGTTCTCTTATTTCATGATGACTAATATTTTTGCCTTCTCTTGTAAAGTCACCATTTGGAGATACATGTATTTCATTGGACAGCGACAATGAGGTGTTCCAGGACCAGAGTTAGAAAACACTGCATTTAAACCTCATGGCTCAGAGAATGCTGTCTGTGATATGTGTTCTTGCCTGATTTTTATGCCACTGACCCATACACACGGTCTGTATTTGAAAACAAAAGCTTAAGCTTAATAGCAGCCTCTTTGAATTTGGTTGGCATTTAGTCACATTTCATTAGACAGTGTGTTCATTGCTACAGAGGGGAAAGAGTAGGTGAAGTGCACAAAGCCTCAGTTAGCAGTCCCGACGCCATAGACGGCAATGGAGAAATCCTTACATTCATGCCACGCAGATTTTCATTGCTGTTTTCTGTTTGGCTAGCCATTTCCTCACAGGGTGCTGATGTTTGAGTTGGCTGGCGGATGGTTTTGGGGTACAGGGCCGCAGTTGTGTTCTCCACTCTGTGTGCAGCGTCTGTGGAATTTCCTGCCCAGGCTTTCCCTCCGCATCTCTCTGATTTTATGTGACTGACCGGCTGGGTCCTGATGCAGTGGGAGTTCAGGTAGAGACACAGAGCATTAGCACAGAAGTGGCTAGCAGCCATGTTGGGTCTTTTACCTTTTACCATTTTTCACTTCTGTCTTTTAGTCTTTTAGTTTTTCTGACTCAGTAATTTCTCACACGCAATTAAGTGCTGAAAAAGACCAATCAAATATTTGTCCATTGCATAAATGCGGCCTGTTTATTTTTCTGCACTGTGGAGGAAAAAAAGGGGGGAAAAAGGTTATTGAGGTTGCATACCTGTCCAAATTTGCCACCAGCAATTTGTCTGTGCAAAGGTTTTGTGACCTTATAAACAGAGGCAAATAGTGGCTCATTTAATTACCTCTCCACATGTTTGCAAAACTCTAAATATAAGAATATCTAAAAATATCCTTTTCTGACAAGAAACAAATTGGCTAGTTTTCTGGGTGGTTTCCTAGTGTGGAAGTCTTAAACAAGGTAGGCTCATCGGCAAGACAATCTACAGTACAGCAAACCACACAACCTTTCGACTGCTTGCTTGTTCCAGAATGCACAGCTGTTGAGGTGAGTGGAGTGTACGGTAAAGGAAATGAAGGTCACTTCAGGCAACTGAAAGCCTGGTTTAGTGTGTACTGCACTGGAATTCATTTTGCTCAGCCATTAAGGAGGTAGATGTAGCAGAATGGATCACAGGACAGTAAAACAATGGTCTATTCAACTGTTAATGTTTTCTTCTCTCGCCATATTTCCACAATATCAATCAACAGAGTAAAGCTTCCTAAAATCTCTGTAGCATGTCTTGCCTCATATTTATGACAAAGTAAATCTGAACATAAGAAATGATCGAAAGAGAGAGATAGCTCTGAAATAATTCCATAAATCAAAACAGAACTTTCACCATTTCCTTTAAAGCCTCTAAATATGAAACCAGATGTTGTTTTTGTGGACTTCATTGTTTGTTTTTTTTCCCCAGTTTTCTTTCATAGGCAACTAAAATGTCCTCCCTGCCTGAGGTGCCTGGTCTGTTTTGAGTTGATATGAAGAGCTAGTAGACCTTTTGACCAATTCATGTCTGCTTTATCAACATCATTCTAGCAGCTCCACTCCCCTACAGCACTGTCTTCTGTTCTGCAAGCGGACAAAAAAAAAAAAAAAACGACGTCCTCGATGGAAATGTTTTATTCAGAATCACACTGTCCTCTTTCTCCTGTGCATACATATCAATCCCACACATTATCCTCGCTGGGTCTTTTTCCTTTTCCTTCAGACTGTCTAACGGAGGCGATCCTCGCAGGGTACCTATGTGGAAATCTCACGCAGTCGAACGCCAGGGCAGTTTACCGCAGGTGACCAGCAGCCAGTGATTACAGTGTATGCGGGTTGTCAGTGTGACCTGTTTGCAACTGCCCTTCAGGTGTAGTCAGCGTTAGCAGCTCGCGGTAGTTATTCAGTCGTATCCGCTCCCTGGGAGACATGACTCCACTGGCTCATGACTCCCCATATGATCAGAGAGATTTTGCACCCGAGTGTTCAAAGGCCTTGCAGCCGCACTGCCGTGCTTACTGTGGGTAGATCTAAAGCAAATATTGCTCTGAGGTAGTCTGCGGCGGCTCGCAGAGGAAAGTCGGGCCTGTGTCGAAATGAAAGGATATACAATATTTCCCCTCTTTATTTCCTCCCTCTCTCGCTTTCATATGGAGCTAAAGCAAATGTTGATATTGAACTCAGATAGCGCTGATCCCCCACATCACGCAGGGAAAGTGGATAAAATGTATTTGTGCCTTTACTGGAGTTCACATGATCCACCCACTGAAAAGAAATTAAGAAAGGAGGAGAGTGTGGTGGAGATGATCAAGGGCACTGAACACACTAAGTGTTTCTATTCCACACATCGGTACGCTCCTTTTCGGAGACAATTTTTTCCTACATATTGTTCCTATTTTTCTGCCAATTAGAGCTCTCCCACCAAAGACTGACGATACTGTTTTTTGCTCCCTCAATCTGGAAGCACAGACGGCAAGCACATGCCTTCTTTAATATGTGTGGAGACAGACAGTGTCTTTTTCTGAAACACTGGCCATGCAGCATGCTCACACAGTGCCAGTGTGTTCTCGTACAGTATATCTGGACTGCATTGAAATACAGTGACTGCAAAACAAGTTCTTTAAACTATTAACTACTGCTAGATCCATTTTATACATATGGCATCTTGCACCCACTGTGAAATGACTGTTTTCAGGCTGAAAGATGTGAGCTGTACAGGGGCTAGGACAGTAATGTTAGCTGAGGTAACCTGGCCTTAGCATCTGTTTGTCTTTCTCTGTGTAAATCTCAAGTCATGTGATCGACTGTGGCTTTCTGTGTTCTACATATGGCTTTTTATTAACGTAGTCCCGTTAGAATAATGCATGGCGCGCTGAGGTGCACTGACAAACTGAAAAGTGCTTGAAATTATGAGGCGCCTGTGAGACGTGACATTTCAGATTTTTGGGCGTGGGGCATCCGGTTAGCGATGGGTTTTACATTACGTTGTGGATGAATGTTCCTTTCACGTTAGCTAGTTTAAGCTACATTTCTCTTCTCTCCTCTCCCTGGCTTTATTTCTCTCTCCCTTTTGTCGGGTGTGTAGAGATAAGAAAACTGGCATGGGCCATTAATTGCAATTACATGACATTTTCAGTACACTAGTAAAACTAACAGCATGTGATCTAAGGCTTTGTTCACACCTGGCGTTAACCTACGTCCTGGGTGATCACAACATAAATGGCCAGCACAAAGTGTGAACGGGGTAAAATACATTCCGGGGACACATTGTAATCCAATCACTCAAACCACATTTGGTGGTGGTCAGAAACGCATAAAATTCCATTATTCTTGTAGTGTGAATGCCAGAGTGTCTCAATACATCCCCGGAAAATACATAATAACCACCAAATAACACACTAGAATAACAGACTAATGGATAATGGCAATACACGTGGCTGGTGTACAAGTGAAACTAGGTGCCTCATCTTGATTAATTAATTATTAATGTGCACCATGCCCCTCCTCCAGCGGACATGATGTGAGAAATCCGATCACAAGCAGTCACAGGAGACGCATTTAAAATGCCAGGTATGAATGGGGCCCAATAAATCCTTAGACCATAAGTGACTAATTACCTTTTAACAGACTGCTTGTCTTTTGAAAATACACAAAACTATGACAGCTAAAGGAATCATTTGAGTGCATCAAATATGTGTGCTGGGTTAAACTGTTCCTCACAATCAAGACATGTAAATTTGTACATTTACATGTTTCTTCTGAGCAGCTCTATGTTCAGTCTAAGTAAACAGGGGTTGATATACTGAAAAGAAATTATATAAAAAAAAAATGTTTTGGGACACCTGCTCATTCATTGTTTGTCTACTGTCCAGGCAAGGCTTTCTATAGATTTTGAAACACCGCTGTGAGGATTTGATTGCATTCAGTGACAAGAGTATTAGTGAGGTCAAGACGTTGGACCACCTCATCCCCAACTCATCCCAGAAGTATTGGATGGAGCACCATCATACCAGAGAACGCAGTTCCATTGCTCCAGGAAACTTGATTCATTTAAATCTTTGTTTGAATTTTATGACTCTACATATAACCTTCATACTAAAGAACCACCCCTGAAGAACCCCTTTATTAAGGGTGTATAACCAATAAATGTTTCATTATTGTTATGGGTCAAGTGAAGATTCTGTTTCATAAATCAATGAGCCAATGCTAAAAAATGTTCGTTAAAATCATCCAGTAAAAAGTTCTTTAGGGAACCGAAATTGTTTCTTCTATGGCATCACTCCAAAGAAGCCTCCTTGGCCCTTTTACATTGAAGAATGTAACTGAAGTGTGTATTTTAACTCATAATGTTTTCATTCCCTGCTAGCCTTCAGCTACTGTTTAACATGAAAAGCAGATATGACGAATTTACAGACGCGGTTGCAACACTTTCTGGAGCAACATTGGTACAAAAAAGAGAGAGTGAGAACAGGAGGGATGGTTTTTGAGTCTTCATTGTACTCGACAGTGTATTTGGGGAAACATTTGCATAAAGAGCAAATCCCAGCAGTCCTAACCTTAAGAAAGTGGTGCGGGCAGGGCTCCCAAACAAAAGCTCTGCCAATTAAAGCCACTCTTGCCACTGTCTGCAGTCAAGAACACTGCTTCCCAGTAATGACTCGGTCTCTCAATCTACATGACAGCATGTCAGCGGACCTCTCCCTGCTCAGGGAGCAATCTTAATTGGTGAAGTCTCAGGGGAGGCTGTGTAGGGATGTGGAAGCTGAGGCCGGTGCTTTTGTAGCGTCTTGGTCAGTGGTTTATTTTGTGCCCTACTTTCCGTGTGGAAGACAGGGCCAAATTATAGGCAGCATTTCAGATCTCTGTCCAAATGTACTGCTCTGTCGTATAAGGATGGTACTGGGTGTGACTATACATAGAAAAGTTAACAAGAGGATAAGATGGAAGAGGATAAAACTGAGACAGGAAAGGTGTTGTGCATTTTGACTATACAATGGGAGAGCAGTATTGAGGATGAAGGCTTAGACAGAACTCGACAGGATATGTTGAAGGTGTATTAGCTGGTATACAGGTTCTATACTCTACACATTAGTAGTATGATTGAAGTTACCTACAAATGTAAGAATAAGGTGTATTGTATATCCCTAGGGATGTAAAAAGTGTAAATGTAGAAGTATTTGATGTATAGATACTACAACAACAGCAAAGATAATGATGATGCTAATGGTGCTTTGGTAAAGCTGACTTTACACTAATCCTGGACAGTTATTTAATATTTATTTGAATCCAGTTCAAGATGATGAACTAGATGTTCCTAATGTAGTTGTTGTGGACAGTAACAAGACTGTATTCTACTCAAGTTGTTGTGAGCCATGTTTCACAGTACATGTTACAGTATTTAATGAAGAAACCCTTACTTTATTTATCTGCTACAATAATGCTACATTTATTTTGAATAGCCATGTTATGTTAGCACCAGGCTAGGTTCAGAAACAGCAGGGTTTTGTCCAGCATTTAAATTCTTCTTCAAGTATATGACAGACAGGTTGTGTGAGTGTTTGTTTGTATTGGTTGTCTTTTTCAGGTGGAACAAGCGACCTAAATGGACATTTCCATGTGATATCATGTTGCAATACAAGTTTTCTACCTGGAAACACAAAAAGAATATAATTAGGCCAGTATATATTGAGTGACCTGAGGTGGGACGAGGCTACACAACTTTTTGTGTTACAGATGGTTTTAATTCATCAAGTAACCTTTAAGCAGTACTGCTTCCGAAATGTAGAATAAGCAAACGATATACAGTAAAGAATAATGAAGAATGTAACTTAGCTCTTTTAGAAATAAGTGTTATGTGTATATGTGTTTACTTGTTTTTGTGTTCACCTAAACTGGCGTTTCTGAGCCTGATAGAAATAATTAACACCTTTGTGAGACTGGGTACGTGCAGTAGCTATGAGGCTTCCATTGTAACATATTGGCTGTCAGTGTGTATTTCTGGATCAACTCCTTCCTGGAGTTCTTCATCACTTTCTGATGTGCTAGCTCTCCTTGACTCTTAACTAACGAAACATCCACATGCTTAATGAGTTTTTAAATATCGTCACCGCACTTCATTGTCACTATGGTGAGCTTTTAATTTGCCGAGCAATTAAGTGCAGGCTCTCATCCATCAGCGCTGGTTTGTCTAGAGGGAGCCTCGCCACTGTTTATTGATGGCTTCCACAGAAACACTGTGGTTAAATGAGAACTCCCATGGTGGAGGTCATTCCAGCAGCTTCGGGAAGCCATAGACTGACACTGGAGATGAATGGTTAGCCTAGCCAGTTACACCTCAGATACCTGCAGATATCAGCAGACATGGCTGGGAAGGTCTTTAGCTGGTGTGATGGATATTTCTAAATGCATATAGGCGCCATACACCATCTGTTTCTGGCTGTGAAAAAACAAAAAAACAAAAAAAAACTTCTCAGAAATTCTTGCAACCAGCTTTCGCTGCATGTGAAAGGGACTGCACCAGGTGAAATGAGAACTGACTGGTCACACGTCAGAGTTGAAGGAACTTATATGAAGAAGTGTGAGAGGAAATCATCACTTCTCTTCCGCTGCTATGGTTCTGCTGTGGGCTACTGTAAACAATGATCGATATCCCCAGAGATCTTTCTACTCCTAGGCTCCAATAAAGGCATCAACGTGCACCAGAGAAATGAAAAATCATCCATCTCCAACACTGCTCTCAAAGATGAATAAATTTATAGATGCTTGAGCAGATTTCACCGAGGCCACTTTGACCTGTGTGACCTAGAGCAAGCTGGTGACGCTCTTTCAGGGCAGGGCTTTCCACACTTTTAGGAATACCCAGAGAGCGACTCCCACTAATACATCCCCATCCCTCATCTCGACAGACACCAGACGACGGGAAAAGTGCCGGGGAAGAATATTCAGTCTCCCTTGAGTAGCTTGTAATAAATTACACTTTCATCCACTGAGCGAACCGTTTGAGATTCTATCCATCTCTGTTTTCTCTTTTTTTTCCATTCTGCATCCCTCGCTCTTCATTCCAGCTTGGCTGTCAGGAACCACCTGGCTGTGGTTTCATGTGTACCCTGTGTACCTTTAGTGTATCGCTCCTGAAACCTAAAAAAAAGGCTTTTTATGTTTATCCCATTTCACATGAGAGATACTACATCATGTCTGTCGGCCTCTCGCCCCTTTTGAACAATGATGCAATTTCAGTAGCTTTCTGGTGTCAGGGTAGTGCTTTCATGTCATTTCAGCAGCTCTCAGTAATTTTGGACATATTTGATGTCTGCTTACATTTTTGACTACAATAGCAGTCAAATAGTGGCTTAAGGACAATGACTGATCTACTTCCCGGCACTTTTCTTGTCGTTTCTCATGCCAATCCTTTGCCCATAAAAAATCAAGCTATGATATGGTTCCTGTTTTACAGCTGTGTCAACTGAAAGGGCATTTGAAGAAGCAGCTACTAGAGTACAAAGTGTTGTGCACTCCTGTGTACCGGTTGCACACAACGTTCATACAGCAGATTGCTTGTAAAAAGGCTAAAGTGATTTTTTTCTGCCATCTATCTTGATTCGGACCGACTATTAAAAAACCTTGGTTTTGTCTCAGACTCGAAGTGTCCTGGTCTCAGTCTTATGGTCTTGGTCTTGGCTCTACATTTTTGTCCAGCATCTACATTGTATTAGTTCAGCTTCCACTGCTTGCGAGTTTTCTAGGTCTGGAGGAAAGTGTTGGCTTGACTAAACATCACTGTAAAATGGGTTAACGTAGAATAGCCACACACCATTCAGGTCATCTGATAAAAAACAAGATCCTGTTTCTTATTCAGTTATAAAAACACATTTATTCAAAAACAGTAAACAGATAAATATTTTAAGGCATACGTTAACATAAGAGTGAATTCCGACAACGTACTGAAAACCTTGACAAAGTGAGGCTGTCATTCATCTACCTTTTTTCTCTTTTTTTCTCTCCCCTCCTTTTCTCTTCTTCCCTCCTTAACCTTCGTCTGATTCATGCAGACTTATCGCCCTTGGGCAAACCCAGTGGCATTTCCATAGCAACCACCTGCCCCCTCCAGCTCTATGGCTGCAATGGATCAGCAGTTCTCTCTCTCTTTCTCTCTCTCTCTCTCTCTCTCTCTCTCTCTCTCTCTCTTTCTCTCTCTGTCTTTCTCTCTCTCTACAACACCCCCCCTCCCACCAGCACCTGTCTTAGGCGCTTATCAGCACCCTTAAAACCTGCATAATGCGCTTTTGTCCTCTCATTCTGAGGCTCCTTATCCCTCTTTTCTTACACTCCACTTTTTCATGGCAACCCTGAGGGCAGCTTTGGATGTGAAGTTAGAAGAGGGCCTATACTGGCTTTTGGGGTGTATTGCCCCCCTAACTTAATCAGAGATCAGCTTTTGGTTCAGTTATATGTTAAAAGTAAAGGTAAAACACAGCTTCAAAGGTGTGTATTTTTTACATTGTTGTTCGAAAATACATCCTCATCAGCTGCTCTGAAGCCTCCTCATCAGCACATGCTCAGCGATGGAAGTGATGAATGGGTTAACAGGCTAACATGCACTCTGCACACTTTCTCTTAATGGGACATTTAAAACAAAGTTATTACGGCTCCAAACTGGTTTTACAGAGTTTCGTGTGAAATATCATTGACCCGCTCTCATATGTATGTCCACACACACACACGCACACACACACACACCCACACACACACACACACACACACACACACACAAAAGCAAATATAAATGTTATTTGACTCTCTACTAAAGTCTTGACCTAGACAGAGCATCACTCCTAGTATAAGAGCAGTCATTGTCTGCTGTCTCCCACCCAGAGTGCTTCACCAACTTTCAAGGACTTTCGAGAGTTGCTGACACTCTGTTTTACCTTCCCCTCCACCTCCTGTGTAATGATAAGTGAGCAGTTACCTGCTAAACACTCTGGGTCAAATCCAAGAGTGGACTGCTCCAATTTCATTCACGAGGGGGATTCATTCCCTAATTTCTGTTCAGCGAAAAGCAAGTGATCCAGATTTATGAGGGTAGGCAGAGCACTACCCAGCTAAATATGATAGGTTAATAGAATGTTATGTGAATGTTACAGATTTTATGACTTTGGTTCTTCAAACATTCAATCTGTCAGGTTTTCTGGATGAAAAGGTTTTTTCATTTATTTGTTTATTATTACAATTTCAATTCAGACTTTTCACATTTGGTTGCAAAAAGTAGGTTTATTATTTTTAAGTTTTTTATTATCAGTGTAAAAATATTCTATTCTATGTTTTTAAAAAATATTCTTATGTTGGGAACATGTTTATTGTATTTTATTTTATTTTTTGTATTTTAAGTATTAGGAAAATGATTTCTGCTGTTTCCATGATATTAGTTTTTGTTGTAGAAGATCCATTATTATGCCACACATTTTTAAAACATTCCTGGAACATTGCTGTAACGTTACAAGCTAACTTTCCTGGAATATTTCAGAAACATTGCTGAACATTCCTATAACGTTCTCTGCTAGCTGGGTAGCTATATATGCATCCTTGTGTTTAGTTGTGTATTTGAAGCAGGTAATCAGTTTATACTCATAATGTAATCAATCAGCCAAGACATATCTGGTGCTCAAATTTAACTTCTATAGTGTTGCAGAGTAACTAAAAACCTAAAAAAACATATTTATATGTTTACATATTTGAAGCTTTGTAATCTGACTGGTATAGAAACAGGGATAGACCACATTCACAAATTTACAAATTATTTTCATTTCAGTCTTCAGTATCTTTCCAACGCATGGTGTGTTTGTTAAAGGGCATGTTCTAAAACGGGTCTATTCAGATCACTGTCTATTCAGATCGGATTTGTTTCTTAAGGGAACGTCTGTTAAAAATTGTTACTTAGTGTCTTCGCAGTGATAAAACTCTTGAATCCATACAGCAATAAAATCACCAGAGATCGAGCAAGTTCATTATGTTTGAATCAATTCACATTGATTCACAGCTGCATTCAAACTGTCGGAGAGATACTGGTTCCAATAACAATTCTATTTCATAATTTCATTCATTTGTTTCATTCGAGTGTTTCGTCGACCAGAGGAGCTCTGATTTCACCCAGAATCATTGGGTGCAGGGACACCCCCTCGACAAAATGCCCAACCTCCAGACAACCTATACATATATCCCCCCATCACCTGCAATGCTCCCAACACTGGGAGGGGGAAGACCAAGACATGCCTCCTTCGACACATGCCCAGCCAGCCATCACCTCTTTTTCTAAACTGCCAGCAGACACCATTGCATTGCACTGGAGTAATATGGGAAGAAAGTGCCATCTGGCAACCTTTGAGAGAGCAAGGCCACTTCTGCTCTCTTGGGGCCCCGGCTACCAGGATTCAAACCAGCACAGCAATATATCTAAGCCTTGATAGCCAGTTGAAAGTCCAAACACGGCAGAACCGCGTAACCATAATTTTGCCTGTCTGTCACTCTCAAGTTTTTATGGTCAACACTTGTGTCAGTAGATAAGTAACTGAGCTGTCTGAAACTGAGCTAGTTAAGCAAAGGCGAGCTTAGTGAATGGGCTACAAATTTAAAACCATGTGGAACAAAACTTTAATATCAGCTTTCTGTCTTTACACCAGAAGTCTTTTGATCTAAATATTTCTCAACTAAAAGTTTGTAAGTGTGGTTTATGTTATTCTACTAACCAAACTAATTCAGCTTCTCGCTCCTGATTCAGAGCAGTTAAACATTTGTAATTGTCAGATTGATGGATTATCATTTATTGAATGAATTTTAAAATGTGCACATGTTCTTCTTTTGGTTTTAAAATAAGGCATGATGAGCATGTACAGACACCCCTCCCACCCCGTCTGTAATACCATATATTACATTACTATACAGTATTATTTGTAGACAATATAACAGCTCTTTTAGCTCTTATCAATGAGTAAAGGCCAGTCCAAAATGTACACTTATCTGGTCTCTTGCCCCGTCACTCTCTCCAACAACGTCTTCTTTAGTCTTTGGGAATACCGAGCTAGCTTCTTTCTAAACCTAGACAAAGCCTTGTGTTTGTTGGTGTGTGTCATGTGCCATGGAGTCTTATACAGTTTTCACAAGAGGTCTTGCTCCACTAAAGCTAAGTAGAGCAGTAGCAGCATTCTGGGCTTAGATTGGCAATGGCTGAGATGCTTTTCTCTCTATTACAAATCAGCTGAGCATTTGAAACTGTTATTTTAAGGTAAAATTGTCATATACTGCTTCTTTAAGTTACCTAGCAATGATGATAGCCATAATCAGATCATTGCTAATATTCTTTTTTAATTGCCTGCCATATTATCGGCTATTCAACAAGAGTGATTCATGTGTGCCAAGTGTTTATTGTAGTAACAGTTGGGAAGAAAAAGAATATCAGGGTAAATGCAGGTTAAAAGCCAGTTAAATGAGGGAGAATAGCTATGAGAAACTTGAACATGACAAATATTTGAGAACCGATCTCCCAAACCAGCAGGAATCATTCAAATTCGGTAAGATCAAACCCCCTTCCTCCAGCGCTTTATAACAGGCAGAACTGTCACTCTGAATTCCCTCACTGCAGCTTTACACTTTCACAATTCTAATATATCATAGTAGGAGTAGGAGACCCAAGAAGGCCAATAACTTCTGCCTGGTTTCAGATGGAAATATAACTGTGGAGTGTGACCTGATGGTCTTTCTGCAGTAAAACATAATGAGCAGAGCGTTAAAGCAGCAGCACTAGATGAAGTTAATGGGGCTTGAACTGAGCTCCTAATTGCCTTGTCTCTGTAACATTTATTCTGCCTCAACAGGGCCAAGCAACAGCGAGTGGCTATCCTGGAAAAGCCAGAGGAGCAGAACTCGGCGGAGGTGAGCAGAGACATCACGGCGATGAAGCAGTGTCACACTGAGGCAAGGCTTTGTTAGCTCTTGAGCTGTAACCCACACTGACATGCGTGCTCTTCTACACCACGAGAGTTTTCTTCCGCCTGCACAGCCAAGTTCTTGACAGGGACCGCACCACTAGTACCACGGGCAAAAAAGACAGGTGCATCACACACTTGCACACACACATTAAAAACGTTTTTAGTAGATGAGGCACTTAGCTGGCTCTTAAAGCAGAGTGACACTCTCACTGTGTCCCTGTGATGGGTCCATGCACTGCAATTACACACACAATTAGAGCCTCACACACCACCACACCATTGCTGCGGGGGCTGAGGGAGCTGCGTGAACAGTCTGTTTGTTCATTTGTGTGTGTGTGTGTGTGTGTATGTGTGGGCGTGTGTATATGCGTGTGTGTGTGTGTTTTTGAGTGTGTAAGAGTATAGGGAGAGAGAGAGAGAGAGAGAGAGAGAGAGAGAGAGAGAGAGAAAGATTAGGACCTTTTTAGTGGAACGTGAGGATGCATTTCTTTTCTCATGTTATAAATCTAATTGATTTCTGAGTTGGGGAAAAAAAGGAGCAAAACAAAGACAACTTTAGGAATGTTCAATATTCTTACTGAACTCTGAGCTGCTTTTGTACAAATTACACCACTAAAATGAATATGCATGCCTACAAAGCCAGGCTGTTGAACAATATTTTATCGTCAGCATGAGAACCTACACTATATGTCCAAATGTTTGTGGATATACAAATGTTTGTGGCTACTTTTGCACCCATTGCTGATACAGATATGCAAATGCATTACATTACATTACATTTACGGCATTTAGCAGACGCTCTTATCCAGAGCGACTTACAAAGTGCTTTGCTATTTACTAATATTCTATGCACACACACACACACATACACACACAGCGTGTCTAGTCCCTGTAGAGAATTATTGCTAATAGAATAGGACTCTCTAAAGCAGATCAACACAAACCTATTGGCACTGTACCTGGTGCCAGTCGTGGGCTAGAGGGGTATAAAGCCCATCAGCATTGAGCTGTGGAACTGTGTTCTCTGGAATGATGTGGTGCCATTAATGTATGAGTTGGGGATGAGATCCCCATGTTGTCATGACATGTTGGGAGTGCCTACCAACCCATCAAACTGTAATAACACAACCCTGTCAGAGCCACCTTAACCTCCGCCTCTGCCTCAGAAAATGGGATTAAACACGTTACTGTGTTACAAGGGAATACATTAGAATTATGGTGCCCCCATCTGAGTATCTCTATGCCCGGAGTACCTCAATAGCGCCGGACCCACTAACATTGTTTTGGAGCTAAGAGCTAAGCTCTGTTGTGGCTGCACAGACCACAACAAATCCCTACATCACCCTCAGTCTCAGAGGACAGAAGAGCTGAGTGGATAAAGTTTCTTTTTAAAGGCTCTGTCTCAGCTACAGTCGGTAAAAACCTACCAGGTTACCAAAGGGATTGGCTGCAGCTGGCCTATTGCCCTGAACAGTGCTGCTTATGCTAGTCTTTTTTTTAGCAATAGCATTATATCATTGCTTTATGTCCTGTGTTTATATTTGTATACTGCTTTTTACTGTTGCTTTTTACTGTTGTTGTCACAAAGCAGCTTTACACAATCAGTAATTAGTAAGAAGACAACAACATAAGAAGACATGAAAACCTAAGACCCGCCCGTTGAGCTAAGGCGACAGTGGCAAGGAAAAACTCCCTCAGAGCTGTAGGAAGAAACCTTGGAAAGACACACAAGGGCTACCCATCCTCTTCTGCTCAGAACATGTAGAAATGTACAAATTACCACCTAAACTATTGCACTGCTCAGGTGTGCAACATATTCTTGATCATAATATAATAATCATGTTGTAGTATAACTGAAAGTAATGATAGTTAATGGTGGTAATATTAATAGTGGCAGACAGTTAAGAGTCTATGGATTTTAACATGGTCATTAGGCAGGTAGCAGTGGTAGGAAGGTGTGCAGCTGGTCTGGCGCAGGTAGAGGGGACCCCAGTGGTTTTATCATGGATTTATAGAGAGCAGTATCAGAGTGTGTCTGATGACTCTGGCAAGTCTGACTATAACAGCCTAATTAAAACGATAGAGCCAGAAGGTAACACAGACACGGGAGCACCCTGAAACACTGCCGTTCATCTGCTCCACCATCCACAAGCCTGAGTGATCGCGTGCAAGCAGTGAGATGACAGCTCCAGCATCTCAGTATACAACAGTTCCCTGCGTCCGTAAACCCCTGGACCTACAACCTTTAACTAAGGGGAAACATTTATAACCAAAAGCTAAACTAAACAGATTTTCAAAACAGAGTTTCCAGCCTAGATTTAAAAGGTTATTCCAGAGTTGAGGGGCTTCATATGAAAAGGCTCTTCCCCCTGCTGAGGTTTTTCTTATTTGTTTACTTGTTCCCTTCTGGATTCCCTAGCCTTAGCCTGTCTTGCGCTAGCATTTGACTCACCCTCAAGTCAATTGAAGAACGGAACTGTCATTCTCAATCCTTCTCGGTTTCTGGAAGCAGTGTTTTTGTTTCTAGACTTCTGGAGAAGTCTGTGGCAGTTTTAGCAGTATAGGGAATCTAATGTGCCCTGAGGAGCCTTAACTTGTTGGAAGCAATCCTGGATTCATTTTGTAGACAGGGTGGAAAAGGTGCTTCTTTGTGGTATTTTGTCTAATGCATGTCACCAGCTGTGTTATGAACTGCGTTAACTTGTGGAAAAGGGATATAATATCTCACCTTTAAATATAAACACATTGAGCTATCACTCTTCCTCTCACCAGAACTATCACAATTATAATGCAGCATCAAGACAGTGCTGTCACTGGCATCTTTATTAACTTCACAATCAGCAGCATTTACAAAAAAACTGTTCATCAAATCTGTTCAGTGTCAAATCACTTTTAGAGGTTTAGAGAACCCCACATTCATACATCTCTTTTACAAACATGGTTCTTTATGGAACCAAAAATGGTTGTTTTGTGGCATTGCTTACTATATATATATATATATATATTTTTTGTAGATGTGCAAAAGCACACACACACAGCTTGTCTAGTCCCTTTGGAGAAATGCTACCAACAGACTAGAACTCTCTGGAGCACATAAACATGAACCTATTGGCATCATGCCTAATGCCTCAAGTACTTTTGGGATAAGTTGGGGAGTTAGGGATGAGGAGGGGTGGTGATCAGATCGTAGTAGAAAGCCTTCTTCTTGCAGAAACAGCTAGTCCAACCAAAGCAAGATAAACTTGATTCCAAGGAATGATGGTGTCCCAATACTTTTGTCCACATTGTCCATATAGAATATGTGATATATATCTTTTATAAGGTTCTACTGTTGTCACAAGATAAATAACCTTTTGTTCAGTACAAAATAAAATTTTGCTAAAAGTTTAGCCAACTAGGATGTAGTTTGCAGTCCACACACACACACTGGCTACATAACTCACTCAGTATCTCTCTCACTCGCCTGTCTCTCCATTCCCTGTAGGGTTTGCAGTGGGACTGGGGAAATATGCATGTCGGAACAGCAGGAAATTGTGGTTTTTGGCATGAATTCCCAGGACTGCTGTGTGTATATGTTTGTGTGAGTGTGTGTGTGTGTCTCCTCACCTGTATGTCTGCTTCCACTCTCCCATGCAGATCCTGCTGTATATTTGTGCGTTTTGTGTCAGTTGCTATTAGGTAGTGACTCCACACTCATACAATGCATGAGCAATATTTCAGCGTACAGTTCAGGGAGGTATGATGCAAAGTGATGCAAACACACTGAAAAACAAAATACGAGCTAAGAAACTAAGGCACAGGCAGAGAGACGATTCGGCTTCAATTTCTGCCAAGTATTGACCACTAAAGTCTCTTTAGCTGGACTGGAATGGAGCACTGTCTCTCTTGATAAGACTCACCCAGAGTGCTTTTAAACTGTTATTGACCTACCGATTCTGTAAGGCACTCTGGGAAATGAAGTCCCAGTCTACTGGCTGGTTTTAAGCTCCACTGTCTAGACCACGTTGTGGAGCTAATTTATCATTCTAATTTGGATTGTCGCTCCTACATCTCAGCGTTGATCCATTATGTGATTATCTTACTCCAGACCAAATTCAAAGCATTTATTTATTTATTTATTTATTGCATGGGCCTAGCACAGTCCTGCTGTGTACCTAATCTCAGTACATATGTACAAAGTCATTATCTCTATTTTGGTGTCATCTGTGGCGGATTCAGTGTTGTGCATTGTGCCACGGTGCCATGTGGCTCCGTGTTCAGTGCCTGGCCCCTGGCATGGGGTCCCTTATTTAGCGGATTATCCGCACAGACGTGGGCCTGGATCCAAAGCCTCATGGTTTTTGCCGTTTCAAAGCCTTCTGGGTGCAGTGGAAGCAGGCTTTTTGGAACCGGAGCCAAAACCTCTAGCTAGCCTGTTGTGTCTGACACATTGCCATGGACGCGGTGGGAGACCAATCTGACAACATTGTTGATTACTTAGCGATTAGTCAGTCGTCTCTCCAGAGACGGCTATTAGCAATGACCACGCGCACCGAGAGAACGGGGGGAAGTTAATAAATACTCTGGCGTGAACTCTACACTGAGCGTCTCGGTGAAGCCTATTCGCAGATCTACCTGCTTCTTATGCTCCTTCTCAAGCTGTGAAAAACGTGTGGCGTTCTGTTGCTTTTTCTGCGCTGACGAAGTGTCTTTTATTCCACCAAATTGATATGCGTCCCTGCAATAAATCAAGCCCAAATATAGTTGGCGCCAACTGCCCTCAGTGATCTGTCATATTGCTGCTCTGAGCTAATATGCATGCAGCTCTTGGGTTAATGCTGAGTATGATGAGGGCTTCCTCCTCCACACTGCCTCCTCTGTGCACCTCCCTGTCAATCACTTTTCGTTTACTGCAGAAACCAGAGGCTCGTGAACCTGCTATTATGCAAATGGATGCACAGTGATACTGTTTTCATAACAGCTCTTGGTCAGCCCACATCCCACAGCAATTGGTCATTACTTCATGACTCTTGGAGAAAACAGACGTGTGCGTGTGCGAGCTTGTGCGTGTGTGTTGAGGTGGGTTTCTTTCGGTGTGTGCTGCAGGACGTATTGCAGAACCTACTGTAGGTGTCTGAAGGAGATGGAGACTTTTTTCTTTTTTTTCTTTTTTCATGCAGAATGCACAAAGAGCTATTGACAATGAAGTGTGTGTGTGTGTGTGTTGGGGGGGTGTTGTGTGTTTTTTTTTCATTTTTTTCATGAATGTGTGTGTTTGTGTGTGTGTGTGCCACTGG
Source organism: Salminus brasiliensis (assembly GCF_030463535.1). Taxonomy (NCBI): domain Eukaryota; kingdom Metazoa; phylum Chordata; class Actinopteri; order Characiformes; family Bryconidae; genus Salminus; species Salminus brasiliensis. Next base: position 20,736,729 of record NC_132885.1, read on the forward strand.
AAGCAGGAAGCGGTCTTTGTGTGTCTTTGTGGCAATGTCTTTGTGTGTGTGTGTTTGTGTGTATGTGTGTGTGAGTCACACTCTGTGCTTGACCCTGGCACTGCCTACACAAACAGACCCCAGCTGAGTGCTGTCTTTGTAATGGCTTTGTGTTCGCTCATCATTTGACCTTCGACCCTACCAGAGCTTCCTCCCCGCTCCTCTCCGCCACCTATTAACCTTCTGTGCTATTTATACAGCCAGATATTTACCAGCCTGCGATTGCCCACACATGCCGAATACTGCGCTACCTCCGGTACAGTACGGCTTGTGCTTACACACAGGTGGGAAAGCTGTCATCAGAGCCAATGTTGAGCTGAGGGGTTATATCGGAGTTGAATGACTATACAGTTTTGCAGCACAGTTACGGTACAGTAGTCCGTTTCACACTGTCTATAGCAATTAGGATCAAACTGCCACACACTGGTTAGAATGTCCTCGCCATACACAACATATTGTATATTTCTGATAGTTCATCTACAGTCTTGTCACAGTAAACAGCCAACAGGTGGTGCTGTTCTGTTTTCGGTGTAGTGGAGCTGGGTGGAGTTGCATTACTGTTTAGCTGCTTCCATCTCCTCCCCTCTTTCTCCTCTGTCTGTCCTCTCCTCGCAGAGTGACGTAACCTCTCAGTCTGGGCACAGTACACACATACACACACACACACTTATAACGGACTCGCACGCAGAGCAGATCAGACGCAGAAAAGGCAGCATTGTGTGTGTGTTTGTTGCGATGCTCCCTCCCTGTGGAGCACTTGGGTGAATGCCTGGGTGTGAATGGGGGTCAGAGGCAGCGGTGGCCCCTCGCCGCGTCCCGCCGAGCCTCATTTTCGCACATTAATCACCCCCATTCACGGATAATGAGCTCCCCCTCAGTAGCGTTTAACCGCTCTCCCTGTCCTTTGGACCTGCTCATTTGGGCCTCGGCGGGGGGGATGCTTTCTACTTGTGTAATTCCAATCAGAGCTGTAAACAGGTTGGTCATCTTATCTGCTCCCTGGCTACATCACTACAAAGCCCATATTCCTCAATGAATCTGCTTCTGCTCTCTCTCTCTCTTTTTTTCTCAATCGCTCTCTTTCTAGATATCTTTCTCGCGCTCCTCTTGTATACAACTTGTTCATAAATTGGCTACTGGAGTTATCAAATGTGAGACTTATTATTCAGTAATATTTCTTTATTATTTAGTACCTTTCATAGCTCATGAAAGCTATGTAGATATGAAAGTTAGGGCCCTCAGGATTTACATGGTTAAAAAGAAATGAAAAAAAAAAAATCATAATCTTATCTGAATCAGTGTAAGCCTGAAAGTCACTGATATAACTAAACATAGTATAACAGAACTGGAGTATCTCTGGAATGGAAACTTCAAAAGACTCTTTTTTTAAAAACTTGAATGTACTTTAAAGTAATGTGATTTTATTCCATGTACCTTCATGGAAGCTCTCTGGAGGTCTACTGATCAGGAAATGTTCACACAATGTTCAAATAATGTACACAAAAAAGCGAGATGCAATGTTTTGATATGACAGCGGCAAATCACATGTGTTTGTAAGTGCGCCTGTGTGTGTGTGTGTTCAGGTGCGAGTTGAATGTGTAAGTCTAATTTCCCATGCTCCGTAATTGCCTCAGGCATTGATGAATAGGCCAGCTGAGGTCAGAGGTCACTTTCCCTGACAGCAGTGTTTTGTTAGAGAGCAGAAAAGTGGAATCAGGAAAGTTTTGACTCCCTCAAGTGTTTTTGTGGTTTTGTGAATGAATGCAGGTGACATTAAGGTTACGATGCAGAAACTCTTTTCATTGTTATGGCAGCTGATTACAACACCTTCCTCATAGAGATGATGGTCATTTCCTCTCGTTTATGCACTAATGATAACTAGAGTCACTTATTCTTATATATATAAATATATATATATAATATATATAATATATATATATATATATATATATATATATTTTTTTTTTTTAAGTTACACTATGTTACATATGATACTCACAAATACTTGACAAAAGTATTGGGACACCTACTCATTCATTGTTTCTTTCAAAAGCAAGGGTTTTAAAAATAGTTTATTCTGATTTTGTTGGAATTACTGTCTAGGAAGGCTTTCCAGGGAAGACTTTCTACTAGATTGCTACTTTTTTCTTTTATTTTTTTATGATGAATTGACCAATAGAAATACGCCACAATTACTTGGAATACAAATATTTTTACATTGACTTCTATTGAAAGTTAAGACATTTTTTCTGTCTTCTGTAAAGTCGCTATGTCACCGCAAAAATATGTCCCTGTATATATGCAAATAGGTAGGTTGGTAGATGGGGAATATTTCCATATAATGTGTGACTACTGACCAGCGCAGTAAAAAATGCACCGAAACTCTGCTAACTCTGCTATGTAACAAGTGACCTACATGTAAGTTTCCCCCATCCACAAAAATGCACCAATAGAAGGATCTCCAACCTGCCTGACAGAATTGAGTGACCGTGTACTGTATGTACAGTCTATATGAGTGTACTGTACAGGAGTGAGCTGTAGAGGCAGTGAGTGAGGCAGTAGCAGTATTGTAATGTGAGTAAGGTCTGGAGGGATTTCCTCCTGCCGTATCTGTGACAGGGGGAACATGGGGGGACTAAGGGCTAATTAAAACATGCTATTAGCTGAGAGGCCACACTGTCATGATAAGAAAAAGAGCGGCTGAGGGAAATTAGCCAGCACCGCTTCTCTGTCAAATAACACTGCAACTGTGCCAACAGACAGTAGGAGACTCTGCTGGTGTGTGTGGCTGCGTGTGTGTGTGAGTGCACACCATTGTTTACAGGCTGATAAATTTTGTGACATTTTTACAGGGTTGCTGTCCTCTAGAACTAAGTGAATCAGCTCTTGTCATAAGCAGCAACAATAACATCCTCATTCTCCTCACCTGTCACTCTGAGGTGTCACTGCTGGTCCTTCTTTAAAATTACACCTGTGTGTTTAATTAAAATGTATTGTAAATGTCCAATAAACATTCAGTGGCTTGTGAGAGAACAGCGGTCGAAAATGGAGAGTGGGGCGTTTATGAGGTGAGCTTCTAATAGAGCCTGATGATTTATTATTTTCTCATGGTGGAGGACTATTACTGTCAGTATATTTCTCAGGTAGGCCTACTCTTAAGGGTTTTTTTGGGGAAACGCCAAAGGAGAAACACTTTTAGCTGCGAAAAGAACATTTGAATGAATGGTTCTACATAAACTATTTTGACTGTAAATTAGATTTGTGTGTAAATTTGAAAGAACTCCTACATAATATGATTCTAACTTCCAGAATGAGTTACACTAAAAAGAGTAGTGATGACTGAATACTTTCCTAAATGTTTATTAATACAGTACATAAAAAGCAACATATTCAAAATGCATTATAAGGCTTACAAAGAAACTACTGCTGTCATAAATTAATCAATTCAGATTGTCCCTTATTGTTACTTGCTGAGAGTTTCCTTGAGTAATTAAACTAGTAATGTCAAGAAAACAATTAACTGAATTAAAATTATCTGAATTGAAGGATCACTGAGATAAATAACTAATAATCACTCTGATTTATCAGTCTACTCATGCTTTAACAGAGCTCAGTAACACTGAGATTAACTGATCAGCACAGTGATTTATCAGTCTACTCAGCCTTTAGTACAGTTCAGTAATACTGAGATAAATAACTGATCAGCACAGTGATTTATCAGTCTACTCAGGTTTTAGTAGACTTCAGTAACACTGAGACAAATAACAGATCAGCACAGTGATTTATCAGTCTACTCAGGTTTTAGTAGACTTCAGTAACACTGAGACAAATAACTGATCAGCACAGTGATTTATCAGTCTACTCAGGTTTTAGTAGACTTCAGTAACACCGAGACAAATAACTGATCAGCACATAGATTTATCAGTCTACTCAGGCTTTAGTAGACTTCAGTAAAACTTAGATAAATACCTGATCAGCACAGTGATTTATCAGTCTACTCAGTCTTTAGTAGAGCTCAGTAACACTGAGACAAATAACTGATCAGCACAGTGATTTATCAGTCTACTCATGCTTTAGTAGAGCTCAGTAACACTGAGATAAATAACTGATCAGCACAGTGATTTATCAGTCTACTCAGTCTTTAGTAGAGCTCAGTAACACTGAGACAAATAACTGATCAGCACAGTGATTTATCAGTCTACTCATGCTTTAGTAGAGCTCAGTAACACTGAGATAAATAACTGATCAGCACAGTGATTTATCAGTCTACTCAGTCTTTAGTAGAGCTCAGTAACACTGAGACAAATAACTGATCAGCACATTGATTTATCAGTCTACTCATGCTTTAGTAGAGCTTAGTAACATTGAGACAAATAACTGATCAGCGCAGTGATTTATCAGTCTACTCATGCTTTAGTAGAGCTTAGTAACATTGAGACAAATAACTGATCAGGTAAGAACCACATTTATATGTCCGTGACTCATATAAAAAGGCATAAATCACTATTTCATATTTTCAAGCTGGTACTAAACCTGAATGTAGTGTTTATATGTAGAGGCTTTTGTGTAGATGCTTGTGGCCTATGGACTCCAACTTTGTGAGCGTACCCTCAATAATTACTGTAAACAGACACTGCTGAGTGAAATGCCATGTTTAGCCGTATGAAAAGGATGATTGGTAAATCCCACAGTGAAGTAGATAAATGTGTACCACGAGAGACCGCACTGCCACCCCCTCCTCACGCCCACAGAGGGACGAGGAATGAGAGAGAGAGAGAGAGAGAGAAAGAAAGAGAGGAAAAGAGACCCCCCCCTATTCTTTTTTTTTGTCTTGCGTTCCAATCTCGTTTGCTAATTCTTTTTCCTTTCCAGCCTCTGCCATCTATTTGTATTCTCTCTCACCTCTCTCCTCCACTCACCCTCTCCTTTTTTCTCTTTGATGACTTCCTCCCTCTTCTCCGCATTTCTCATCATTCTCTCTCCCTTTCTCTCTCTCTCTCTGATGCAGTTGCCTCCCCCTGAGATGGTGGTTATAAACAGTCTGCGGGGGGCTATGGATAGGACCTGGCTCATGCTGGGAAAGCTCTCTATCTCATTCTCATCCACTTTCCCTCTCTCTCCATATCATAAAGGAAGACAAGGGCATACTCATAAAGGGCCTATCTTAAGGAGCAGTCCTCACTGTAAGACTTAAAGAGAACTGGCAACACTGGCTCAATGTCAAACACATATATACTGAATTGCTTCTTTTTTCTATTACAGCTACAGCCAGGCAGATCAATATACACGGATCAGCCATAACATTAAAACAATCGATAAGTAAAGTGAACAACATTGATGATCGTGTCACAGTGGTACCTGTCAGTTAACTGTCAGTTCTTGAAGGTGATGTGTTGGAAACAGAAAAAATAGGCAAGCATAGAGATCTGAGCCAATTGAAATGACTAGTCAACTGTATCAGAGCATCTCCAAAACACCCGGCAGGTCTTCTGTTTCCAGTATACAGTAATCATCATCTACCAAAAGTAGTCCAAGGAAGGATAACCGTTGAACCAGCGACAGGGCTATGGGCGCTGATGCAATCCAAGGAGGGCACACCTCACAACTTACAGGACTTAAAGGATCTGCTATTAACATCTTGGTGCCAGATCCCATAGAACACCTTCAGAGGTCTTGTGGAGTCCATGACACAATGGATCAGAGCTGTTTTGGAGGCAAGAAGGAGACCTACATAAAGTTATGACTGATCTGTACATCCTGCCATCTACACTAAAACCTTAGAAATATTTTTTTTTTCCAGTTTGGAAGTAGTAACATAAAATTATAAACAACTTCCCATTATATAAATATTTCATAATATTTGTGTATATCTGTCTGACAAAAACCTGCATCTGCATTTTTGTGAATCAACATTTCATGATGAATGGACCAATAGAAATTCTACAAAATAGAAATAAATAAAGAAATTCTGTTAAAATCCATTCAAAGTTAAGGAAGTTTTTTCCATTCTCCTGTAAGTTGCTATTTTAGAGATACAAGGATTTGTGTGGTTATATACAAATATAAATAGTAGGATATAAAAGTAATAGAAATGATAATAATAGAAATGCTCCAATAGCACTTAATAATAGCACAATAAAATTGAAAATGACTGAAATGACCATTTTAAATATACAATATAGTTTCAGCAATAAATGCAGTACGTAATGATTTAAGTACATAAAGATATCACTGTTTCTACAGGAACTTGCACAACCCAAATTAAGACTGTTCCTGGAAAGCACTGGCTACAGCTACAGAGCGCCTGGCTGTGTTGAGAGCAATAGAGTGAATAAAAGGAGAAGGGATGGTCATAATAAGTAGATGATATAGCAGGTGACTGCTCCAGTTGTACTGTAATTACCATCATAATGAGTTTCCTTCTAATAAGGTTGCACTTAATTACGTCTGTTCAGAGCCCTCTTAATTCAGACACACTGACACACAATCCCCTCTATAAGATTACACTTACCCCTTTCATAAGCATAATGCATGCTAGTAGTTTTTATTCTTGCATCTTCCTTCTGTCTGCTCAGTGTGTGTGTGTGTGTGTGTGTGTGTGTGTTCTACTTGTTCTGTAGGCATCTCCTCTGTCCGGCAGTGACTTTGCTCAGTTCTGAGAGTGCATTTTATTTCACAACTTTACTTTTTGGAGTGTGATCATGTTTATTAGTTGACATAGACCTATACAAAATTAACCTCCTCGCTCCTGTGCAGAGCTAAAGAAAACCATGTGATCATCAGCCAACTACATTTGGAGTTGGGAGAAAAATTTGGGGAACCATTCCTTTAAGACAGCATATCTCTTCTTTTATTACTGTAAGTTTGAATACATTGTTCTCTAGTGTAGCAAGTGTATGTGTGTGTATGTGTCCTCACTTTGTAGAATAACCAGAGAAAAACAGGGCTAACCTGTCTTGATAGTACTGGTTGATCTAGTGACTAGATCTACCAGCAACTAGATCTAGACTGTAAAAGCCGTAGCACACAATTCACATCATTTTCAATGTCATCAGACAATACAGTGCTACAATATCTCATATAATTTGTACAAATACAACTAAAAGTGTATCACATGAAATGTGTAAGATGTTGCATAAATATTATATGATTAACAATACAGCTCCCATCCACTGGTGGTGCTGTTTTGCCAGATACCCACAACCTGCCTGCCATGTACTCGCAGAAGTCTTGAGAAACCAGTGTTGGTAAAGATACAGTCTAAAGTTGACAGTCAGGTTGAAGTGCAGGTTCAGGTAATAATATTACATGCATTGGGTAAGAGTTAGGTTAAGTTTAGGTTTGGTTAAGGTTTAGGTTAAATTTAGAATTTAACCTAGTTGTAGTACATAAAATTCAGGTTTAGGTTGTGATTAAGGTTAGCATTAGGTTTAGGTGTAGTAGGTTAATTTCAGGTTTAGGTTGTGATTAAGGTTAGAATTAGGTTTAGATGTAGTAGGTAAAATTCAGGTTTAGGTTGTGATTAAGGTTAGAATTAGGTTTAGGTGTAGTAGGTTAATTTCAGGTATAGGTTGAGGTGTAGGTTCAGGTAATAAAACTTCCCTGGTCACTTTCTCACATTCTCTGTTCAGATTGTTTGATTTGTGTATGTCTGGGTTGTGTCACTAAGTTGTGTATATGCAGAACTGTGTTTAATGAATCATTTAGCAGCAGAACTGTATTTAATGAATTCTGAATGAATCCTGAAATGGTTTTAGGCATATATGTAGAATTTCCTCTTGAAGTCAGGCTGTACAGTGACCCCTACTTTCATGTGGATGTAAGCACTTACTCCCTGGAATACATTTGGATACATTTTACCTTTCCTTCCTTCCCTCTATGTCTGTAAATACTGCCCCTTACAGCATAACAACACTGGACCCCCTCTCTGTATTGATCAAGTATTCAGGGATATGCCTTGTATATACAAAAGCAAATGTTATCTAATAGTTTTTGGTACTATGGGTCTCCCAATACAACTGTGGTACTATGGGACATATTCTCGCTGTTGTGCAAAAATGTTGTATCTCCATTTTTCACTTTTTGACATACTTTTAATCTAGTGGCAAAATTTCAAGATAAGTGAAGCAATAGAAATGACCTGGAATCCTTTTTGTTTTCATTGCTTTCATTAAAAGTTAAGAATGAATCTTTTCCTGTAAAGTTGTCATTTTGGAGATACGAGGTTTTGTGCAACACTGAGAATAGATGTGACTCCAAGTGCAGACATACAGTAGCTTAAAACAGGTGGGTCTTTGTGCACATCTGGGTTATCATATTACAGCTGCACTATGAATGCTAAGGTTTACAGTTGATGTAGACTGTATGTATAAATAAGTCAAATTAGCGCCTTTGCGCTTGTTGTCTGAAGTGGCTGCTGCGCTCCTTTAGATGGCTGTGCGGTTTCCTGCTGAAACTCCAGATGAACTGTGCAGAGTGAGTCTGAGCTCCAGGCATCAACATTTTAAAAATATCTAGCAGGCCGCGACGCAGAGAGCGGTGTCAGTCGCTGCACTCCTCTTTCTGTCTCGCAGGCGTGCGCCTTCCTTTTGCTCTCATCCCGTCTTCCTCACATCTCCTCCAGGGAATATTCCTTGTGTATGTGTGTGTGTGTGAGAGAGTGTGTATGTGTCTTTGTTTTGCGAAAAACCACAGTTGATAAGACCACACTGGCATTAATGTGAGTACGTTCAGTGGCAGCAATATTTCAGGTTCATGATACACTGACATCTGGTAAGACTGGTCTGAAACTGTACCAAATATTTTTGCATGCATCTCTCTCTCTCTCTCTCTCTCTCTCTCTCTCTCTCCCTCTCTCTCTCTCTCTCTCTCTCTCTCTCTGTCTTGTCTCTAAGTAAGCATTACCAAAGCATTTAAATCTGTTCATACATCTATGTCTATTCATCAGTCCATACACACATACACATACAGACAAGCAATTTCACACATTTATATATTAATATATGGGCTAAATGGACAAAAGTATTGAGACACCTGCTCATTCCCATTGTTTCCTCTGACAGTTTATACTACTGTTGGAGTAACTGTCTCTACTGCCCAGGGAAGGCTTTCAACTAGATTTTGGAACACTGCTGTGAGGATTTGCGTTAGTGAGGCCAGGATGTTGGATAATCACCACCTGACCTCACCCCCAACTCCCCAACTCATCCCAAAAGTACTGGATGGAGCACCATCGTTCCAGAGAACACAGTCCCACTGCTCCACAGCTCAGGGCTTTATACCCCTCTAGTCCGTGCCTGGCATTATCTGCACCAGATAGTCGTATTCTGTTGGCAGTACTTTCTCTACAGTTACTACACAAGCTGTGTATGTCAGCAGTGAGTGCGACATTCATTAGAAGGGTTGTCCACAAACATTTGGACCTAGTGTATATTTACAGTGTATAATAAATTAGAAACCTGTGCTGGTACTATATTTTTGACATTCCTAACCACTTTCCCTTCATTTGCTCCTTTCATTCCCCTCACCCCTCCTCCCTCCCCACCTCTCTCTCTCTCTCTCTCTCTCTCTCTATCTCTTAATCCCTCCCCCCTCCCTTTTTCTACTGTAGTTCTCACTCTTTTACTTTGAACATCACACAGGGCTTAGCTTGTCATTCTGCTGCTGCTGCTGCTGCTGGCTGCTGGAGAATCTTTTAATTAGCAGTGAGGAGAGGCTGTCAGAGTGATCAGGGGTTCGCTCGGTAAACATTACCTCATAGCTTCGCCCTGGCAGGGTGCGGGGCATGGGCGGAGGGGTTGCCGTGGGAACAGTGGAGCGCTGCGGCCCTGCTTAAAGAGGGGCTCACTATAACGAGGGGACAAAGAGGGGAATGCCCCCGCTCAGCCACCGGGTCAAAGGCGCAGCCTCCGAACAATAGGTCACGCCGTCTGAAGTCTTCCCGAACTGTGAACAAACCCGCAAGAGGGATGAGAAAGAGGGAAACAGGGGAGTCGTATGGGTTGTGTGCAAGGATAACAGAAGTGTCCTGAGGAAGCAGATTCTCATTGCTCAGTGCTTTAACTATATACTTACACTAAGTTAATGATAGTTAATGATAGTAGTTACTGGGTAAATAAGATTGATAACTGATCAAAAAAGCCTACAGTTTAAGGGGCCTAAACCTAAGAATTTAAAAAGATAATAATATAGTTTTCTTTGCTATTCAGTTATTTTGACGTAAAAAGAAATGGGATAGGAAGAGAAGACATAGGAATAAATGGAAAGGGTGGTTTTGTAGTTCACAAAATGTTGTAATTAAATTCAAAAAGTAAGACAATATCCCTTCCTTCATGTCCAAACTGATCTCTGGTATCTACTGAAAGTCTAGAATTGACTTGTCCACTTGTTTCAGTAAACTATAAGTGAGAGTAAAGAACTGCCTTGCCTTGAAGAACTGGGACTTTTTACGGTGAAGATCTGTAGAGCTCTAAGAGTGGCTGGGGTGAACGTGTCAGTTTGTTCTGGTGAGGCTTGCCACACATAACAGGTGCATGGGGATTTTTGGAGAGCGAGCTGGAGGGGTGGATGGGGGCCTGGGAGAGGGATGGCGTTAAGGGGAGAGGGGTGTGAGAAGGGGTCCCGGGGTCACCCCGAGTTGAATGGAGTGGGGGCACTTGTTCTGCGGAGAAAACTCCCAGAGTTAAAAGATCGCGGAAGGCAGGCTCCAACACAATGAGGAGCCATTAGAGAGAGCTGAGGAAAACACAATGCAATTACTCCCCCTGCGCCTCGAAACCACGGCCGGATGGGAAGACACTATTTCACACTTGTAATGCGTTCTATCCAGATTCACTGCACAAGCACATTACACTTAGTATTCTCATTTGAAGGAGGTGTTGGTGGTGGGGTTGGGGAGGGATTTATGACAAATGATTGCAAGGACACACAAGTACACCCACCCATACACACACACACACACCTCTGCTTGAAGTGAATTTTAGCTGCACCATCTTACGGAGTCTCTGCGGAGTTGAAATGGAGTAGAAATAATCTAAAAGCACTTGATTTGAACTGAGGGAGTGCTCTCATGTGTGCTGTGTCATGCTGAGTTGTTAAGCTCTACTTTAAAAAAGCTTGCGCTCCTTCTCTGCCTCTTTCCTCTGGATCGGGCAAACACTTTCTTTATTTTCATATCGAGGAGTTTTTGATGGAGAAAGGGAGGAGGAAATGATGTGTGTGTGTGTGTGTGTGTGTTTAGAAGGGGGGGATGGGCAGGCAATCTCTTCAGTGCCATGATGAAAGCCCAAAAGAGGTGGCAAAGGAAAACCACGGGAATGTTCCGGGGTTGCCACGGTGATAGAGAGGGCCCACTCACAGCATGGCTTTCAGAAGTTTGCAGGCTTTATCTGTGAGACGCAGCATTGGGCCTCAGGCCAACACTCCAGGAGCGTGCACACACACCGGCACACACACACACACAAATGCGCGCATGCACACACACATCCGACACAAAGAACACAAACATGCACACAATTAATTTCGTATCAACTATATTCACAATAGAACACCATCACATCACACATACCACACACACAGACACATATCACACATCTGGGTGAATCACAGCATTAGGTAAAAGAGGGGGAGAGAATGGTTGCTCATCAACGGTTGATGCACATCACTTACTTGATGTGTTTATCGTTCCAACCCAACAAAAAGCTCCCGCTGAAGTAAAAGTAGCTTAAATGAAGCTGGTAAACACTGATGCTGAGAGAAAACCACAATGAAAAGCAGCTCAGACTTACTAACTGTTCTAATGAACTACACAGTAGAGTAGGGCTGGGCAATATTGTAAAACATATATTACAATATTTCAATACATTTGCATGATACATAATATTTATTACAATATTTCGACACACAGTGAAGATGAAAGACAGTGCACTGTTGGCCAAATATATGTATTTTTTTTTAATAAACAATCTGCTGCACAACATCCAAAAAAACAGGACAAATAAGGGTCTTTGTAAAGAAGCATGGCACTGGGCAAAGTATCTCTGTATGTCCACAATATGCTCAAAAACAAGCAGATCATCATGATAACAATATTTAATGATATAATAAATATTATGTTGCCCATTTCTATGTTGCTTTATATCTAGTGCAATACAGGAAGGAGCCTCATTAGTGGTAGGAACAGCACACACAACACAGCAATGTACACAACTATGTACATGCTGAATTATATTCAAACCGTACAAGTGTGCTTTTGTTGGCATGTATGAATGTGTTTGTCACTAAAGAAGCTCTCCTTACTTCACTTTTATGTTTTTATATTTTCCAACGGTTCCTGTTGGAACAAATCCTGTATCTTCCAAAAATGAACTTTCCTAACTTTAATGTAGTTTATTTTCATGTAAACAAATGTATTCTGTGTCATTTTGGACCATTTCTATTGGTCCCCTCATTATGACATTTTGACACAGTGTAAATATAATGGTTATTCTTTTAATAATTTGTTTGTAATGTATCCCCTTTCATATAAAATTTGGTAGGCCACCTAATCCCCATTCATGTGAACTCCCCCTATCACTAACAATGTCCCTACTGCAGAATTGCTAGGCAGCCAGCTCTCTCTGAGGAAAGCACCCAAGCCCCCAAGCTTCGATCCAGCCACCAGCTTCTTTTCGAACTGACCAACATCACACTCAGAGTAATGTGGGGAGGAAGTGCCATCAACCCACTCTTGAGAGAGCAAGGCCAATGTAGCCATAAGCAGCTTAGCTGCTTAGCTTCCTGACACTGCTTTGTGCCTCTGTTGTTAAAAAAAAAAAAAACAGAGCTAGTCGCTATTTTCAGATAATTTCAAGTGCTAACCTGGCTGTGTGATTTGTAAACACAACTTATATGACCAATTAAGATGATAGCTGACTGAGTGGACGGTTTATAAAGCTACTGGACATCATGCTAACCAGCTGTACTCTTATAGCCAGTATTTAATCTGTTGCTCAATTAACACAATATTTCTGTATCGCTACACCTCAGAGAAGGCCTTCCCGATTTCCCCATTTTTTGTTTTCTGCATTTCTTGGACGTAATTGCTCCATACATTATACACAAAGCATTATACACATGGCTTTCACATGGTTTCACATGGCAACTTATATTAAGTTCAAAACATTTTTACCTTATATAAAATTACTGTTGGGGATATATGTTTTTGTCTGCATGCAGTGATAGTATATACAGTCAAAGTTATTTAAGGTCTACTAAAATAATAAACAAAATTAATCCATTATTTTATTTAGTTCTAACTGAGTTATCAACATTAAGGCCTAGAACACAAATTTCAGGTTCCATGTCTTTACTTTTTACTCGAGCCTAATCAGCTTTTACTGTAAACCACTGACCACTGTAGTCTCACAGCAGGAGAAAAATGGCCTAACATTCCAGTCTGGATGTTGATAGATGCTGTTTATGCTATGGTGTTACTCCCTTTGATGAATAGGAATAAAACGATCCAACGATCTAATTAATTCATCTAATGATGTAATTAATTCAGTACTATTTTTCCACCTGTGTTTTTTTTCATATCTCCCAGGTTAGTTGTGCTTGTGTTTGAAAAATTGTATTTTAAAGAAACTTTTAGGTGCGGGTGATACCTGGCTGCCTACATTTCCCTCTCTCAACCCCACCCCCTTTAAAACTCACCGAACAGTGACTCACACTGCCGTTCACAATGATACACACACATATCTAGTTTCAGTAGATTAATGGACTTAGACACAAACAGCACAGAAACACACACTCATGCGTGCTCATACACACACACACGTACACGCGTGTGTAGCTGATTTATATTCATTGCCAGTCACAGACTCGCAGCAGGACACTGGCAGAGTGCCTTTGTGTGCAGGCTGCCATTACGGCTTGGCGCAGTGCCAGGATCTACGGGGAGTCAGTGGGTCAAGATGACAGCGGTGGGGCAAGAGCAGTGAGGTGCCCTCCAGGGCCAGGGCCTCCAGGGCCGCCCAGCTGAGCTCTGTGACTGCTCTGTGGGCTTCACTGCACCTTCGTCCGTCTCCCCCCCATCCGGCCCCCAACCCCCCTGAAGGCCTGGAGCTGCCAGTCCTCTCTGCCCCACAGCTGCCCTCCCTCTGCCAGGCTGGACCCCTCCAGTCCCTGCACAGCACCGGCTACCACGGCCAGCTGGCTGCTCAGGTCCACAGAGAGAGCTTTTCAGCGGTAATTTCTGTGAGAAACACAAACATGCATACACACACAAGTTTGTTTTAATACAGTATCAGGACATACGTATACTCATGTCCAATGTACATTTTTATGTGTGTGTATATATATATATATATATATATATATATATATACATAATATATATATATATATATATATATATATATATATATATATATATACAGTTTATACCAGTTATCTACATTTTAACTAGTTACAATAACACTGATTGTGTTTGTGCTTGTGTGATTGTGATGTCTCTTTAATGTCCCCCTGTTATTGCACAAATTTGTTCAAGCCCACCACCAAAACTCCCAATTCGACTTAATGAAGTATTGATTAGCCCAGGCAGATATTGAAGGAAAGCTACAAGTCATATAGGTCTTTCTTAGAGAGGCATTAGTCAATATACCTTCCCTTTTGTTACTTATTCAAATAAACTGTAAAAAAAAAAGTCTATTAAAGCATTATTTTATTATTAAAGCAATAGCATCAACATAAGTGACATAAGCCTCCGGATAAGCCTGTCTGTTTACACTAACCTCCTGTCAGTCACTTTATAAGACACTGTTTCACTGTGGGCAAAAAGTACACTGTGCTGCCAAAAAACATGAAGCATTCTAAAACAAGAGTTAACATTGGAAGTGCATTAGTAAAATAAATAGAATTATCACGCTCAAAGGGGATGATATTCCTTCTAGACATGTATGTAAATGCTGTAAATCTGTGTTATGGGCTGAACTGTTTAAGTGACCGACTTTAATTACAGAGCTGCGTAAAGCTTTGGGCAAACCACCTGGTCAACATGCAGCTAACCCAACTAACATGGGGAGTGACTGATAAACTCATTACAAAAACCTGCCAGACAGTGAGTACTCCCAATCATTTTCACAGCAGCAAATCATTACAAGCCCAAGACTAAGTGTTTTAGGTTCATAATTTCACTATCAAGATGTTCAGTTTCGCACTGGGAAACAGATCATATCAGAGAAAAATGCTAACGCCCTCCTAATGCTAATGCCTTCCAGACATGGGAATTTGATGCCCTCACTGGTCAAATGGATGCAATACCAGGAAATAGTAGTAGTATTAGTAGTTAGGTTAGCATGATTATATGATACAAGTTGTTAAAAGTGTGCTTTGTGTTCATGAGTAAAGAGATAACTACTTTTGGTGTGAATATTATTTGTTCCAATAATAAAAGTGTTTTATGAGAAAAAAGTCTAATATATATATATATATATATATATATATATATATATATATATATATATATATATATATATATCTTATGACAGCATGCATTATATGTAATAACTATATGTAATAAAAACATGTCTCTATAGGGTTAAAAAAATAAACATGGGCTTTTTACATAAAAATTCATGAATAAGCAATTTGGCTATCCTGGATTTATAGGATGCTTTTCCTACAAAGTCAGTACATTTTGTCCTGAAAATGTATAAAAACAAGCGTACACACACACACATACTTATACACTCCGCATAACCTGATTTCTTTAAACAGCCTGACTTTCAAAACAATTATTTGTTCCACTCTGCCCTGAGCACGAAACTTGTGCTTTCACCAATCTTCCATTGGTAATTTTTTTTTCCAGGCAAATATTTTTATATTTGATTGTACACATATTTTTTTACCACTCACAGTGAGAAAGATTAACATTCCTACATAGGATTTTCCAGAGCACCCTATGATGCCAAGGCGCTCTGTGTGGCTGCCGTTTCCTGTTCTATATCCAGTGGCACATAGTTGAGGATTACTGGGAAAGACTTGGCAACCCGTAAAGCAGCTTCAGCAGAGCTGCTGTGCCGTGCCACTGTGTGTAGACTGGAGCCATGACGCTTAGCCCAGCAGGTGCTCGGCTTGTGGCTACTTACGCAAACGTTACACTGTACCTGACTGAATGGCATGTACTCAATAAAAAATGTCAGTGGCCTCTGCGCATTTCAACACTAGCGAAGGCAATTTGTCTTGTAAACGCCGGGAAGCAGATTCTTCCGCTCCTCTGGTTTCGGATAAATGTAAGTTGTGTTTAAAGGCCTTCGCAAACTTGCAGTGGAAGAG